>NC_058134.1:169080216-169154001 GCF_016433145.1 Gracilinanus agilis
TCTGATTTTGACTACATTGTTTTTGTTTGTACAAAAGCTTTTTAGTTTAATATAATCAAAACCAGTTAATTTACATTTTGTAATTTTCTCTAACTCTTGCTTGGTTTTAAAATCTTTCCTTTCCCAGAGATCTGACAAGTATACTATTCTGTGTTCACTTAACTTATTTATAGTTTCCCTCTTTATATTCAAGTCATTCACCCATTCTGAATTTATCTTGGTGTAGGGTGTGAGATGTTGATCTAGACCTAATCTCTCCCATATTGTTTTCCAAATTTCCCAGCAGTTTTTGTCAAATAGTGGATTTATGTCCCAAAAGTTGGGCTCTTTGGGTTTATCATACACTGTCTTGTTGATGTCATTTACCCCAAGTCTATTCCACTGATCCTCCTCTCTGTCTCTTAGCCAGTACCATATTGTTTTGATGACTGCTGCTTTATAGTATAGTTTAATATCTGGCACTGCTAGGCCCCCTTCCTTCACATTTTTTTTCATTATTTCCCTTGATATTCTTGATCTTTTGTTCTTCCAAATGAACTTTGTTATATTTTTTCCTAATTCTGTAAAAAAGTTTCTTGGTAGTTTGATAGGTATGGCACTAAATGGGTAAATTAATTTGGGTAGAATTGTCATTTTTATTATGTTAGCTTGTCCTACCCATGAGCAATCAATATTTTTCCTATTGTTTAGATCTAGTTTTAATTGTTTGGATAGTGTTTTGTAGTTGTGTTCCTATAATTCCTGTGTTTGTTTTGATAGATAGATTCCTAAGTATTTTATATTGTCTAGGGTGACTTTAAATGGTGTTTCTCTTTCTACCTCTTGCTGCTGTGAAGTGTTGGAAATATACAAAAATGTTGATGATTTATGTGCATTTATTTTGTATCCTGCAACTCTGCTAAAGTTGTTACGTGAGTGGAGTCCTATAGGAAGTCAGGTATTTTTTTTTAATTTTGTAAAATGCAATTAATTAATTAATTATTTAATTAAGAATATTTCCCCATGGTTCCATGATTCATGTTCTTTCTCTCCCTCCTTCCTCCTGGAGTTGATGAGCAATTCCACTGGGTTTTACACGTATCATGGTTCAAAACCCATTTCCATATTATTACTATTTGCAATAAAGTGATCATTTAAAGTCAACAGAAGTCGGGTATTCTAAGGAAAGGAGGCTCGGAGGGTGAGCATTTCAGGCAGGAAGGACGGTTGCTGCAAAGGCAGAGATGGGAAATGAGCAGCTCCACATGGGAGTTACAGGAAGGAAGCTAGTATGGCTGGTCTTAGAGGGGTTGGAGGGGGACGGTGTCATTTTTAAAAAAGGTAGGAAGGAGGCAAATAGGAAGGAGTGTTACATGCCAGAGTTTCTGTTTGATCCTAAGGATAATAAGAAATCACTGGAATTTCTCAAATGGGGTGACACAGTCAGAGTTGGCTTTAGGGGGAAAAATTATCTCTGATTCTCTGAGCCAGGTTTCATAAAGACTATTTATAAACACACATCTATTCTCTCTGCCCAGTGCCTCCTCAGCCTTGATTCTGCCTCTGACTAATTCTACTTCTTATTTTCCTTTGGAGTCATCCTCAGGTTCTTTCATGACTGTATCTTAGATTAAAATGGAATTGTTGTTGTTCGGTTGTGTCCAATGCTATCCTTTTTCCAGAAAAAAAAATGGAGCATCGTTTCCAAAATAATCAACGAAGATATAACTGCAGCCACTTCACGTACTTGATTTGCTCCATACAGAGCTGTAATGAACCATCTGGCTCCTGGAGTGTGTGTGCGGTAGGCCCTGAACACTAGGATATTGGGATGGAAGGAGGGTGAGCTTGGCTAGTTCACCTTTCAATTTTAATTATTAAAAATTCTTTTTTACCTTTTGTCTTAGTATCAATTCTAAGACGGAAGTGTGACAAGGGTGAGACAATCTGGGTTAAGTGACTTGTGCAGGATCACAGAGCCAAGAAATGTCTGAGGCCAGATTTGAGGCCAGGACCCACCATCTCCATGCCTGGCTCTCTATTCGCTACGCTACCCAGCTGCCCTTTCATCATCATTATTTTTTTAAATGAGTCATTAAATTCAGTTGTTTCTACCTGCTGGAGAAGTGCTATAGAAGCCCTATATTCTCTGGTCCTGAGGCAAAACTCAGTCCTACTACAGAGAGGGCCTCTGGGGCAAGGTTGTGTGTTCTAGAGGAAAATAAAGCTGAATGTGACCCAAAAGTTTCTTTGTTTTTGAATTTTGAGAATCTCATGATATGGTGAAAATGTCTGGCTTACACTGGAGTCAGAGAACTTTGGTTACCGGCTGGGTTCTGCCTTGGATGACCAGGCTGAACTTGGTCAAGCCACAACCTTCCAGAGCCTCAGTTTCCTCATTAGTAAAACAAAGAGATTTGATGAAATGGCCCTTAATGTCGCTTCTAGCCCTCTATCAGTGACCCTGTGATTCTTCAGTGTTCAATAAATGTTTATCCAAAGTAAAACAAAGTCTGTTTCCCCAGCTTGGGTTCTAGGATCAATCCCCCAAGCAGTAACTCTGGCTAGGATTTTATTCTCTTACAGAAGTAGCCCAGTGAGAGCAGATAGCAAGAAGCTAAAGAGTGTTCTGGGAAGTGCTGGTGGCCAGTGAGGGCAGGCATCAAAGCTAGCAGCATCGTGGTGGTGGGGGATAGAGAGGTCTGGATGAGGAAAGGCATCTGGCAAGAGGAAATTCAGATTATTTATCCTTTGTAAAGAAACCTTTCAGGAAGCTCAGTGGATAGAGAGGCAGGGCTGGAGATGGGAGGTCCTAGGTTCAAACATGGCCTCAGACACTTCCTAGCTGGTGACCCTGGGCAAGTCACTTAACCTCCATTGCCTAGCCCTGACCACTCTTCTGCTTTGGAGTCAATGCTCAGTCATTTGAAGACAAAAGGTAAGGGTTTTTTTTTAAAAAGAAACTTTTCCTCATTTTCTTAAATGAACACCTCAACCATGTTCCTTCCACTTATTTGACGCTCATAAAGGAGAGATACTATTTATTTTAACTATGCCCATCCTCATACATTAATAAATCTATCCTGAGAAAATCAGAGATGATGTTTCTGGAAGAACTTCTAGGGGAGAGAGGAATAGCTTCAAAGTTCCGATGATAAGCATACTCTTTGGTTTGCAATTTAGGCTAGCATTCAAGGTTTTTGTATCTTCTTGGGGTGAGGGCTGAGGAAAGAGGATCATTTTTTATGCTGTGAAAGGGAAAAGAAGGCCATTCTAGGGAACCATACTTATGGGTGAAGAAAGAGAGGCTGAATTGTTACGGGTCAGCCTGTGGAAGGCTCCCCCTTTTTCTGTTCTTGCTCCCTCGGGATGTATGCTTCCCTGGCACTTCATTTTGAACATGGCAAGTTCAGTTTCCAAACACTTACTGGGGGCCTCTTCCTGTATGGAACTCCATTTGCTGGTTTTATTTTTTCACAGCACCATTTGGATTTTAGGAGTTAAGACAATGTACATCCATTCTAGTGAGGCAATAGGTAGAGGAAGGGAGTAAGGGAGGACTGGGAGTAAGGGAGATCTGGGCTCAAATCCCAATGGCAACATTTAATAGCTATATGACCTAATAAGTCATAGCTTCTCTGAGCTTCCGTGTTTTTATCTATAAAATGAGGGGGTTGGACTAATTGACTTCTAAGGTGCCTTCTAGCTCTACATCCATAATTCTATAAACTAGTCTTTGAGCTCCTTTTGGGATCTCACAATGAGGTCAATGTCTCGGGCTTCTTTCTGCCTAATAAAGTCCCTTGATGATGCATTATAGGTCCTTAATTAGTGTTTTGACTGGCTGACATTAAAATCTTAACTGTATGGCTTTGTTCATTAATACACCTCCTTCTGGCTTTAGGAAGACCCAAACATAGAAGAAGGCAGCCTAGTAAGAAATACTGGATTTGAATTTGCAGAGGTGAGTTAGGGTTGAATCTTAGCTTTCCTACTGCTACTTAGTTGACTTTGAACAAGTAATTTGACTTCAGAGATAAAGCTTCCTCATCTCTAAAATATGTATGTGTATATTGAGGTGAGGGATGTGCAAGAGAAAGAGAGAGAATTGGACTACCTAACCTCTAAAGACCCTTTTTTTTAATTCTAAAGAAAAATTTCAATTAATTAATTAATTAATTAAGAATATTTTTCCATGGTTACATGATTCATGCTTTTTCCTTCCCCTCCTCCCAACCCTCTCTCATAGCCAACGAGCAATTCTACTGAGTTTTACCTGTCATTAATCAAGACCTATTTCCATATTATTAATATTTGCATTAGGGTGATCATTTAGATAGATCCTATCCCCATCGAATCATATGATCAAGCAGTTGTTTTTCTTCTGTGTTTCTATTCCCATAGTTCTTCCTCTGAATGTGGATAATGTTCTTTCTCATAAGTCCCTCAGAAATGTCTTGGATCACTGCATTGCAGCTACTAGAGAAGCCTATTACATTCAATTGTACCACAGTATATCTGACTCTACAACGTTCTTCTTTCTGCTCCTTTCATTCTGCATCAATTCCTGGAGGTCATTCCAGTTCACATGGAATTTCTCCAGTTCATTATTCCTTTGAGCACAATAGTATTCCATCACCAGCATACCACAATTTGTTCAGGCATTCCCCAATCAAAGGGCATCTCTAAAGACCCTTTTAGCTTTATATCTACATAAATTGATGAACCTTGTAAAATAGAAAGGGATAGGTGTTATTAGCTCTAGTTCAATAAAGAAGAAAATGAAGCCTAAAGATTAGCATCAAGTTTTTTGTTTTGCAAAAACTAATCTAGAGGGTCTAAATGTTTCTTCTTGGGTTAGTCTTGGGATAACAAAAGTCATATATTCATATGAAGTTGACCTAGAACTCAGTTTTTGAGTTTAGAACTCAAGTTATGCTACCTCCTAGAAGTATTATAAATACTTTTGGTAGAAGTAGAAAGAAAGCTGCATTTGGAGTCAGAAGACCTAGGTTCAAATCCCAAGTTACTTATTAATTGCATTACATTGATTAAGTCACTTAATCTTTTATAGGCTCTGTTTCCTTATCTGTAAACTCAAGTGGTTGGACCAGATGGTCTCTGAGGTCCCTTCTAGCTCAAAATCTATGATACTTAGATTATTTTGTGACCATTTTAATTTATTTTTAAAGGTCATGTAAGGAAAATCTCTAATCCTGAGTTAGAGATGTATATGTTTCAGGTCAGTGTTTTGACTGGCTGACATTAAAATCTTAACCGCATGGCTTTGTTTATTAATACACCTCCTTCTGGCTTTAAGAAGACCCAAACATAGAAGAAGGCAGCCTAGTAAGAAATACTGGATTTGAACTTGCAGAGATGACCAAGGTTTGATCTTAAGTATCAGTGTAGTTCCAGTATTTAAATTCTACAAAATTTATGCCTTCTAAGTTGTAGACCAAAATCAACAACATTCTCACGAGCAGGCTATGACTGTGAGTCATGGAGCTCCATGATCTCGAAGAAGCTGTTGTAGATGATCCCAAAAGGGAGTGGAAATCCCCTCCTGACTATTATATTAGTAAGCCACCGCTCATTACAAATCATGATTTCTGTCCTCCCAAGTAATGTTAAAGATCTCATCAAGGACATATATCATGGGGAAATGGCACATGAGGATCAAATGTTGGGAATGAGGCTGAAGAAAGGATAATATAAATGGGACATGAATGAATGAATGAAAACACATGTTCCAGGTACTGTGCTCTAAGCATCTGGGGATACATATAGGAACAATTGAGTCTCTGGCCTCAGTTAACTTATATTTGACACAAAGGAGAGCTAAAAGAAAGCCAGTATAGCTTGGAAATATCCTTAAAGGGATGAGGAGCCTTGCTTTTGGGGCGAGATAAGGCAAAGTTCAGATTCCAGTGGGAAATTATTGAGGGGGAATCGTCCATCTGCATGGCCACATAGTTTGGAAATAGCAGGGAAGTGAAAGGGAATCCTGGTTTCAGGCACGATAAAATTTTGCAAACTTACCTCTCAGAGCTCTGCATCCCATGTCTTCCAAACATTAGAAAGATGATAATGTAGAAGGAATATTAGAGTAATCTTTGGTCTGACTCCCTAGGGGACAGTAGCATAGGACTTTTATCTCCTTATTCCTGAATACTTTGCCCCTTATTACACATGAATATCACATTAACTTCCTTGGTTGTTATAAAACAAACAAAATGTCTCACAGTGAATGACCTTCACTAAATCCTCTGGATCTTTTTCAGATTAACTACTCAATCCAGTAGTAGGTTTTTTGTTTTGTTTTGTTTTGTTTTGTTTTGTTTTGTTTTAAACCCTTGTACTTTGGTGTATTGTCTCATAGGTGGAAGATTGGTAAGGGTGGGCAATGGGGGTCAAGTGACTTGCCCAGGGTCACACAGCTGGGAAGTGGCTGAGGCCGGGTTTGAACCTAGGACCTCCTGTCTCTAGGCCTGACTCTCACTCCACTGAGCTACCCAACTGCCCCCTTGTTTTGTTTTTTTAAACCTTTCCTTCTCCCTTTCTCTTTCATTCTAAATGGCCTAGAGTTAGAAAGAACTTTAAAGGTCATCTGGACCAATATCTTTATTTTTTACATCAGAGGATAGAGAGCTGAGCCCAGTGTCAGGAGAACCCAAGCACATATCTGGCCTCTGATACTGTATGACCCTGGGCAAATCACTCCACCCTGTTTGCCCCTATTTCCTAATCTGTAAAATGATCTGGAGGAAAAAAATGGTAAACCACTCTAGGATCTTTTCCAAGAAAACCCTAAATGGGGTCACAAAGAGTCAGATATGACTGAAAAACTATTGAACAAACAAAATTCCATAAAGACTGACTCTAACGTTAAGCAGCAAGTAAATGGCAGAATCAGGACTTTAGCCTGGGTCTCTTGCTTCCCAGTTCATGGCTTGTTCCACAGTACTATACTGCCAAGACCACTTTCTATAATTGACTCTGGGTAATACCCAGTTTAGCATTTCTTTCCAGGGTGTATTTAGCCAACATTTTAATTCAGCCGAGTAGTATATAAGCAGTGTTCTATAAATACAGCTTTGTCTGTAACTATATTTTCAATGTTAGAAAAATAAATATATTGACCAGTGTTGAATCTTAAGTCTCCTCTAATTTATTTACCACAGCATCAGCTGGATCAAGTTTAGACACTGGATTTTACCATACCTATTTCTACCTTATTCTGTGGGACTCTTCATAAGATGTAAGGGAACTGTTCAATGTTATTGTCCCTATGAGATCACGTGTGGTTACTGGCATAGATTTCTGATTTCTGAAAATCAAAAAAGAGATTCAGAGAACGAGCATTGAGGCAGAAGGTTGCCAGTGAAATGTGAATCTCATACCCCAAAGAAACCAAAGAAAGAGGATGTATGTAAAATGTAAAACGATACTTTTTCATGGTAGCCAACAATCGGAAACTGAAGGATCACGTTTTAGGGATTGACCAAACAAATTGTGGTAGATAAATTTAATGCAATGTGATTGCGCCATAAGAATTGAAGAAATGGACAGTTTTAGTGGAAAGTGGGAAGACCTTTATGAAGTGATTCAGAATGGAGTAAGCAGAATGAGGAGAAGCTATACAATGAAAACAACATTATAGAGAAATTAACTTGGAAAGACTAGAACTCTATCTCGCAAATCAGAACCCGAGTCTAGAAGAATGAAGATGAAACATGCCACTCACATCCTGACAGAGAGTAGAGGAACTTAAAATACAGAAAGATGTGATACATTTTTGAACATGGCTAATGTGGGAATTTATTTTGCCAGACTATGTAGTATAGCTCGAGGGATTTGTTTTTCTTTTTCTCTTTATAAAATGTGCTCAATAGGAGGGGGAATAAGGATAGATACATTTAAAAAATACTTGTTACTTAAAAAATAATGTAATAAACTATTTAAGGGAATGGTCCCTCCAGGATGGAAGCCAGAAGCAGGTCCTGCCTTTTGTAGGCACCACTTGTGACTAATGATATCCATTGATATCAATATTTATAGAAAGAAATTGTTTACTCTTATTTGATTTCCTAGTAAGTGTAAATAGTGACACTAATCTGGTTTGAGGGGGAAAAGATATACATTGTATATATTCCATTACTCATATGCAGAGGATCATAGAATTTAGATCCAAAAAGTAGTCAGTCATACATGCTTTTTCTTTTTATAAAATTTGTTCAATGGAGGGAATTGTAATAGGAAGGACAGACATAAAAAATCCACTTATTACTTAAAAAATAAAAATACTGCAATAAACTACTTTTTAAAAATATAAAAACCAGGATGTAAATCCCAGGGAAGGAAGCTGATTGATAGTCACTCCAGGTTGGAAGTCAGAAACAAACTCTCTCTTTTGTAGGTGACTGATGCCATTTTGGAGATGGGTCACTTTTAGAATTTTTGTTGCTGCTCAGCCATTTTTAGCTGGATCTGATTCTTTGTGACTCCATTTGTGGTTTTCCTGGCAAAAATACTAGACTAGTTTGTCATTTCTTTCTCCAGCTCATTTTACAGATGAAGAAACTGAGGTAAACAGGAACTTGCGCAGGGACACACAGTTAGGAAGTGTCCGAGGTCTGATTTGAACTCAGGAAGATGAGTGTTCCTGATTCCAAGCCCAGGCACCACCTAGTTGCCTCCACTCAATGAATTTCACAGATCTTTTGGTCTGAGGTTGTTTATCACTTTTATCAATGACTTGGATAAAGGCCAAGGTTTTATGTTTATAGTATTTACTGAGACAGAGAGAAGGGAGGGGAGAATTAGTACGTTAGGTAATACAGAAAGGCTCTCCATAGGCTAGGACGCTGGGATGAGTCCAAAAAGATGAAACTTAAAAGGGTCGAATGCAGAATCTTAGGATCATAATTATAGAACTAGAAAAGATTTTAAAGGTCATCTAGTCCAACCTTCTCATTTTATCAATGAGGATAACTGAGGCCAGGAGAAGAAAAGTGATTTGTTCAAAGTTACAAAGGCAATAGAGGCCAAGCTGTGATTCAAAGCCACGTGTCCCAGCTCCCAACCCATCACTCAGTTACATCTCAGTGTCTGCTCTCAGGTTCAAGAAATAAGCTTCATCAGTCTCAGATCATAGGCGGTGGAGCTATGACTAGCCAATAGCTAATTGGAAAAGAGCTGGGGATTTTAGAGGATTACAAACTCAAAATGAGTCATTTTTGTGATATGGCAGCCAAAAAAGTCTCATGCAATGTTTGCTACATTAAAAAAGACATAAAGTCCAGAATGGGTGTGGAAATGGTCCCGCTGTGGTCCTTCCTGACCAGACACACTCTTGGAGGTTTATATTCATGCTGGCACAATTTTAAGAAGGTCCTTGCTAAGCTGGATTGTTCCCAGAGCTGGGCAATCAGGAATGTGGAGAGCCTCTAGATCATGCAATAGGAGAATCGTTGAAAGGAACTGGATATATTTTGTTTAGAGAAGTGAATACATGGACGGGGTAAAAGGAAATATGGTAGTTCTGCTATAGCTAGCTTCAAACATTTGAAAAGCTTTCATATAGAAGTAGGATTAAATTTCTTCTGCTTGACCTGATGTCATGACTAGGAGAAATGGGTATAAGTTACATATAAATAATATATAACTAGTATTTATATAACACATACTTAGAGTCTGTTATCTAAAAAAACTATGATTCCCAGCAAAACTATGATTCCCAGCACCCCACTCTCTTCCTGTGTTAGGTGCTGATGTAGACAGGATATAAATTCTGTGGAGTTCCATCTCTCACTAAGCTTCCGTGGAGCAGGCTTTTTGAGCAGGTAGAATAACTTAGTCACGTGGTTCTATTTTGTTAGATAATAAACTTTATAAAATATAATACGTGAAGTATTAGACAATTTAAATCTTACAATAAATAGTTCAATACAAAGAAAATTTTCTAATAATGAGAGCCATCCAAAAAGGCTGTCTTTAATTATCCAGAAACTGGAAAGGGTTGGGAGAAAGCCATTGATTATTTAAAATGATTGTTTATAGCCAAGTCCTTAAATAAGGCTCATGTCTTCAGAGATTTCAGTTATAGGAAAAGGGGCACTTAGAATCTATTTATTCTTTTTCGAGAAGTTGGGGGATCGTATCTATTTTTTCACTGATATAGAAAACTCTCTGCTTCTGCCATGCCTCAGAACTTATAGTCTTAGAGAATTTCCCCTAGAGTACCAAGAGGTTTCTGTGTCAGACAGATTGCTAAGGCCATTCCTTGAGACTCCTAGGCTCAGTGATCCATGACACCGAGCTTGAGGTGTATGGGGTCTTCAGGGAGGATTCACATGTCTGATAGGAGGGCTTGTCAGGGCTCTTTATCCACTTTTGGTGTCCATCTCTCACCCAAGACTATAAAAAGCTGTAGCATGCATAGTAGCCACACCATAGCAAAGCTTTCATGGCAGATGGGCTAAACAAAGTTAAAGGTAACTGATAGGCTTCAAACCAGTTGACAAGTCGGGGGAATGTCTAGCCCAAGTATGAGAAGACCTCTTCTAGTGGAATGGCCAGATGAGAACATTTCATTCCAATAGCCATGAAGGCAGCTGAGGCAGGTGCTGTGGAGGAGGAGCTTAGAGCTTGGTCAGATGTCCAACATGCCAAGGGTATCCATTGTATACCAGGTCATTGCCAGTCACCCTCACTTTTGTCTTGCCACTGGAGACTCTGGAAGAGAGGGAGTGAGGCTGATGTCTTTGCCCAACTCTGCCTCACAAACCCAATTCAAGAAATCACCCCTGTGATGGCACTGGTCCTCTTGAAAACAAAGGACGAAAATCCAATAACACTACCTTTCCACAGATGCTTCTTTAACTGTAATTATATGTAATAGTTAATAACTATTAGAAGAAAGAAGTGGATTTTGCACAAATTCTAGTCACCTGGATTATCTGGATAGCAGACTAGAAGCAGCAATCTAGAAGGAAGCAGTGGGGCAAGAAGAAATCATTGAAAAATTGACAGGGGGAGAAGGAGACATAGAAATGTTTTAAACTATAAAAGTCAGACCTGTGAACTCAAGGCAGAGCTGTCTGGTGCAGATTGCCTCAGGGGAAAACAACCTGTTGTACCTCATTGGCTCCTGAGGTAGCTTCAGTAAGATGTAGTAATTACTATTCATTGTGGGAACTCCCAGTAGTCAAACAAGGGTTGAATTACATTCAATATACTCTGATTAACAAGGCAGGGAAGCCTGTATTACATTCCACTGAAAACTGGCAAAAATAAGAGTTAGCATTTTCAGGAATAAGTTTTGATTAATCCTGGGAGGTAGGTAAGATGGATAGGTATACACGCTAGATGGAATGGTGAGGAACTCAAGGCAGGAGATACTAGTTAACAGGTTACTGCAATAATTTAGCTCGGAGCTGCTGAGGTCTGAGCTAAGATAGTCATGGAAGTAGAAAGAAGGGGTTGGGAGTAACAGATGTCATAGAAACTGCAAGATTTAGCAACTAGTTGGATAGTTGGGTTAGGGAGAGTGTCAAGTCCAAGAATAATAGATTACAAACCTTTATGGGCAGGTAGGTGAGCCTGGAGTCAGGGAGGCTAAATTTTCCTGAGTTCAAATCCAGCTCCAAATACTGATTAGCTGTATGACCCTGCGCAAGTCATTTAGCCTTGCTTGCCTCAATTTCCTCATCTGTTAAATGAGCTGGAGAAGGAAATGGCAAACCACTCCAGTATCTTGCCAAGAAAATTCCAAATGAGATCACAAAGAGTTGGGTATGACTGAAACAAATGAACAACAAATGTGAACCATAGGAGTAATTTTTTATAGAAAAAAGGAGTTTTGAAAACCTGACAGGGGAGGTTATTTTTCTAATAACATCTATAGCTCATTTATTCTCTGAGCATACCAGACACATGCTGTATTTTGTTTTTTTTTTCCTTACTGCCCACTCAGTTGCCTTGGTTTAGTCACAGATTGACTTTTTGGAGGCCAACAGAAACAGACATAAATTGTCTGTCTTAAAACAGGGATGGTGTGATCCTAAACACATGCTTCAACTTCAGATTCCCAAATGGCTCAAGTATCCTTTCAGGGTGGATGGCATGAATTTCCAATGCTAAAAATGCTTTGACCCAGACATGTCTACCTATATGAATTCAAAGAGAAATAGCAATATCACTTAAGAGGATTCTCAATTCTAAAATATTTGTCTGGATCTTTATATAACATACGATAATGATTAATTGTCAAAAATACTAGGCTTAAAATGTTCCTTGGATTTCCTAATCTTAAATTTTGCTAGTTTGCTTTTGTTTTTCATCTAAACTGATTAAATGTGAGTTTATTTCTCATTACCACAATTTAAGTAAAAAATTAAAAAAAAAACCTTACCTTCTGTCTTAGTATCAGTTTTTTTTTAAACCCTTGTACTTCGGTGTATTGTCTCATAGGTGGAAGATTGGTAAGGGTGGGCAATGGGGGTCAAGTGACTTGCCCAGGGTCACACAGTTGGGAAGTGGCTGAGGCCGGGTTTGAACCTAGGACCTCCTGTCTCTAGGCCTGACTCTCACTCCACTGAGCTACCCAGCTGCCCCCTTAGTATCAGTTTTAAGACAAGAGTGGCAAGGGCTAGAGGCAACTGGGGTTAAGTGACTTGCCCAGGGTCACATAATTAGGAATGTCTGAGGGCAGATTTTTTTTTTTAGTTATTTAAATTATTTTTTTTTAGAAAAATTTTCCATGGTTCCAGAATTCATGTTCTTTCTCTCCCCCCCCAATTCTCCCTCTCCCCATAGCCAACACACATTTTCACTGGGTTTTACATGTGTCATTGATCAAGACCTATTTCCATATTATTGATAGTTGCACTGGGGTGGTCGTTTAGAGTATACATCCCCAATCATATTGCTATCGACCCATGTGTTCAACTAGTTGTTTTTCTTCTGTGTTTCTACTCCCATAGTTCTTTCTCTGAATGTGGATAGCATTCTTTCTCATAAGTTCTGAGGGCAGATTTGAAGCCAGGTCCTCCCAACTCTGATACTTTATCCATTGTGCTATCTAGCTGCTCTTGCTTAGCATAATGTTAAAAGATTGTTCTGAGTTCATTCTCTCGTCCTGTGATTCCTGAATATGTTTCAGATTTGATTGAATGAGCTTTTGGGTGAAGAACACTTTGGTTCACTGGCATCTGTGGCAACCATCTGTGATCAAGGTCACTATAATTCTTTGCTCACCAGCATACAGAAACCTATAGGATGCTAGAACAAGAAGGGACTTTAAAAAGCATCTTATGCAGGGGGGAGGGAAGAGTAGTGAAGAAGGTGATGGGCCAGGAGCCAGACATCAGTCAGTTACCATGTTGGTTTTCATACTTATTATGGGTGCTACCGTGAGTGTACTTTGTAAACTTGTCTCATTTTTATCCTCTGTGAAACAGTGATAATAATAATAATAATAATATCTGCCATACCTATCTCATAGGATTGTGAAGATAATGTAATTATCATACATTGCTCCCTTTCCCCACTCTCTGGTTCAAGCAAACTAGTTTTCTTGCCTGAGCACAGAAATGTGAGCTCCTGTCCCGCCTCCATCCTCTACACTTGCCATCCTTCATCCCTGAAATGATCTCCCTCCTCACTCTTCTCTCTTAGGATCCCTTGTCTCCTTTAAAACTCAGCTCAAGCACCACTTCCTTGGTGAACATTTCCACATCTTTTCTGGAATTCCCTTGTCTCTTTTTCAAACTCTATGTCCCAGAGACATCTTAATCTCAATAGGACTAAAATCAGACTCATTATCTTTCTCCATAGACCTTCCCCTCTTCAAAGCTTACTTATTTCCGTTAAAGATGTCTCTCAAGGTTCATAATCTAGCCAATATTCTTGGACTTCTCATCTCCTTCACCCCACCTATACACTTAGTTCCCTAGTCTTGCTATTTCTACCTTCACAACATTAGTTGCTTCTGACCACTTCTTTCCACTCACACGGGTACCATCTTAGCTCAGGCCCTCCACAGCTTTCACTTAGATTATTGAAATAGTCTGTTAATTGATTTCTCCTGCCTCAAGCTTCTCCCCACTCCAGTCTACTCTACACACTTTTGCCCAAGTAATTTTCCTTAGGTGATCTCACCAGGTGAATCCCTTACTCAATCAACTGCAGTGGCTTCATATTGTCTCCAGAATAAAATATAAACTTTTCTGTTTAGCTTTTAAAGCCTTAAACAATCCTGTCCTGATCTCTCTTCAGATTCAGTGGACTTTCCCTCCTATACTATGCAGTTCAGCCAAGCCTGCATAGATGACACTCTATCTCCTGTCTTGGGACCTGACCATCCCACATGACTAGAATACACTCCTTTCTTTCTTCTGTTTCATGAGAGTCACTTTTGTAGTTCAAGTATCATCTTTTGCATGAAGACATGCAGATTCCCTCAATTGTCAGTGTCCTTCCTCCAAAACTCCCCTATCGTGAACTATTTTGCATATATTTGTATTTATTCATTTTATATTTATGCAGGATAGATTTAAAATATGTTTTGCCCACTTGTTACCTCCCCTGAGGGGCAGCTAGGTGGCTCAGTGGATAGAGTACCCAGACCAGGAATCAGGAAGACTTATCTTCCTGAGTTCAAATTTGACTTCAGACACTTACTAGTTGTGTGACCCTGGGCAAATCACTTAGCCTATTTGCCTTATTTCCCTCATTTTAAATGAGTTATAAAAGGAAAAGGTAAATCACTCGGGTATCTTTGCCAAGAAAACCCCAAATGGGGTCATGAAGAATTGGACACAACTGACAAAGGAGTCAATAACAACAACAAAGCCTCTCTCATTAGAATGTAAGGTCCTTCTGAGTAAGGCTTGCTTCATTCTTGGTACTAGTATCCCCAGTGCCTAGCACAGTGCCTAGAGCATAGTAAGAGCTTAATGCGTATTGAATGATTGACTGAGAGGGATTCTATAAAGAAGAAATGAGGAGGGAGTTCTTACCGGCCAGTGCAAAGGTACAGAGCTTGGATTTGAAGTGTCATGTATGAGGAATATTGAAGCCAATTTATCAGGACTGTGGAGTGTAAGAGGGAAAATAATGGACATGGAAATCAGAGAGTCAGGGAAAAGGTTGTGGAAGGCTTTAAAGGCTAAACTGAGGAGTTTATCTTTGATTCTAAAGAAAATAAGAAGCTGCTGGAGTTGATTGAGTAGAGGGTGGGCTCAGGTGGTTAGATCTGTGTTTTAGGAAGATGATTTTGACAACAGTTACTAGGATGGATTGGAGTAGTGAGACTTGAGGCAAAGAGAGCACTTAGCAGGCTATTGTAGTTATCTAGGCGAGAAGTGATAAGGAGTTATACTAAGGTCGTAACTACATGAGAAGAGTGGTCAGATATAAGAGATGTCGAGATGGTGGTGGCAAGATCTGATGACTGGAAATAGGGAAGTGTAGAATATGGCTGTATTTGGGAGGGAAATAATGAGTACTTTGGCCATCCCAGGACTCTGTCCCTTTCATTTAGCAGCTAGGATTTTCTAGTCCATTTATTTTAAAGTTATTCCAGTCTCAGGGATGGTCATACCACCCTTCCCAATCTAGTTCCAATTCCTGCTCCTTTCTCTCCACTGCCATCAAGGTAAGCTCCTCAGGGACAGGGACTATACAATCTCTGTCTTTGTATCCCTCGTACCTAAGATGGTGCCTGGCACATAGCAGGCTCCTAATAGATGCTTTTGATTGATGGATTAATTAATTGATACTTTATATTTGGAAGAAGCGAGGGCATTAAGAGACCTAGTGACTTGCCCTTAATCACATCGGAAATCTTTGGAAAGGTGCACACAGGCTCCCTTACTCTTGGTCCAGTGTTCTATTCATCTCTAGGTTAAACTGCCTATTAGGATTCCTTCATATTAACAAGCATATTTTTCTTTCTTTTTTTTCAAGCATGTTTTTATTAAGTGAACCACCAAACATTAGTGTTGCAAAACAAGATCCCAAGTTATGGATGTGACGATGACTTATATTGCCAAGAGTGAGCTTATGCTATTAAATTTCTTTTAAAGGCATGAGTAATAAACTGAATTAGTGTAATGAACTAAATCAACTGGGCAGATCACAGAAAAGCAAGCTTATTTGCACCCCAGTCATCTATTTAAGGTAACTCATTAAACCTGAAACCCCCTGATGATATTTAGGGCATAGTAAAAACAAAACACACAAGAACACTCCAGGGGTTTTCCTAGTTTTTACCCACAGCTCATCCTGTGCATTCATCACCACCGTCATACATGATTTGTCACTTGCCATTGTCCATACAATACAGTTCAAAATGCCACATGAAAAAACAAACAAGCTGGGAGCTAACATATCAAAGTGGGAATATTGTCAGAGACGTGTGAACCATAGAATCACGGACTCCAAATTGGAAGGGACCTCATATCTTCTCAAATCCAACACAATCCAAGTCCATCATCAATCAATCAAGTATTTATTAAGCACCTACTATGTGCCAGTCACTGTTCCAGGTGCTGGGAATACAGATAAAAATAAAATAGATCCTGCACTCCAGGAGCTTATACTCTACCAGAAGAAATAACACAGACACATAGTAAAAACAAAGGAATGGGGTGGGGTACTGGCTGCTCAGAGGGACCAAGAAAGGCACACAAGCTTTGAAGTTGGAGCTTTGAGGTGAGATCAGGCTTCTCAGAGGTGGTATTGAGGAGGATGTACATCATAAAGGGATGCAGGGATACTCTATGCAAAGGAATGAAGCCAGAAGATGAAATGTGTGTGAGCTAGACCACTGTTTTTCAGAAGAGTGCACAAAGAGGGAAAATGTGTTAGTAAACTGGGGAAAATAGACCAGAGTGGGATTGTGTAGGTTTTTAAGTACCAAACAGAAGATTTTTGTACTGGATGCTAGCAGTATATAGCAGGATGAAGACAAAGGTTTTTAGGTCTAGAAGAGGAGAGAAGAAGAGAAAGAGAAGAAGAGGAGAGAGACTGTGCAAGTCTTTCAATGCCACGCAGAGAGTTTTGGTGTTTGGTTTCAGAGGCCTGGGATAGTGACAAAGGTTTTTAGGTATAGAAGAAGGGAGAAGACAGAGGACATGTAGGCGGTCCATATTTTCATAGTAAAATAAAAGTTGCTGCTCTCTGCTAAGAGAAAGGTGAGAGCAGCACTAGGGGAGGCTTGAGGAGAGATTTGGAGCATCCAGTGGAGATTGCAAGTGGGGATTGCCTGCAAAGAGGCAACTGGAAAAGAAAAGAATGATTTGAAGGCCCAGATGAGATTAGGCAATAAACTTGTCATGGATTCAGTTGGCATGGTGATGTGACACTTCTCCCCCTCTCCCTCAGGTCACTCTCTCCACTCCCCAGTACCAGTGGCAGGTGAATAGTGTTATAGGGAATTAGCAGATGAAGGTGATTGACAGAGAGGGAAAAAAAAGCCAAAATAATAGGAACACAGGAGATGGAGGGGAAGGGTAGGAGACTGGGGAGTGGAGGAGGAGTTAATTCTAGGTCAGCCTTAACAATACAATTCTCCTACCACTGCTTGACAACCTCTAGTGACTGGAAGTTCAGTTCCTCACAGGTAACTCATTCTATTTTTGTACAATTCTAATTGTTAGGTTTTTTTTTCTTATGTGGAACTTGAATCAGGTTTATGTAACATTCAGCCATTTGGTACTACTTCTGTCTTTTGGCTCCAAACAAAGCAAGTCTAATCCCTCTTCCGTTTAGCTACTCTTTAAAGATTTGGAGACCCCTTTATGTCTTTCTCATCTTCTCTTTTCATGGCTAAAAATCTTTGAATCCCTCAGTTCATGAAGTATCTTGACTTTAAGACCCCTTTCCGCTCTAGGTTACCACTCCCAGCTTGCCAATTTAGCTTCTAAAATATGGTCCCCCAAACCAAAAAAATGTTACTGTATATGTACTCTAGCCAGGAGTGCAAGGGAATGATACATCACTTACTTAGACATCGAATACTAGATTTCTATGCATACAGTCCAAGATTACATTAGCTCTTTTGGCTGTCACATCATGTTTCTGATCCACATTAAACTTGCCCACTAAAACATTTAGATAATTTTTACCTGACTTACTTTTCTCTTATTTCTCCCCAATCCTGTTTCTGGACGCAGGATTTTTTTTTTTACCTCCAATACAGGATTTTGTATTTATCCCCATTCGTTTTTATCTTGTTAGTTTCAACTCACCATTCTAGCCTTTCAAGATCTTTTCATATTCATTTCTGCCATTCAAATGTCATTAAACATTTAGAGATGAAGATGATATTGTCAGAATAAAAAAACTAGAGGGATATTTACATTTTATTTTAGCTTTGCTGAGAAAAAGTCAACAAAGGGAACTTCATCTAGCCTTCCCAGTCTTTGAAACCCAGCTCAAACACTACCTAACCTTCCCCAATGATCCTTCAGTAATTTCTCATCCACCATCCCACAACTGGAAATTACCTTTCTTTCCTTAAACTTGGCACTTCGTAATGTTCATATGTTGAGAGCCAAGGTAAATTAGATGGCAGTAGAGTATCTAGTTGTCTTTAATCTATGCAGGTGATGAGGTTCAAGAGAACTACATGAATGACTGAATGGATGACAAAGCCTTTATTAAGCTATTACTATGTGTCAGGTACTAAGCTAAGTGTTGGAGATACAAATACAAGCAAGCAAAACAATCCTTCAGGTAGCTTACGTTTGTACCTACTATGTGCCAGATAATGTGGGAAGTGCTAGAGATACAAAGAGAGACAAAAGATTGTCCCTGCTCTCAATGAGCTCCCAATTTAATGAGGGAGACAACATGCATACAACTATATACAAACAAGATAAACTGGAAGTCAGAGGGAAAGTAGTAAGAGGCTGGGGAAAGGCTTCTTGCAGAAGGTTTTGCTGGTCCTTGAGGAAAGCCAGGGAAGTCAGGAGACAGCATTGAGGCGGGAAAGAATTACAAAGACTAGAGACAGCCAGTGACAGTACACAGAGTCAAAAAGTAGCGATGGTAGAAAGGTAATATCCACAAATTACTATCATCAATTAATACATCAATAATTTTTTAAAAGCCAGCTAACAAAAAGCCCCTCAAATATACAAGACTTATCCCATTTCTGTTTTTGTCAGGGCAACTAGTCAGGGAGATGAGGGAAATGCTATAGATATAGATTATCTAGATTTAAAAAAGAAAACATTTGGCAAAGTTTCATGTGCCACCTTTTAGTTGAGGTAGGAAAATGTAGGTTAAATGATGGTCAAGTTAGGTGAATTTAAAATTGAGATTCAGACTTGTGACTGGTCAGTAAAAAGTAATTAATGCCAACTTGGAGAGAGATTTCTAGTGCAGTGCCTCCCACTCCCCGAAATCTGTCCTTGACTACAAATATTTTGTCAATGACCTAGATTAAGTCGTAGATGGCCTGCTGGATGCTGGTCAATTTGCAGATGTGTTAAAATTGGAAGAGTAGCAACTACACTAGGTGATATGGTTAGGTTAGAATTAAAAAAAAAAACTCTTGACCAATTGCCTTGGTCAAATCTAACATGCTTAAATATAATTGAAATAAATGTAAAGTAAATAAATATATAAAGCAAATATATACATTATGCATTATGTATAACACATAGATAAATAAATATATAAAGTAAATAAAATAAAATAAATAAATGGATTTAAAATCATATTCACAAATACAAGGTAGTAAAGACGTTATTAAGCAGTAGTTCTTATTAAAACTACCTTGGGATTTTAACAGAATGAAAGTAGACTATAAGCAACATGGAAATCAAAAAGGCTAAATCCATCATGGGCTGCATTAAGGCATACATAAAAGACATAAGTTCAGAGAGAGGAGGGGGAAGAGTCCCCATTGTACTCTGTCTTGGGCAGACCACACTTCAAGTATTTTATTCAGTTCCGGGAACCACATTTTAGGAAAGACATATGATAAGATGAAAAAGGTCCAAAAGAAGGCAACCAAAATGTTGAGAGGACTCACAGCCATGTCCTGTGATCATCTATATGAAGAAAGTGGGGAAATTTGGCTGGGACAAAGGAAGTCTTAGTCTTCTTGATTTTCGAGGGCGGAACTAAGAACAAACTTTAGAAAGGGAGATTTATAGTTGACTAAGGAAGAACTTTCTAATGGAACCATTCACAAGAATAACAAGATGCTTCAGAAGGGAGTTGCTTCCCCTTCACGAGATGTTGTCGGGCCAAGACTGAATATACACCTCTTGGTGATGTTGCAAAGGAGGGCTGTATCAGTCTGGTTCATGCAGGACTGGTTAGTTTCTTAGATCCCGTCCAATTCTGAGATTCAGTGATTTGTGTATGTGTTGTATCCTCCTTACTCAGCCATGCAAGGGTAATCTTGCTCATCTTTGAACATACACACCATTTCCTTCTAGTGTTCTGGGCATAGAAACTGTACTTTCATTGCTACAGAGAACTTCTCAGATAAAGAAATTCTCTCTATTAATACAGATTGGCACCTTCTCTACAACTTATAGTCTTAAAGAGCTGCTAGAGCACTGCAAAATTTAAATGATTTCTCTGGGGTCATCCAACCAGTGCCCATCAGAAGCAGGATTTAAACCCAGATCTCAGTGGCTTTGAGGCCAGTTCTCTGACTAGTCTGCCTCCCTTAAATGTATTTTTAAAAATTAAATGTAATCTTAGTGAATAAAGGAATTTCAAGAGACCAAGAATACCATCTTCCTCCCTCTAAACACGATGTTCTATACCTTCAAACATTGACATCTTCAAAAGGATAGTGAATTTTTGTGCTGAAAGTTCTCCAGGGAAGAGCAATACAGAAGGTATTTCCTTATGAGGCCTGTCTCAGCATTTAACAACTCTTAGGAGTCAATCAGAATATTTAGAGAGGGACAGTAGAAAACAAAACAATCAAGATGTTTGTAGTAAGTCTAATTGGTTAGAACCTTTAGTAACTATTTAATATCCAAAGAAAAGGACAAGCACGATAAGATCGTATGTTATCTTGTTCTTCTAAAGGGTTGCATCTTGCCATCTGTGAAGCAATTTAATTTTTATTATCCTGGAATCCAGTGAGAGTGTCCTGCAGTTCTTTTATAAACAGAAACCCATGCTTTAATCACAGACTGTCCCGTTGGGCCTTGTTGAAATATTATATTATTCAGTGCATTCAGTTTCAATAGGATGAGGTTCTCTCATAATTTATGTGTCCTTGGGGTAAGGCACACTTTTTATAGAGATGTAATTTTGGAAGCAATTTTCCATAAAGTCACCATTAGCTTATAAATATTTGAGATAATTGGACATAGAGCTCACTTACCCAACTTGTCTATGCCAATAATACTTCATTGTTGACAATGCTGGTTCTAAAAACAGGACAAATTTTGAGAAAAACTAACTCCCAAAGATGAAAAGCTTCAGTAAACTCTTATGTTTATGGTACATGTAAAATAAACATATGAATTCATTTTGAATATGGCTTGATAAAATCAATATACTTTTATTTTTTAAAAAAGTCATCATGAATCTTAATAATAAAATGTATTAGTTTTACATTGAGAAAGTGCCAATATTACCCTAGAACATTAAAAACTCGAGGCAACTTTGGTTTGAATTATTATATGCTTAATAAATAAATATTATTTGTTCTCTTTTTAAAACTGATTTTCTCTGGGGCCTAGACTAATTTCTCTTAGGCCTTAAACATTTGTTGATTGGTATGATTGCATAAGTATCACTAAGTGAATGTTCTATTAATTCTCTCTCTCTCTCTCTCTCTCTCTCTCTCTCTCTCTCTCTCTCTCTCACTCCATCTCTCTGTCTCTCTCCCCCTCTCTCTGTCTCTCTCCCCCTCTCTCTCTCTCTCTCTCTCTCTGCCTGTCTCTCTCTGCCTCTGTCTCTTCCTCTTCTCTCTGTCTCTCCTATCTCTGTGTCTCTCTGTGTCTCTCTCTCTCTCTCTTCTCTCTCTCTTTTTCTCTCCCTCTCTCTCTCATCTGGTTC
Organism: Gracilinanus agilis; assembly: GCF_016433145.1. NCBI lineage: Eukaryota > Metazoa > Chordata > Mammalia > Didelphimorphia > Didelphidae > Gracilinanus > Gracilinanus agilis. The sequence continues at coordinate 169,102,246 of NC_058134.1, forward strand.
TCTCCCATCTATCTATTTCTCTTCTTCTCTTTCTTTTGGTGGGCCTGGAACTTTATAGGAAGAAGAGGAGGTACAAGGAGAGCCTCAATGTCTCGTGGAGGAACATAAGATTACAACAGGTAGAGTACAATAAATGGGGCCCATCTTTCCTTTCTTGACTACAATCTCTTGTAGGCTCAAGAGCAGATAATAGCTTTGTAGCTCACAAAAGAGTCTGTGCTTTTCTAGTATGGATGGTGACATGTGATCAGAAGTGCTGCAGCTGTGATATATTCCAGGCATGACATCTGGATTGCCTCATTATGATGCAGAAAATTGTTATTTTCAGGAAAAAAATGACTATATTCCTTGGCTAAGAAAAACTGGTTGCAGCAGTTTGGTGGGAAACTTTTTGAATTTAGTATTAAAATAACTAATAACTAGTACAAGTTAGTTACTGAAGTATAGAACATAATTCATGAAACAACTTGGTTGAAAAAGAGGTGTTTTTTTTAAAACTTATTTGTACACTTGAAGATATAGTTCTGCTATTGAGGTGGCAAAGTGGGGCGAGGAAGTTAAATTTAGAATCTGAAGCCAAGGTCAAATCATGCCTCCAATACTCCCAGGGCAAGTCACTTAACCTCTACTTGCTTGAATGTCCTCTCTGTAAAATGGAGACAATAATAGCACCTATGTCCACTGGTTGTTGTGAAGCTAAAATGAGATAGTTTTTGTAAACTTTAAAGCACTATATAAATGTAAATATAATTAGCGTTATTGTTATCTTTAATATTGTTTTAAATTGTCTTGTTATAGTACTTTAAAGAGGCAAGTTTATAAACTAGTTTATAACTGAGTTCATAAATGATAAAACTGTCATGAAAATAATCTCTGCTTAAATGAATCTAATCTGAAAAGGCAAAGTCTTGCTGCCTTCTGCCTCTCCTTTCTAATTCTTTTTAGTTTGGTTTTTATGGAAATCCATGCTGAACTGTGGTTACCACAAGAATATTTACTGTAAGCAAAGGCTCCTATCTTAATCAACCAAAATAGAAGTTCTTAACAAGAGGGGACCAGCTAGGACAAAGGCTGGCCGCCTTTGAAATTCAAGGTGCAAAGCTAACCACTGATATTTTTGTCTTACAGTATTCTGGGGACATAGTGGAGATCATGCTGACTTTCAAAGGCAGTGTGGGGGAAGGAATTCTGAATGTGAGCCAGTTTTAAGTGGTTTGTAAGGTGAACAACTGAGTCACGAGTGCTACCTTAGGCACTTAATACCCCAAGTTTCTACCCCTTAGGCTAAGGGATAATGAGAAATTTTATGGGTAATTGGTAAGTGGGCAATATAAGTTTTGCAGCTAATAGAATTTTTGAGATTTATTGCTGTGGAATACTATTTTATGTAGGCCAAATGCCTTCGTGGCACAGTACCAGATGGGTTTTTAGGGTACTCGTTATCATTCATTGAGAAAATTAGCCTTATGTCTAGAGTGAAGAACTATGATTCTATGCCCTCTCATATAAACTTTTCCTAGATGTGAGTTGATTCTCTGAAGCATCCTCTACAGCATTAGAAAAAGTAATTGAAAATTTTAGTCTTCAGGTTCCCAGAATTTTCAGGACCATAACATTTGTTTTTACTAGGAGTATTCATTTTCTATTACAAATCATTTTCTTCTGTTCTTGTCAATTTTATTCTACTAGTTGAAACAGCCTTGGCATCTAATTGCCATTGGTATTTTCCTTCAAACACAAATTCTCTTGGAAATTAATAAGTTACGAGAAAAGAGAGGCTATACTTCTAATTTGTTTTTTATTATGGTGCAGAGTGGTTTCCTTGCTAATTCCCCAAAGTGGCATGGACATGGGGGTGGAGAGGAGAGCCAATATGTAGAAGCTGGTTGTATCAACTCAGTTTTCTTTGGTTGAGCCTAATTTCTTTTAAATTCTGGTCATGTGAATAAATGATTTGTTTAAATGGTACTTCTCAATATTTTCTCATCATTCCTCCTAGTATCCTTTAGGTAGGCATTTTCTGCACCTGAGCATAAACAGGCTTCCATGGCAACCTTAGGTCTATTGGCCTTTGGGCCTGAGATGAAACAAATCTCCTACTTAGAATTTTCCCTTAAATTTTTACATAATTTCCTTAGCATGTTTATGACTTCAGATTTTATAATTTGCATTCACTGAAAGACCAAGATAAACAAGGATATTTAAAAGCTGAGAGCAAATTAGTATAAACTAAGACAAAAATAAAGGCAAAAGAAGAGTGTAAGTCATACATATTTGGAAATGGACCCTTTTTGTTGTTGTTGTTTTTTGGCTGACTGTCATTTGGCTCCTAGCAGCTAGTGACCTAATCTTTAGACACCTGAAATTTTACCCTGAGGTCTATAATTTATACTTGAAGGAGTCACCTAAAGGCCAGTGACTGGTCAAGGAGAAGGGCATAGATTTTTTTAGATTAATTTATTTGTTTACTTGTTACATAAAAATCCCCAGGTATCTCCCTAACTCCCTACTCGGCCCCCACAAAAGAAGGCATCACTTGACAAAATATGTATATGTAAACTATGTCTTTTGTGTTCTTGTTTATCAGTTCCTTCTCTGGAGGTGGACATTCACAGGTTATTTTTTAAACATTAATTCTGTAGCCGTATATTAATGTTCTCTTGGTTCCACTGGTTTCACTTTTTATAATTTCATGTAGGTCTTTCCATTTTTTTTAAACGAATCTGCTCATTGTTTCTTACAGTGAAGTAATTAATATTCTATCACCAACATGTACCACAATTTATTTATCCATTACCCAATTGATGGGAAATTCCCTCAATTTCTAGTTCTTTGTCACCAAAAGAGAGAAAGAGAGCTGCTATAAATATTTTGGAACATATAGGTTCTTTTCCTTTTCCTCGATCACCTTGAGAAAAAGTGATACACTGTTGGTCTAAGAGTATACACGATTTTATAATTCTCTGGGCATAATTCCAGACTGTTTTCCAAAATGGATGGATCAGTTCACAGTTCCACTAACAAGGACATAGATTTATAGGGCATAGAGGGAAGGGGGCCAACATCCTCCTCCCTGACAATTGAGTGGGTATGTAAACTTTGGCCTGATGGGGGAATATGTTGACTTGTCCATAAAAGGCTCCTCAGGACCCTCAGAAGAACAGCTATCATTGTTTCCTGCCTCTACATATTAGCTCAAAGGATAAGGTGACCTCTAATAAGAGGCATCATTTAATGGAGCATAACTTGAGCTGATCTCATTTCAGCAGCCAGCCCTAGGCAGATACGTAAAAGAGGCCGTTTGCCTTTGCCTGCCTCTTCTTTACTACAAAGTAGTATCCATCTCCTCATCCTGTTCATTTTCTCTCTGCCCTTTAGTCTTCACCTTTCCCATAAAAAAGTTAGAAAGGCTATGATGTCAGTCATTAATTCTTTGATATGAATTAGTTTAATGAAGGTCATGCCTGTCCTTAGGGGGATTTTCATTTTAAGCCATATGTTTAATTTTATAATACCTCATGATGGTATAGAATAGTAAAAAACTTAATTCCTGTCAAGGTAAGGATTCTTAACTTGTAATGTATGGATTCACAAGGGGTCAATGGACAGATTTCTGGGGATCCATGAATTAAAAATTTTTTTTGGTAATTGTTTTCCTTTGTAATCTTATGTATTTTATTTTTTTTGCCTATAAAGACAGTAATCTGAGAAAGGGTCATAGGCTTCACTAGACTGCCAAGAAGTGTTCATGACACACAAAAGGGTGAAGAACCCTTCCTTGAGAAATTTCAAGCATCATGCATAGGTGGTGACCCAGAAGTATTTGGGGGACTTGTGTTCCTTTAGTCCCACTGACCACATGATGTGTTTATCTAGTCTAGCTATTTCTAAGGGAAGTCTTATATTTTATAATATAGATAACATATAATATAAAATATATGATATGTCCTATATTTTATATTATAGATACTATACTATTATATTTTATATTATTTGTAATATAATACAATCTTATATTTTAGAGTAACACAGTAACAAAAGTTACTCCAAACATGTAGACTTCCCCAGCAGAATGGGTGTCTAAGAACACTGGACTTCAATGACCCTGGAAGGTAGAGATAGGATCTGGAAGTAGTTCATGTCAGAGGTGGGATTTGAATCTAGCACCAGATCCAGTATGCTTCCCATTGTATCAATCTGTCTTGTTGCTATACCATACTTTCTGGATACTTTTGAAAGGGCTAAAAAAAATGGGAAATGTGTTTGAATTCTTTTGATCTGGACTTATTATTCAAGATGTTTGAGAATCCCATTTATAGATAACTTTCTTTTTGTAGATAGTTGGTAAAGTCTTTATTTTTAAATGTTGAAATCACTTGTTTCCAAAAAGTTTAAACAAAAACAAAAACAAAAATAACCTGCAGAAACAGATCTCTCCATCCTCCTGGCCCTCTTTGCACTTCACGTATTCAATTCTGAGCATCTGAATTTGGCTTTCTCAAAGTTTTCACATGCTTCTCCCATGGAAAAATAACTCGGCTTGATTGGTGTTCTAACGGGGAGAGGACTACGACAAGATCTTTGCACTTCTGGAAAAAGATCATGCTCACAATGGCAGTTTGTTTATCATGCTTTCATTTCCTGTGGTTCTGAGTGCTCTGAAGAAAAGTCAAGTTGTAAGCCTAAAAGTGGTTGAAATCCTCAGATTAAAAATGTGTGTGGTGGAAAAAATGTATATTTCTGGACCTTTTGTGGGGGAAGTGATACTGGGGCTCCCCAAGGAGCTTCCTGACAGTTGTAGTTAGCTCTTTTATGTAAAACAGTCCTGCCTTGGGGGATGTGTAAGCTCAGGTGTTATGCTCTGCCCCCAGAGATCTTCAATATCACAGCCAGAAATAAAACTCCTGCCTGACTTGGCCCTATAGCTTCGCCGTCCCTCCTTGTGATCTTGGCAAATTGACCATATTTCTGTTCCTTGTACGTGTATGCCATCTCCCATCTTCATGACTCTACTGGCTGTCTCACCTATCTGGGATGCCCTCCCTCTGAACTTCTGCCTTTCTTTACTGATTCGCAACCCCCTTCTCCCAAATTACCTTGTAGTAAACTGCTTTTTATTTATTTGTAGTAATTCACTTGATAATTATACTGCCTATCGAGGCATCTGGTGGCACAGTGGATAGAGCTCAGGGTCTGGAATCAGGAAGGCTTGAGTTCAGATCTACTCTCAGACACTAACTGGTTACTTGAGCAAATCATTTGACTTCTCTTTGCCTCAGTTTCTTCGATGGTAAATTGGATAATAATACCACCTCCAGATTGTTATCAATGATAATTATAATTTTTCTGGGTTATTATCAAATAAGGTAATATCTTCAAAAGCACTTAACAAAGTGTCTGCTACATCGTAGGTGCTTATTCCCTTCCCTGTCCTATATATCTATCCATTTACTTATTATCGCCACTATGGTAATGTAAATAAACTACATGCAGGTAGGGATTATTTCATTCTTTGTGCTTGTATCTCCAGCACCTATAGTAGATGCTTGATAGATGTTGATTTGTTTTTTTTAATTGATTGATTGATTTTTATAAATGTTGATTTTTTTATTTTTACAAATAGTGATTTGTTTTTTATTGATTTATCTATTTTTATAAAAGTTAATTTGATTGGTTAAGAACAGCTCCTACTTACCCTCCTGCATTGCTAATTATCTAGAACCTTCACCAAGATACACATGAGAAACTGTTCAGGTTGGAAAGAAAAGAGATAAAGTTTGGCTGTCGGTTTCTAGATAGAGCCAAGAGCAAATTTACTCTGTCATGTGAGATAACCTCTTGAGTTCTGTTAAATTATCACTGCTATCGATCAGTTCACTTGGGGGCTCAAGTTCATTTTTAGAAAACTTTGACTGGTGGTGGAAAAAATCAATCTAATGTTCCTTCTTCACATAGAGTCACCTTTCCTTATGTCCTTTTCTCACAGGATGCTGATGTTCAGTCATTTAAGTTGTGTCCAACTCTTTGTGACCCCATTTGGGATTTTCTTGGCAAAGCTACTAGAGTGGTTTTACTTCTCCATTTCAATTTACAGATGAGGAATTAAGGCAAACCAGGTTAAATGACTTGCCCAATGTTACACAACCAGTACGTGCCAGAGATCACATTTGAACTCATGTCTTGGTGATTCCAGATCTGGTGCTCTATCTACTGAGCTACCAAGCTATACCTCTCATGGGATATTTTGTTTCTTATGTGATCTGAAGACTCTTGGAAGGCTTTTAGTTTAAATATAGTAAAGAAAGACCTGAAAGATAAACCCTTCTTCTTGACTTAATTATCACACATTAATTCTAATCTGAAAAAATATGACTACTTCTCCTCTATCCATCAAGAACAAACCATTTAGACTAAGTTATAACTGGATTTTTATCATGTAAGTATTATTAAAAAACAAGTGAAGGCCATTTTTTTACATTTTACATAAGACATGGCTGATAGAAACTAGAATTAAAGCAGAATAAATGTTTTGTCCCCCAAACCAAAAGAACTACTTGATAAAAGTCAGTGACTTCTAGTATACATCCCTGAAGTAAGAGTAAGAAAATCTGGGTTTTTCTTACAGATTATGCATTAACATGTTTCCTGACCCTTAATGAGAGGTAGTGACTAGGTCAAAAAATAATTTGTTAAGTACCTACTATCTGCCAGGCACCATGCTAAGTGTTGGGGGTACAAAGAGAAGCAAAAAAATAGTCCTTGCTTTCAGAAAGCCCACAGTCTAATATGGGAGACAATATGCAAAAAATTACGTACGTATAAGATGTAGAGTCAGTTCTCCTATCAGAAGTGTTTTGAAAAAAAAAGTGATTTTTGTTCCAATGTGATTGATTTATTAGGGAATATTTTGAGCATAACTCGAATTCCAAGTTAGTTTCTGTTTGATTTCTTCCATAAGAAATAGCAAGAAAGCAGAAGATCTCACCACTTCACAACAATTCACAAGCTGCGACCCATTTCCACAAACAAATGTAAAGTGCTGTCTGTATTTATTATATTTCTTCTGGTGCAACAGAAACTGTGAGTAGAAAAGGGCTGGTCCACACCAGCTTCCCCTCTTTCCTCCTTAGCCCTCAACTAGAGACCCAGTGACTTCAAAACCAGCGGATGTGGCTACTATTTCCTGTATTCGTGTATTTCTTACTTAACATGTATAAGAACTTATGCATTTCATATTTAACATGTTTAAAACTGTGTTACCATTTTATTAGGTTCCTATCTTTATTTTTTTAATGTCTCATTAACAAAGTTTTTGAAGTACAGTGAAGTAGACGAGTGGACAGAGTGCTGGGGTTAGAATCAGGAGACCTGAGTTCAAATCCAACCTCAGAAACTTTTTAGCTATGTGACCCAAAGGAAGTCATTTGTTGTTTGTTTGCCATGGAGAAGTAAATGGCAAACTACTTCAATATATTTGCCAAAAAACTCCCATGGAAAGAGATCTATAGGGTCACAGAGTCAGGCATGACTGAAATGACTGAACAACAAAGTTTTTAAGTATTGTGTTTCTAAACTCTTAAAAAAAAAAACCCAAACAACCCTTACCTTCTATCTTAGAATCAATACTATTTATTAATTCTAAGGCAGAAGAGTAGCAAGGAGTAGGCAATGGGGGTTAAGTGACTTGGCCCGGATCACACAGCTAGGAAGTAGCTGAGGTCAGATTTGAACCCAGGACCTCCCATCTCTATGCTTGGCTCTCTATCTACTAGGACACCTAGCTGCCCTCCTAACTCATTTTCTCCATAAACTCTGTGGGTTTTAACTGTGTGATTTTGCCTAATGTGGTACTTTTAGGGAATGTATATGTCCTTTTATAACAGAAGTAACTGTGTACAGGATAAATTGGGGATGGATTCAGAGGGAGACCATGAAGATTAAGGAAGACTATGAAAGGCTTCCTACGGAAGGCAAGATTTGAGCTGAGAATGCCACAAGGTAGAGATGAGGAGGGAGAGAATTCCAGGCATGATGGGCAGCCAGTGAGAAGACTCAGTTAGTAGATGGTGTACCCTGTGCAGGAACATCAAGGAGACCAGTATCCCTGGATTGCAGAATATGCCGAGGTTATGAGAAGCCTGAAAAGACGGGAAGAAGGGATTTTAGAAGTCCCAAAGAAGATTTTTTAGTTGATCCTGGAGGCAATAGGAAGCCACAGGTATTTATTGAAAAGAGGTGGGGTGGGTAGGAGATGGCAGGGCTCTATCTAAGTTTTAGGGAGATGACTTTGACAGCTGAGTGGAGAATGGACGGGAATGGGGAGGCCAACCAGCAAGCCTGTGTAATTCATAGTCCAAGTGTCAGGTGATGAGGGCTTGTGCCAGTGTGGTGGCAGGGTCATAGGAGAGAGGAGGAATTTAAGAGCAGTTCCAAAGGTAGAAATAAAAGAACTCAATAACTGATTGGACATGGAGGGAATGAGAGCTAGTGAAGAGATGAGGATGACACCTAGGTTTTGAGCCTGGCCAACTGGGAGAATGAGGGTACCTAAAATAGTAAAAGGGAAGATGCTGGGCAAGTCACTTGATCCCTATTGCTATTCTGCCTGGAAATAATACACAGTATTAATTCTGTGATGGAAGGTAAGAGTTTAAAAAAAAGTTAAAAAATGAAAGGGGAGTTAGGGAGAGAGAATAGTTTATATGTGTGTATGGGAAAAGATAATGAGCTCAATGGACAGGTTGAATTCAGAAAGTTTTGGATATCCATTTCAAGACGTCCAGTGAGGTATAGGGGATAAAGAAGTGGCCAGAAAGCCAAAAAGACCTGAGCCTACATCCTACCTCTGACACATGCTGGCTGTGGGACCCCAAGAAATTCCTGCTGCTTGTTGAAATTTTCTAACACTACAAGTTGCAGATATAGGGTTAACTGGCATTGGAGTTTCCTCTACCAATAGAATTTCGAGTCTAGTCCTTATCCCTATAGAGGCAGCCTGAAGTTGGGATGATCTGAGTCCAAATCCAGCCTCAGACATTTCTAGCTGCATGATCCTAGACAAGTCACTTAACTACTATTTGGCTGAGTTTCCTCGACTGTAAAATGAGGATAACAATATCAACTGTAATATGCAGAAATGGGTTGCCATTTTCTCTCTGGGTACAAGTCAGCAGTTGCTACTTTGGAACACAGAACCTGGCAGAGCACCCAGGGCATGTGCCAGGGTGACAGCTAAGGACAGGGTATAAAAGGGGGTCCACAAACCCCTGGGGTCTTCTCTCTCTCATCTTGAGGGTTAGGGAGGAGGTGGTTTGGGCCCAGGCTGGTTTGGGAGTTTTGGTTAGGCAGGCCCAGGAGCCTGACAGCCTTAGGGCTCAGCTACAGAGCAACAGAGATGGGAAGTGCCCTCAAGGCTTTCTCATACTGTGCACCTAGGAACATCAACTTGTGTTTGAAGAGTTATGTAACAACAAGTACTTAGGCAAGATCTTTCCTTTCACCCACCTTCCTATTCCTTTGACTTACCCTCAGTTTGGTTTAAAATAAACCCTGTTTAAACCCTAAAGCCTAAACGTTCTTGAAGCCTGCTTACCTTAGCAATAGCAAATAGTCATTAGCAGTCAGATCTGGTTAACATCATTAGCTGGTCCAGCCTTTCTAAGCCAGGTTTATCCATCATCAATTTAAGGTTTCAGGAAGTCTCAATCTACTTCCTGGAGATATTTCAAACTGCCTGGCTGGATTGGTTCTAAGGCCCTAGGGCTGTGGCAGAGAATCTTGGGCTTAAAGGAGACCCAACCCTGCTGGTGTGGGAGCTAAACTAAACTCACATTCATCCGTGGCTACCCATTTCTGAATATTACACTACCTCCCAGGGTTGTTTCGAGGATCAAATGAGATATTTGTCTGGCATGTAGTGGACACTATATAAATCATGCTTATTCCCTTCTCTTCCCCCTGACCCTAGGACTCTGAATAACTTACCTTTTCCCTGAATTCTGGTTTCTGAATTTTAAAAAAACAATGGGCTACCTAAGCAAGTAATGGGATATTTATGTGTAATAGCTTACTTGTTTTGACACTTTTCCAGGAAGGAGGGAGGGTAGGATAGTGACCCGCTGACCTAAGAGCCCAATATTAGGAGAGTTTTCCTTGTCACCTTTGTGAAGATACCCTAAACTTGGTACCAAGTCACCATTATGACTCTGAGTGACTAATAGAATCATGTTTCAAAGTACTCTGAGCTCTAAGAAGAAAGATTATATGGGCAAAACATGTTAGCACTCTTCCCACCCACTGCTCTAAATCCTCATCATCCATCCTCGTTGGGGTCATTAACAGTGCAACAACCCTGTGTGTCCCAGCCCCCTGCTTTCCATGGGGAGAGGGGTAATTATTACCAGATTTTATTGTTTAAGAAACCCAACGTAGGATTTATTCATGCTCAAAAGAGAAAGTACAAATATAAAGGAAAAGCAGCATGAGGTTCTGTACACAGTATGCACCTGATAAATGTTGTTGACTGAGCACTCGTTTCATTCTCTGGCTCAAAATGTGTGCTTTTTGACATCTGAGAATAATAATATTGTTTACATAGCCCAAGTGTATTATTGATATTACCCCAACATATCTGGCAGGCAAATTAGTAGACATTTCCATTGTGTAATTTCTTTGACTTCAGAGGGAGAAACCGAGGCACAGACTTGCAATGCAACTTCCTTTGCCCAATGAGTCATCAGAGTTAGGATTGCAATTCAGAGATTCTAGCCAACTCACAGGCAGCTCCTGGTTAGCATGGTGAGTCGCATTGTTTCTCTGGGCTTCAATTATTTGGTGCTATAAAACTTAATCTTGCCAAATCTTATTTTCTTTTATTATGTTTGCTACTTTAATCAAATAAAATAGGTCTCACTGATCTTTCAACGGCTGGGTAAGAAGCCAAAATTTGATGGGTTGAACCAATTGTTTGGTTGTTTGTTCAGAGAAGGAAGCAAGGAATTTGGGTTCTGTGGGCTCTATATCCTCATAAAGGATCAGAATGAATTGGCAAAGAGCTTATCAGATCTGACTTTTAACAAAGAAGTCTCAGAATGTAGCCAAACATCAGACAGAATTAAAATCCAGAAATAATTGAAAAAGGAGTTGGTTTTGAAAAAAATCATACTGTAAAAGAATTATCCTTAAAATACAATCATACTGGGAATCTGTCTTTACTCCAATTCCCAGAAAGACTCAAAAAAAAAAAAAAAAAGATTATTCTCAACCCTACCTGCATTTAAAGAAAGGGAAACTTCCAATCTTGGATCATTTACTCAGATGCTTGATTTCTACTGAATCTGAGACATCCATCATAGATCCTTCCATCTGATTCAAATGTATCCAGATTTGAGGGTAGCATCATAAGTGTGATCGTGAGCATATAAAGCTCTGGGGAACCTTCCTGAAGAGATTGCCCTATCATCAAAGCTCATGAAAATTGACTAGGGTTGTAAGTGACTCAGTGGGCAGATCCCTGGGCCTGGAGTCAAGAAGACCTGAGTTCAAATCTGCTAGGTGTGTGACCCTGGGCATGTCACTTAACCTTTGTATACCTCAGTTTCCTCATCTGTAAAATGAGGATAATAATGTGCCTACCATTCGGGGTTGTTGTGAGGATCCAATGAGATGATAATCGTAAAGCATTTAGCATACTGCCTGGTACCCTGTAAGTGCTATATAAATATTTGTTATTGTTATTATTATCATCCCAGACCACTGAAGCTTTAATGTTCCACTGAGCACTAGAGTCTACTCCTTACATCATCTCTCTTCACATGTAATCCTTAGAGAACAAGAATTGCTTAGCACAATGACTGGCACATTGTAGGTGCTTCATAAATGCTCATTGACTGAATGGTTTCCTTTGACTTAATACATTGACTGGCTGGGGATGGCTAGTGGTGGCTCAGTGGATTGAGAGCCAGACCTAGAGATGGGAGGTCCTGGATTCAAATCTAGCTTCAGGCACTTCCTAGCTATATGACCCTGGGCACAAATGTCTATGGGATTTTCAAAGGTGGGGTGAGTCATAGTCTTTAAACTTTTTCTAGAGTACATACACACCTTAGCCTGGCTCTTTCTGTAATAAAGGAAGGTATACATTTACCAGATAGGGAATCTGTAGTGAGGGATTCTCCTTGAAATATGTTCTGTCTCCGGAATCAGTTAGTTGGCTCAGTGAATTGAGAACCAGAGATAGGAGGTTCTGGGTTCAAATGTGGCCTCAGACACTTTCTAGCTCTGTGACCTTGGGCAAGTCCCTTAACCCCCATTGCCTCTCTCTTACCATTGTTCTGCCTTAGAACCAATACAGAGAACTGATTCTAAGATGGAAGGTAAGGATTTAAAAAAGGAAGAAAGAAAGAAATATGTTTCACTTCTAATTTCTAAAGAACAGTCCAGGGGGCAGTATAGACAGTTGTAAGGTTTCTGAAGGAGTTATCTAGTATCGTACAATTTTAGAGCCAGAAAAGTCCTTAGAGACCATCTGGTCCAGAGGTTCTTAAACTTTTTTGTGCCATGGATCACCTTGGCAGTCTAGTGAAGCTTATGGACTCCATCAAATAATGTTTTGAAAGGCATAAAATAAATTGCATAGGATCAAAAAGGAAATTATTTATATTGAAATACTATTATTAAAAGATAAAAAACCCAGTTCACATACCCCCCTGAAATCTATCCATAAACTCCTTGGTAATCAATCAATGGACCCCTGATTGAGAACTTTTACTTGGCCCATTTTACAAATGAGGAAACTGAAACTCAGGGATTTGGGGGGTTACCCAAGGTCACACAGTGGTAAGAGGCAGGACTAGGACCTGGGTCCCCTGACTTCTGGTCCATTCCTTTTCTACTACACCATACAGCCATACCTTAACCATGTAAAGCTTTATAGAACAAAGCCAAATTGCACTCAGAAGCAAATAGGCCAGGAGTCTAGGCTTATTAACACATGGACTTATTAATGAGTGCCATGAGGCTTGTGCTACTTTTTAGCCACTCCACTATTAACTGCTTAGACCTGAGCATCTCAGGAGCCAGTTAAATGCACTGACCTTGTATTTTCCAGAGAAGCCAGTTTCTTGGGTTTCCTCAACTTCCCTCTATTAGGCTTTAATAAGGAGTTACTAGATCAGAAGCAATATCCCCATCCCACATGCTATGGAAAGGCACTAGAGAACCTGACAGAAGTCTACAAGCTAGAGTCTGAGGAAACTCTTTTGCCCTGAAGGATGTTACTCTGTCTCCATGGAACTGACTAGCAATCATTAATTTTGCCCCATCAAGTGGACGAATGGGAAGATTTCCCAGTTTTGTCAAGTATCTCCTCTTTCTTGGGTCTACAACTCCCTTTAAACTGTGGGCTTCTCATGGGTAGGATTGCCTTTTGCTTTTCTTTGTATTCCCAGGGATTAGCACAGTAACTGGCACCTACTAGGTGCTTACTAAATGTTTAGTGATTGACTGATTACAATTTTGTGTCCATTGGAAAGACTGATGAGTTTGTATAGAAGGAATGGGATTTTCCTTTCTCCAAAGTGCTGTGTTAAAGAGGATCATTTACTAAACTCCAGCCACATTCTACCCAAGGGTCAGCACTGGGGGTACTGAATGGATGTCTCAATAGCAAAATCCAATCTACAGACAGAACAGAAAACAGAGAGTCCTAAAACTCTGGGGGTCTTCCAAGCTCAGCTTCTCTGTTGGTCATAGGTGAGCACACACAAATCATTCTCTTTCCGTCCAAAAACAAAATGACGACTTAAATGTTTTAGTTTTTTATTGTTCCTGAACTTTTTTGCACATCCTTTTGGATCTTCATTATGACCCTGTGAAATGGGTAGCCAGATGCCACTAGTCTTATTTTATAGATGAAGGTGAGCCTTAAATGAGGCCATGCAGCTATTTAAATCCAGATGTCATGATTTTAAATCCAAGGTCCTTTCCCCGACCGTAGCTTGCTTCTTGGTTTGAGAACAGCAGCTCTTGTCGCTTTTTAATATCATAGGGGGAGGAAGAGGATGCAAAAGATGTTTTAGGTGAAAATGTTTCAAGCTCATTTTAGGTTTTTAGGGCAATCAGCTTATGTCCCTGAATGATGATAAGCAAATTAATAGATTCTGCCTCTGTTGACACTTTGGTGTTCAATCGAATAGTTGTCTTATTTAACAGAAGGCTCGTTGTCCTCATTTTAGATTCACGATTTATTAAGAGTATGACAGAGGAGAGTAAATACAACCACCATTTGTCACCTTTTTCAGTCTCAATCTAAATACCATTTCATTGGGCTAATAGTCCCTAATGAGTGCAAAAGACTAGAGCTAAATAAACAAATCTCTAGATTAAGAGTGGAATTGTCAATAGAGAAATCCACAGATCTACTCATTATTAATGGATGTCTATAAGGCTGATTCTCTCGAGACACAAGAGGTAGGCTTAGCAGAAATACTGCAATACTACTAAAGTTAGTCATGTGCATCTCTGTTTACTAGGCTGTGGCTAGAGTGTATTTTTTTCTGAATGATATGAAGAGTTTTTGTTTTGTTTTTACAAACAAGAAATGTTTACACTTGAGGGGCAGATGGTTGGCCAGTTTTAAATGTGTCACCTGTAGTTAGACCCATTGAGTACAGCTTCATGTTGAAATTATTTTAGCTAGGACCATGATAGAAGATTTTTCTTACATTGATGGGCGCTAAGTGTGTATACTGGGTCTAACACCTTTTCAAAGTGGGCATTTATTTCTAGCCTTATTTTCTTCATCTATAAGATCGTGATGATACTATATATCATAAGGCTGTTGGGAATGTTTGTAAAGGATTTTGCAAACCTAAAAGCCTGTTTAAGAGTCATACTTGTAGGTTTCCTTAAGACATAGAAAATACTCTTTCCAACCCAATGCTGAGATGCCATAATATGGTAGACTGAGAACTGGGATTTGAGAGGTCAGCTAATCCAACCTCTTCATTTACGGATGCATAAACTGAGGCCCAAGGAGGTTAAATGACTTTTCCAAGGTCAAATAGAGATCATCAGAGGTAAGATTTGAACCTATGTATAAAATGATGCGTTTAGGGAACAAAAAAACCTGAAAATTTAAAACCCTTATGAAATAGGATCATCATTTAGAGCTATGCCTTTGAGAGACCAACTAATCTAACCTCTCCTCAGTTCACAGGTAGGAAAAGTGAGGGGGCAAGTGACCTGCTCAGTGTCACCCTGGAGATTAAAAAAATAAATCTAAAAGGATACAAGATTAAGATAAAACACTTCTTAGTTCCTCATTCAAAATTAACACAGCAAATAGTCATGGAAACATTTTCTTGAATAGTGAAACATCTGAAACCAGCTGCCCATGGGTTGAGCCTTTTATGCCTCAGGCATCAAGGGAACAAAATGGCCTTCCTGAGATCTTTTGAAGGACCAGTCTAGCCCATGTAAAACAAGTATCATTCCTACCTCATTGCACTCCCTCACCTCATGGGTAGTTTCAGTATTATCATGGGCTTAGAATATAAGGTCGCAGAGCTTAGGCAGCTTTGCATCAAATCCGTCTTATTGCCAGTCCTGCTCTGACCTTCTACTACGGACTTTTGTTCCTTATATTACTTAGAATCAAACACTGGTCCCAATAAGTAGAATCTTATCATGTTCTTACATGTCTGGCTCCTAAAACTGAAGTGAAACCTTTCTCTGACCAGTCTTTCCAGGGACTAAAGTCCTGTGCCTGAGACTTGTGGTGGAGTCCCTGCTTCCTGTTTCTGGTTTCCAGGCTTCTCTTTCTGGATCTCACATGCTTTCAAGAATCCCTGCTATATTTTTCTGCTCACTAGAGCAGCCACCAACTGCCAGACCTCCTTGATTTTTATTAGCTGCTTGTTTGGACCTCAGCCCCTTGATTGACGAGAGATCTCCTAATACCATGTCTGGGTACACCTACTGGGAAATCCAACCACTAAACCTTCCCTTCTTTTCCATCATTACTTTGTGGTTGTTGTTCATTCATTCAATTGTGTCCCACTTGTTGTGCTTCTATAGACTATAGTAAGCCAGGCCTTCTAGCTTCCACTATTTCCTGAAGTCTGTTCAAGCTCATGCTCGTCACTTCCATGACACTATCTCTCCATCCTGTCATCTGCTGGCCAGTTTTTTTGACTTCAGTCTTTCCTAACATCTGGATCTTTCCCTGTGAGTCCTGTCTTCTCATTATGTGTTCTAAGCGTTTAAGCTTTAGCTTCATGATTTGTCCTTCCAATTAATAGTCTGAATAAATTTCTTTAAGTATTGACTGATTTGATCGTCTCGCTGTCAATGGGACTCTCAAAAGCCTTCTCTAGCCCCACAATTCAAAAGAGTTGACTCTGTCACACTTGGCCACCATCCCTGACTGCTTGTTATCCCTAACACCTGTCTAGACTACTAATGCAATTATTAAGATCACATCTTTCCCAAGATATGTCTTGGCTAGTATCAGAATTGCCACCTTTTGGTCTGATAATGTAAAGGGGTTTAACAGGAAATGTAGGTTGATGGTTTTGTTAAACTTGTTGATGACATGGGATGTTTCCTTTTTAATCATTTACATGAAGAAAGCATGCAAATATCCCCAGGAGAATAGTTATCTGAGTAGTACATAAAATCTAGTGATGTCAGTAATCTAGCACTCCTTAGCATATCTCAAAACTCCTCTTATTTCTCTTTTTTCCCCCCGTCATATCTCTTCTTTTTTCTTCTTGCTTTGTATTCCATTTTCTTTTACATTCTTATTATCCTCCCTCCCTCATTCCTTCCTTCCTCCCTTCCTTCCTTCCTTCCTTCCTTCCTTCCTTCCTTCCTTCCTTCCTTCCTTCCTTCCTTCCTTCCTTCCTCCCTCCCTCCCATCCTCCCTCCCTCCCATCCTCCCTCCCTACTCTCTTTCCATTTCCTTCTCCCTCTCCCTCTCCCCCCCATCTCCTCTACAACTCCCCTTTTTTTCTTTCTCCCTTTCCTAGGTTCATAGATTTAGAGCTGTAAGGGACCTCAGAGGCTATTTAGTTCACTTCAGTCCCTGATTCTACAGATGAGGAGATTGAGGTGCCAAAAATTAAGTGACTTGCTTAAGGTCACAGAATGAATAAATGCCTGGGGTGGGACTCAAAACTGTCTCTTTGACTCTATTTCCAGGATCCTGTCCACTATATTTTACTGTCTCTGAAACCTTCCTATGCCTATATTGCCCACAGGCTTGACTTAGTCCTATTGGTCACAATTAGGGCTCCAGAGATTTCTAATTTCTATTTTAAGGGATCTGAGATAATGCCCCATTAATTGTTGAACATATTTTCTTTGGAGATAATAACTACGCTAAAAATAAAAGTACCAGGCTAGGACTCTGATGAAATCTGATTTCCTATGTGTTACAGTTAAGAGAGATAAGTAGTTCAAATACTATACTCAGTAGACTCAAATTTCCAGAAAATAACAGAGAACTCAATAAAGTTGCATGGGCACTTTTAGCTGCTTGTGATGAAATGAGAAATGTGAAATACATAATATGATTTCAGACACATTTTTTCCAGTGAAAGCAAAACTAGATGTAATGACTTATATTCCATAAATGCTTAGAATATTGCAAGCAATATCATTCTCTCCAATGATCAGGAATAGACAGTAAGACTATGTATCCAGGGCTGTGGAAACAGTAAAGAATCTGTATGTTGTTTCTCCCATTAGACTGTACTTCTCAAGGGCAAGGACCATCATGTTTCTTTGTATTTCTAGCATAGTGATGGTGATGGTGAACCTTTTAGAGATGGAGTGCTGGATCCCACCCCCACCCCACTCCCCAGATCAAGTGTCATGACTGTCTTCCCCCTTTCCCCCACACACCAAGTGCACTCCTATTGGGCTGCTGGACAGAGGGGCGGAGATATAAAAAAATGTCATCAGGCACAGTGGAGAGGAAAGGGAGAAGCTCTTGCTTGAGTCCCTCTGCCTTTCTAGTCATGAACTGGGGCAAGGGAAAGGCAGCCACGTGCCCACAGAGTGCTCTATGTGCCATCTTTGGCACACATACCATAGGTTTGCCATCACTGCTCTAGCGTTTAGTATAGTGCCAGGTACAAAGTAGGTGCTTAATCAATGTCTATTCACTGCCTGACCTATGATTGGGAATTTAGCTATGATGTAGTAGAACGAACTGGAGACTTATAGAAGAGACTGAGTGTAGATCTTGGCTTTGTTACTTCTAGGTGTGCATATGACTCTGCCTCTCTGAACTTTATTTGTATAATGGGAAAGTTAGATTATAGGATCTCTAGGAGCAAATAGTCCCAGTAGAATTTAAGATCCCTGAGAGAAAGGATATATTTCATTTTTATCTTTATAGCTAAATCTCTCTTCCTATTTGGAAGAAAAAAAAAACTCAGAACAACTTTGTGTACCTTAGTTCCTGAGGATTGAAAAATATTTTGAAATTCAGAATGATCCTTAGATGCCAAACCAAGACATAGTTGGGTGTGGTTAGGGGTATGGTTCCGTTTATACCACTGTTAAACAGGAAGACACAGGGGCCAGAGAAGACTGCAGAGCAAATGATTCCCTTCTTCAGGTATTCCATCTTGAAGCAAAAGAGTTTAGGGCACTGATCTCACACTCTGAGTAAGAAGGGCATCTATTTCTGTTCAGAGTACGCAAAACTGAGGATGCACAATCTGTTTGTATGCATTTGATCACCTGGCTCTGTGCCTGGCATCTTTAGGATTGATTTTAATCAAACATGACTCCAGTACTAAAGAATCAGAGAAGATTTTAACCTTGCATCCCAAGGAGACATTCATAAAAGGAACAAATTGCCCTTGGCTCCTTCTGAGTAGGAAGGAACAAATGTATCAGAGGTGGGACAAGTCACTGCCAGGTCTAACAAGGCTCACTTCCAGCTTCTGTGTGAATGCAACAACCTTGAATTTTGCCTGCTTGGCCCTACTTTCATTTAGAACTAGTTAATTACTTCATTGAGCTGTGATGGAAGTATTTTGGTATTCTTTGGTGGGATTTCCAAAACTGAACTGTGAGAATGGGATAAAATAGTTGTAAGGTATTTGGGACCCTAGAATGCCAAAGTAGGAGAATAACAAGGGCATAAATAAAAGCAGACAGACAGGGAGCTAGCTGGAGGGTAATCTGCTAATTCTAGCATGCAAAAGAAGTCTGATATCAGAAAAGTTCATTGGATTTAGACTTGGAAGAGACTTTAATATTTATCTAGTCCAACTTTTTAATTACAGTTTAGGAAACTGAGGCAAAGTGACTTGCCTATGGCTAGCCATAAATGTATTAAATATCAAAGCAAGGACTCAACATCATATTCTCTGTTTCCTAATGCAGTACCATTGGAACATATTTCCTCCCATGTCACTTGAGATAAACTATCCTCTCGCCTTTCTCAAGTCTCCCCTGTCTCCAATTCATCATCCACACATCTACAGTAGGGAGACTCCTTTTTCCATTATGTTTGCACTGTATCATTCTGCCCTATTGCTCAGCATTCTTCTTTCCTACCCCAGTGAGATGGGCTTTCCTTGTTGTCCCTCCACACTATTTTTGTCTGAGGAATTGCCTTTCCCTGTCTACTGTTGATTTCTTTGTTCCAGGATTCATTCTGAAGTTTTTTTTGCTTTCCTCTGGTAGTTTGGACAATGGTTGGTGAGCTCTGAGGGTCTCCTTTTCTACCATCTTAAGAACCCTAAGGGCATCCTTCTGAATAATAGGGCTAACAAATGTTGCTTTTCTGCTTCATACATTTCATCTGCTCCCTACTACTACTCCTAAGATACGACACAAACTCCTCTGTTCCACATTTGGAGCCCTTCACAATCTGACTCCCATCTACCATTACTCTCCTTCATGTACTTTATAGTCTCGTTAAACTGACCAATGAAATGGACATATATGACATTGCATTTCCTGTCTGGTTATCCCTCATGCTGGGAATGTTCTCTGGGATGACCTCTTGCCTCTGCCTCGCAAAATTTTTAGTGTGCTTCAAAGCTCAGCTCATAAGGTGTGTTCTATGTGAGAGCATTCCAGATGCCCCAACTGCTGGTGCTTCCCTGCCAAAATTACCTTGCATTTATTTTACATGCATTCATATGTGTATCTATTGTATGCCCTTAAAGCTTATAAACTTCTTGAGGGGCCATTTTTGTCTGTATTCCCAGTGCCTAACATTTTCTGCCTCAGGAGGTTTGTGAGTTTAGTAATTACCTATGACCATGGCTTTCCTTTGTTGTGTGTTCTTGCTGACTCCTTCCTAAGCTTGGAGAAGCTCATCAAATCCATTCTACCTTTGGACTTGGTTAGTTCTATCTAGACTTAGCAAAGATTCTTGTGTATCATACTTGATTAGAACTTTGGGGACATGTCTCTTTACCCCAGGAAGGGTTTCTCCCTGCCAGTGTCCTGCTAACCAAGGGATCTATGCCATCTTCTCTCCAGAACCTGAGGATTCCAAATAGGGGACCTTATTGACTTTGGGGAAAAAAAGGCAGAAAGAAAATGTCTTGATTCCTATAGGTGCTTTATCTTTCTGTGCCTTTTTCCACTCCTGTAGTTTACTGGTTCTTCCTCTATCAACCTGGTCCATTTTCAACTTTTCTATTTAGCATTCTCAGGAAGGGTTATCTTAACCACAATATAAAACATCTGGTACCTCATGCCTGGCTGTACCATCTATAAAGTCCTCATTTACTTCCTACCCTCGGTTTTAAACTTCCTGTAAAACAAAAGATCTTTTAGGTATGAAGCTCTGAAGAAAACGTTGAGCCTCTAAGAAAAACAGCGCTAACAAGCGTGTCATTTTTGGTATGTTCTCCTGACTTGAGGGTCTGCCCATATATCTGAAATTTTAGATCTGGCCTATTTTTAAGACTTTTTTCTGGAGTGCAGGCTGTTGTAAATCTTTGGCAGTAAGCCTACAGGTTAATGCAGAGGATAGAATTCCCCTCCTTTGCATAGGAGTAGAACAGTTCTCATAATTTATAGAATTGAGATGCTGAGTTTACATGACATATATGCAAACATATCATATATAATATGCAATATATACATACCTCCATATGTATACATACCATATATACATATGGATGCATGAAATGTATACCTAACACAAACACAGCGTACCTATACATGCACATAACATCTACATATATAATTTATACAGATGTATATTTACATATACAATATTTCCTGGAGAATCCATTAGAGACTGTTCTGGGCTGGCCCAGAGTCAGGCCAGTCCCTTGATGGCTTAGGTTTGATATCAAAACAAAATAAGACCCTAATAAGTCATTTAGCAGTCAAAAAGAGGAGATTTATTTGGATATTGCAGGAGAAGGATCTTTGATAAGAATAGGCACCAAGACCTCTTGAGTTGATTCAGCTGACTAGAGCTGCTATCACAATTCCCCAGGCAAGAATTCCAGAGCCCCTCCATCTCTTTGTGACTGCTTTGTACTCAGACAAAAAGGAAATGAGGACAACTACCTGAGTCCTTACTCCCTTGAATCAAACAGGTCTTAAGGGATATTTCAATGTTCAGGCATGTCCTAGTCTTCATGACCTCATTTGGAGTTTTCTTGGGAAAGATACTGGAGTAGTTTGCCCTTTCCTTCTCCAGCTGATTTTATAAGTGAGGAAACTGAGGCAAAAAGATTTAAGTGACTTGCCTAGGGTCATACAGCTAATAAGTGTCTGAGACCAGATTTGAATTCAAGTCTTCCTGACTCCAGGCCCAATACTCTATCCACTGCCTATGTGAGAATATATTTTTCATATACTTATTAATTCCTATATTTTTAGGTAGAATTACTGTGTACTCCTGGTCTGGGATCTGGGTCCAAGATGCCATCCAGTTTGCTACATTTTGCATTTTCTTTGTCCTTGGGAATCCCAAGGAATATCTTCCTTTTTAATAGAATTTGATTAATAAATGAAGAGGAGAAAGGTTCTTTTCCTGCATATGTGGCCTGTCTGTCTCTGGAGATGGAGAAGGGTGGATAGGTTGATGGACCACTCTTAATTTACTATCTATCACCAATTAAAGATGTCTTGGGAGGGAGGTCAAGGGAGGAACTGAATAATGAGCTCCTAAAAATCTAGCCTGATCCAGCTCAGGCTGTCCCTGGTCATGAGAGAGCCATGGAGACCTATATCACTTTCTCAATTATGATTCTGGCCTAACCAATAAACACAATATAATCAGTAAACTTACATTCTTTACATATTCTTTTATATTGTTTCTCCAAATTCAGTCCCTCAAGATAATTTTAATCATAACACAAGCAAAGCCCCAATGCTTTAGATACCTTATAAGGAATAACTAATACCTAGCCTACCCAGTGAGGGAATGGGTTTAAAATATTGCTCCTACCAAGGGAATAGAGTGATTGGCTATAGGAATTCCCAAGAAAAGCACAGAATTAGCAAGGAAAAATATAGACTTCTGACTACAAGATACCTGTACTCTTCAGGGAGCCCACTTAAAAGTAAAAATCTAGATAAGAATAAGCAGGAAGATATGGAAAGAGATTTCTCTGTCAATAGACTGTTTTCCCTGGCACTGATACGCTAACCTGATTAGAGGAAATCGGATGACCATCTCAGCATCCAGGTTGACTTCAATCCTAGAATCTTCTTTAAACCACTTGATATTGATGCAGAGTGAAAGAAGCAGAACCAGGAGAACATTGTACACAGAGACTGATACACTGTGGTACAATCTGACATAATGGACTTCTCTACTAGCAGCAATGTAAGGATCCAGGACAATTTTGAAGGACTTATGAGAAAGAACGCTATCCACATCCAGAGAAAGAACTGTGGGAGCAGAAATGCAGAAGAAAAACATATGATCGATCACATGGTTCAATGGGGATATGGCTTTAAAAGATAACTCTACTGCAAATATGAATAATATGGAAATAGGTTTTGAACAACGAAAATATATAACCCAGTGGAATTGCTGGTCAGCTCTGGGAGGAGTGAGGGAAGAGGGGAGGGAAAATTCATGAATCATGCAACCATGGAAAAATATTCTAAATAAACAAATAAATAAAAAAATTAAAAATAAATCACTTGATAATTATGGAAAATGACTGTGCATAGGCATAAAGAGAAAAAGTATGATTAACAGAGATACTGAATAGGTTATGAGCCAAGATCACAAGGAAGCAAGGATGGAGAGCTGTAGGGATCTAGTCAAACTCTGAAACAGATGGTAATGTTTTTGGAGTTTCTCCTTGAAACAAAAATAAGTAGTGTGCATCCAGGGAGAGAGCTATATTTCTTTCTATCTTAAATATACATCTATGTATATACATTTTGGGACAGGGTCTGTACCTGTGATATTATTGGTACAGAGAGCCCCCTTATGGAAATTCCCTCCACTGATGCAGACTGGTAGCTGGTTGTAACTTCATAAGATCACAGAACCACCATCAATTTGGGAATAGCTAAACAAATTGTGGCATATGATTGTAATGGAATACTATTGCACTGTAAGAAAGGATGAGCAGATTAATTTAAAAAATTGGAAAGCAGGGCAGCTGGGTAGCTCAGTGGATTGAGAGCCAGGCCTAGAGACAGGAGGTCCTAGGTTCAAACCCGGCCTCAGACCTCCCAGCTGTGTGACCCTGGGCAAGTCACTTGACCCCCATTGCCTACTCTTACCACTCTTCTGCCTTGGAACTAGTACATAGTATTGACTCCAAGACGGAAGATAAGGGTTTAGAAAAAATAAAATTAAAAAAATTAAAAAATTGGAAAGAACTACATGAGATAATAGTGAAGTGAATGGAACTAAGAAAATACCCTATACAGCTACAGATTTAATATTTGAAGAATAACTTGTGAAATTCACTTCCAGAGAATGAACTGAAAAAGGGGAAACCCAAAGGACACGATCTATATATAAATATGTTTGCTGTATGATGCCTTCTATAGGGTGGGGAGGGGAAGGATGGAATGAGATACCTGGAAATAAATTTTATTCACATTTTAAAAAATAAAATGATAGAACTAGAAGGGGCCTCAAAACTCAGATTTTATAGATAAAGGCACCGAGACCCAGAGAGGTTAGGTATAAGATCATAAAAAGGAAGGTTGGGATTATGAACTCAAGTCCCATAACTCTAAGTTCATGGCTCTTTCCATTGCGTCATACTGCCACCCAAAACAGATCATCACCTTCTCTGCACTATATAGTTTCAAGGAGTTGCCTGGCAAATTATTCAGTTAAATAACTTACCAAGGGTCACTGTGCCACTAGGTCATAGAGGCAAGACCTGAAGCGAGATCTTCCTGAATCAGAGACCAGCTCTCTAATTGTTATATCAGTTTTGTTTTCCACAAAGAACTCCTAGTACCAATGAAATCACCGGAAAGGTCAAAAAAATGATATAATATTTTGTGTTGTGTTGTGTTATGTTACTTTATATTTTTAGACCAGATCTGCCATCTCATTAGCATAGGTCAACCTGATTCTGATATCTCCTTCTCCAGTCAATCCTGAATAAAACAAACAGATTAATCTTCCTAAAATGTTACCCTCATAGTTTCACTTGCTTCCTTAAAAAACCTTTCTTCACCTTCAAAACCTACAGTCTATTGGCTGCCCATTTTCCTATGCTACTTCTACCTGAAATTCAAGGTCCTCAGCAAATAGCCCTAACCTATTATTTTGACCTTAATCTCCAATTGCTCTCATGTCCAGTGCTTGATCCACACTAGACTATGCAGTTTTCCTCAAACATACCTTGACTTTTTCTATCTCTGCCCATTTGCTTATACTTTCTCCCTAAAATACTCATTCTATATTTTTACCTATCAAAATTCTATTGATTTTTCAAAGCCCAACTCCTCCAGGAAAATTCCTTGTTCATCACAGCCAAAAGGAATGTCTCTTCTTCTGGTCCTCTGATCTATTACAGTACTTTGAAATATTCTCATGAAATTTGCCGTATATCTTACTATAATTATTTGTGCACATGTCTAATATTCTTCATAAACTTTTCAAAGTCAGGGTTAGTGTTTAATACATACTTGTATATCCCATAGCATGTAGCATAGTCATTCATAGATAGACAGACAGATAGACAGATGTATATCTATACATACAGACATAAAGTTGATGCCCAATAAATAGTTGTTAAAGAGACAAATAATTTCACATATAGGCTAAGATAGAAAGAAGCGGAGTGCTGGTGGGATTTGATCTTAGGTAGTATAAAATAAGGTGAAAAAGGATCCTTAATCCCCTTCTATTCTCCTGTAATTCTTAGTGACCACCAGGGAAAGTGTACCTTGTCTAGTGTTAGCATGACAAGTCCTAGGCTTTGGGAGTGGTTTCTTTTCCTCCTAAACCCAATTGTATTATTCTACTGGGATATGAATAACGCAAGAGTTAGCAGCGAATGAACAGAAAGGAAGTGGTTTCCTTGGCAACTGGAACCTTCTGACAGCCTCTTAGCCAACTATGCCTCTTCCCTCTAATGTTTTTTTTTTCCCCACTCTGTGTTTCTTGTCATCTTACAGATATAACTATTATACCTGCTTTTGGTTATGAGTAGGTAAACCTCAGCATTTCAGTTGGTTGCTCTAAGGTGGCAACCAACTGGTTTTCCTCTCTTTTGCCCAAGTTTCCTTGTGAGATCTTAGATAATGTGTATATGAGTATAAAATACATATAAAGCATATTGTGTAAATATGTTTATATTTTTGCTATTGTTTAGATCATAAATATATAGCTAAAATCTCCTTAACATTTTAGCCTAATTGTAATTTAATTCTTACCAAAAAAGAGAAAATACTTGAGAATTCCAACAATTGTGACTTTTAAAAATGATATATATATATATATATATTTTGGATTTTCCCCTTCAAATTTGCTAAATCTGCTCAGAGAAGATTTAGCTTTTTTTCTCCCCCTGAGGAATCAATTTTCATTGCACTCCTATTTTCAGTTCTCCCTCTTTCTTTCAGAACTCAAATAAAATTCTTCATTTCTTACAAGTTACCATCTAAAAATACACAAACTGCAGATTGACTAAACAACAGCAAAAGATTATGTTGAGAAATATTAGCAACATCTCAGACTTGCAAAATACTAAATTCCTGTATACTGAGGGAATACTTTTGGTTTATTGGCGTGAGGCAGCTAGTTATATCTTCTTTTGGTCTATTTCAGTGGTCCTCAAATGTCTTTTTTCCTTTCTGCACAGTATTATTTTTTGTTTGTAGGAATTATGGAACACTACTGAAAAGGCAGGTGATTCATGCACATGCATACAATAACAATTTCAAATTCCATGAGATTTGCAGGCATTCCTAGTAAAAGATCCCTGTTCCCAGAAGCCCTGTGGGATCTACTGCTCTCCTTTTTACCTTTGATTCCTTGCCTTATGAAATGATAATGTAGAATGGCCTCAGGACATATCCATGGCATGCTACGATATTTTTTAATAGGTTCCATTTCTAAAATAGGGACAATAATACTCGTACCATCTACTTTATGCAGCTATTATGAGGAAAATCCTTTACAAACATCAGAGTACTGTATGTATATGTATTGTTACTGTTCTTTTTCATATTTGCAAGCTGATTTAGTGGAACAGGGAGTCAAGAGAATTGGATTGCAGGCTAAGTTCTGCTACTTACTAATGTGTGTCTTTGAACAAGTTATTTCACCTTTTGATCCTTGGTTTTTTCATTTGTAAAAATGGGAATAATAATAATGTTTTCACTTTTCCCCTCAGTTATTTGTGAGGACAAAATAAGGTGAAGCATAGGAAAACACCCTGCAAACATAAAGCACTCCATAAATGTCAACTATTCAACTATTATTGCTAATGACTTCGTACATAGTTTGGCTGGCTGGAAACGACTTCTTCCTTTTCAAACTAGCAAGCTGGCTACAAGAAGAAGAGAGCCTTAAGAGGATGCCTACCCATCTTGCATACACAATTAGCCTTGGAATTGTTGGCACTTGATATGCTTGTTGAGTTTCTTGAAAAGGTTGACTGTTACTGATTTATAAAATCTTACCTAGCTTGGAGGCAAATATCAAAATAAAAATCCAACTGTTTAGTAGTAATATCTGACCAAGAGGTGTTTCATTGCATAGTAGTAGAGATTAAGGAAGGTAGAATTTGGGTGGTTTCCTCTTGAACAGAGTGGTAAAGTAAAAATGGCAGAGAGGAAGTGATAAGAAGAGAACCATCTGAAATGTTTTTGTTTTTGCATAAACAGAGGGTTTGGTCTCCAAGGTTATCGGCTTGTTCTCAAAAAAAAAGTTCATTTTAAAAAGCAAAAAAAATACGCACAAACACAAAATATAAAAAAATTCCATTTCATCATGATATTGTTTCCACCAAAACAGATTATTTATAATCAGTACTAAGAATCTGACATGTGGGAGCCAAAAGTGAGTTAAAGCAGGATCAGAAAAGGAATTTATCTTGGATTTTGGAAAAGTAAAAATACAAACAAACAAAAATTTTCTCTTTAAAGAGCCAATGAGCCAGAACAGGATTTGAAGAACAAGTACTTCTCTTGTTTTCCTTCTAAGGTATTATTTTCTGGTAGTGAATGGGAGGGGAAGAATAAATAGTATGTCTCAACACACAAACCCTGGGAGCCAGTTCTCTTTCAAAGTCATAGACCCACACAAGCAGTTGATTCTCTCCAATGGAGCTCAACACTGTCATGGTTATCCAGCAGAGAACAAATTGTAAATGAATGTTTGAGAGAAGAAAGGGCAAACTCTAAAATGAGACAGATACTATGTCTTCTTTCTCAGGCTTGTTCAGACTAATAGAGGATTCATGTTGAAAAGTAATTCATAATTTATCCAGGTGACAAGCCATTGGGGAACTTTTTAAATAGAAAGAATGAGGAAACAGCTACTGCCTTGCATGGAAAGGATACCAGTGGAAGATTTATGAAGTGAAGAACACAAGGCAGGCAATAAAGGAGCTTTTTGAAGCAATGTAAGCGATTTGTACCCAAGAGCAAAAAGGACATTGAGGTCACATCCATGAAAAGATCTGAGTTTTCCATAGACTACGTTCTGAAGACAGGGACTAGAGTCCTAATAGAACAAAGTGGTCTCTAGGAATCATCCCTTCTCCACACCATGCCCAAAAGAAGTTTGGCTTTCTTGAATTTGGGGCATATTTAAAAAATTTCTGACCTAAGTATTAATACCAAAATTTTGGTTTTCTTTTTAAGAATCTAAAATTTTCAAGTCAGAAAGGATCTGTTTGCTCTCATCTTTATGTAGTCTCTTTCAAACATTTTCCCTATCACAGATGACAAATAATAATTTTATTACCAAGGACTAGATATAGCATGGTAGAAATTGTGATAGATTTCGAAATCAAGGTAACTGTGTTTATATCCCATACTTCCCATGTATGGTAATGGCTAAGTCACTGGACCTCTCTGGTCTCACTTTTCTCATCTATGAAATGAAGGAATAGGACAAAATAGTGTCTAAGATCCCTTCCAGCTCTAAATCTATGATCCTATAACCCTGTGTACCCATGAAGCAGTAGAAAGTTGTTTGTTTTCTATGAACAGCTGGAAATAAGAGATGAGAAGAGGGAAACAAATTTGGAGGAAACATCCTGTCTGTCACTCTAATCAAAGTGAAAAGGGACATGTGATTCTCTAGATTTGGAGGAAGCATCATCATCATCACACTTACACAGGTATAATATTTTTCAGAGTGGCTGCACGCCCATTCTTTTACTTGATCATCACACTCTAATGTTGTCGAGTAGGTGAGGAAGGTATTTATAGGCCTGTATCTTATAGATGAGGAAACTGGATGAGTCTTAGAGAAGTCAACTGATTTTCCCAAGTCCACAGAGCAAATTAGGGGTATGAACGTAAGTAAGACTGGGATCTCCTGATGATTTCACATAATTATATCTATGTGCAGCACCTTCCTCTACACCAGCCTCCCCAACTCACAATCACAGGGCAAATTCTCAAGCAGATGATCCAGAATGCAAGATACTCTAGGAGCTAAACTCCTACATAAGCCCCCATCAATGTGGTGGTGGTCATTACAGAGACATGACCGATTTAAGGTTCAAAAAGAGAGATATACACATTTATGTGTATGTATTTATGGACATATATGTAAACACATGTACATATATATGTCAATTAAGAGAATTTGTTTGGCTTGACAGCATAACTGTTAAAAATTGTTTTCTGCTCCTTTTCTTTTTTTTAGTGGGGTAAGAGATAGAAGGGAGAGAAAACAGATTGCTGTAAATTAAAAAAAATAGGGAGATAGGGTGGTGCTGCAGATGAGAATGACTTCATGCACTTTCAGATGAGGTCACTGTATTATTAGTTTTATTTAACTGTTTTACAGTGTTATAGGAAACCTCTCATGAAGTGGGAGTAATATGTAAATGTAAGTTTAAAAACATAGCATATCAATAAACCTTTAAAAAAAGAAACTACTATGTTTTGGACCCTGGAGGAGATGCGAAGTTTATATGGTAGGTCTTTGCTCTTATGGAGCATACAGTTTAAGGGAGATAAGACAAAGATAGGTACTATAACTCTCAATATTACATGTTAAATATATTAGAGAAATGAAAAACAGATTATGGACAAGAAGTGAAATATAGTGGACAGAATGCCAGAGTTTGCATCAAAAGAGTTGGGTCTGAAACCTGCCTCAGAAACTCCCTTATTTTGCCTACTATAAGCAACTCTCAATTTCCCAGAGCTTCAGTTTATTTATCTATAAAATGGAGATAATTGTGCCTGCCTCATCTGCCTCCCGAAGCTGTTGTGAGGAAAATAATTTGCCAGCCCTAATATGCAACTTAAATGCATGATTACTATTTGAATTCTGAAAGGTAAGCTCCTTTGGACAGAAAAACAAAAAGGCTGGAGGAAATGTCCTCCCCTTTTTGCTTGACATCTCACTACTGGCAGCACTGGGAAAGCCTATACGCAAGAAACCTGACACAGGTTTTTAAATTCTGCTAGGCAGCTGTTCTCTCATAAACTTTGCCCAAAGTGACTTTGCTCAGTGCTTACTCTGTCCTTATTTCCTGGCAGCCATCAGAAAGCTTCTGCTGTGCTGTAGGTGAAAGACAGCAAGCTGGAATGATCAGATGTGGGTTTTCTACCTACGTAGCCAAGCCACGTACAAGACTCAGTGCTGGCTTGGTTTTTCCAAACCTAGAGTGATATGAGAACTGAAACTCACAAAATACTTTCTTATTGTGATGGTTTGCACCTAAATTGGCAGAGATTTTTGTGAAGTGCTGACGAAATAAGAACTGGAGATGGAATTTGAGGTGAAAGATTAAGTAGGTATTTATTTATAATATCTTAAAAGAAAATGCACAGGGCCAATTGGATGATTTCCCCCATCCCTTCCTCTACAAACTAAACATGTTAAAGGTCTAAAGCAAGGAGGAGTTCTCTTTGAGAGCTGGGCATCTGTGTGACTGTAGAATGGATAACTGCTAGGGGAGTATATGATATAATTAGCAATGTTTTGGAGCCAAGCCTAGTTCAAACTAGAAGCAATAGATATTTCCATTGGGAAAAAGATATACAATCTAGTAAATAGAGATGAATTCTCCATTTCATATAAGTTTTTTATTTAGCAAAAATCAAATGAAGAACAAATATTAAGTTGGCCTTTATCCAAGAAGAAAAAAATGTCACAGTCAGTCAACAAGCATTTATTGCATATTTACTATGAGCCAGTCACTGAGCTAAACACTGAAAATATAGAGGCAAAAACACAGCCATATCCTCAAGCAACTCATATTTTAATGCAGGAGACAACATGCAAACAACCTCTTACATGCAAATATATACATGGTTAAATGAAGCGAGTACTCTGGCCACACTCTTCTGAGTGACTTTCCCTCAGGATTCTAGGGATATCCCTAAGAAGTTGGGATGTCTCTTCACTAATGCTCTCGTCCACATTCTGGGTGTCTTTTCCCCATATTTACTTCAAATATACTGCAAGAGCAAAAGAAGAAACAATTCTTTTCCAAAATTTGTGGGAGAGAGAGTGGAATTCTATCTCATATAATAGCTTGTTCTCTAGAGAGGGTAGATTCAGCCATAATGTAGTTTGCACATGGCTTTTGTCCCACCAAGTTCACATCAGTGTGAAATACTGCTGCCAGATGAGTCTTCATCTTGGCTACCGTTACTCTGGTTCCTAAAGGTCACTTCTTGATCCCTAGACAACATCCTTGGGCTGGCTACAAAACCCAGTGTTGAACTGACTCTCAGACTCTCTTGTTCCCATTCTGGACCTTAATTGGCTCATCCTCCTGATCTTTCACAACCTGTAAGATTATAGGCTCCATTTTCTTCACCTAGAACAAAAGAACAAACTCTGGAGCAAAGAAAAAAGGTCCTTATTCTTGGGCCACATGTTGGCTTCAGATGGAGAGGACCTGAGACCCTTCATTTACTTCTCTCTTCTCTCACTGGAATGCCAATATCAAAAATAAATTTACTGAAGTTGTCAAACCAAGAGAAGAGACCAGGACAACTAGTGCCTTTGGAATTTCCCCTCTACATGGCTACAGCTGATCAAAGAGGCTTCTCCTCACCACATGGTTAGCACATTGGAATCAGTTACCACTGGATGCCTCCACATGTTCCAACTCTCTCCAAGGCACTTCTATTGTATGTCATCAGAACTCTCTCAGAAGCAGAGAAGCAGGGAATTACATCAGAAAGACTCCATACATGCTCATAAGGACCAGGTTCAGTGGCCAGTTCCTCATTAAAAAATATAAGAAAACCTTAGAGGAAGCTACTAGCTTCTAGAAGGTTTGGGAAAGGACTCCTGCAGAAGGTAGGATTTGAGCTAAGTCTGGAAAGAAGACAAGGAAGCTAGGGGTCAGAGGTAAAGAGAACTGTATGCCAGGCACAGAAAATACAAAACACTTTCTTCCTTCTTTGTGGTCTTGGATCTTATTTATCTATAAAATGGTGGTAATCAGTGGATTCTAGCTATGGCTCAAACACCAACTAGTTAGGTGAGTTAATGAGCCTTCACCTTTAAAATGAGTTGGTTAGGGTTAGGAATGGGGTAGCCAGGCAAAGTTTCATGAATCAGGGAGCATTTAAATTGGATCTAGGATGGGCAAGATCTTGAGAGATGCAAAAGAGGAGAGAATCATTCCAGGCAGGAGAAACATCATGAGCAAAGGCTTAAGTTTTGAAAAATTCCTTTCTTTAAAACAAATGAGCTGTATTGATACATTTTGTTATTACATCACTTACATTTCCCATTGTATCCTTCCGTCTTCCCCCCATCAGAGAGATGTCTTTTTAAAAGTTTATTTATTTAATTAATTTAGACTATTTTTCCATAGTTACAGGAATCATGTTCTTTCCCTCCCCTCCTCCCACACCCCTCCTGTAATCAATGAGCAATTCCACTGGGTTTTACGTGTGTATTAAGACCTATTTCCATATTATTCATATTTGCATTAGAGTGATCATTTAGAGTCTACATCCCTAATGATATTCCCATTGAACCATGTGATCAAGCAATTGCTTTTCTTCTGTATTTCTACTCCCACAGTTCTTTCTCTGGATGTGGATAGTGTTCTTTCCCAAAGAGCCATGTCTTAACAACAAAGAAAAAAAGAAGGAAAATTTTCACCAAAAAACTGACCAAGATAGTGAAAAAGTTATAAAATCAGAGACTTAGAATTGAAAAGGACCTTAAAGGCCATCTGGTCCAGCTGTGTTCTTCACCTATAACCTCTAAAAAGGATCAGGGACAGGTACCTTCTCATAATTCTTCTTTCAGTCCAATTTTGATTAATATAACTAAAAAAAAACCACTTGCTTTCTGTCTCAGAACTGATACCAAGTATTAGTTCCAAGGCAAAAGAGCAGTAAGGGTTAAGGAATTGAAGTTAAGTGACTTGCCCAGGATCACACAGCTAGGAAGTATCTGGGGTCATTTTGGTCAGATTTGAACCCAGGAACGCTCATCTCCAGGCCTGGCTCTCTATTCACAGAGTCATCTAACTTCTTTGGTTCATATAATTTCAAATCATACAGTTCTGATGGTTTTGTTGCTGTTAGCCTTCCCACTTACACTGCTATATATAGTCACTGTGTAGATTTGTTTTCTGGCTTGTCTTACTTTTCTTTGAATCAGTTCTTAGGCACCTCCCTAGTTTCTCTTTATTCATCATATTCACCTTTTTATTACAGCAATTCTCTAGTCCTTCAAATGTTTGTGTGTTAGATTTTGTGAGAAGAAAATGAGAGTTCCTGGCCCTTTAAAATATTTCTCCAGGATGGTGCTACCAAGAGAAGATCTGAGCTTGCCCAGATAAAAGGTTGTACTGAGCTAGAAACTAATTATTGATGAAAAGGGCCTCTGGGAACAATTTCAGCAGTGAGCTCTCTTTCTGGTTTTTCTGGTCTTAACCTAAACTCATCTGTCCAACTCTCTTTGTTGTCTCCATTCCCTGCCTGTGGCTCAGCTTCGACTTGTGTTCTCACAAGGAGCCTGTGGCAGTTTGGCCCTCAATAAGCGGATCCTGTACCTGCTAAGTATAAATTAAAGAGGCACCTCGAGGTAGTAAATAAAATGCTGTACTTGCAGTCCAGGAGGTCTAGATTCAGGTCTCAGTTCCACTAGCAGATATATAACCATATAGAAGCCGATTAGTCTTTCTGAATCTCTAAATATTCTAAAACTATGGATTATAGGTGGGTTGAAGAATGTGTCGGTGAAGGGAACTGCCACATTGAAATCACAGGCCATTTGAAAGGTTTATCTATAGGCTCTAGAGACACACAAAAATAAAACCTGCAGTCCTTACTCTTGTGTTGTTAAAATCTAATAAGGGTATGAGATGTAGTCAAATAATAATAATCCATCTTATTATAAACATATAGTGAAAAAAAGGGAAAATGATAAATGTTGGAGATATGGGAAAATTGGGATACTAATACATTGTTGGTGGAGTTGTGAACTGATATATTCATTCTGGAGAGCAATTTGGAATCACATTCAAAGAGCTATAAAACTGGGAATTTAAAAATAGTTTTAAATTTAAATTTTTTTTAAAAATCTTTACTTTTTATCTTAGAATCAATAATGTGCATTGGTTTCAAGGCAGAAGTACAGCAAGGGCTAGGCACTGGGGGCTAAGTGACTTGTCCAGGGTCACAAAGCTAGGGAGTATCTGAGGACAGATATGAACCCAGGTTGTTCCATCTCTAGGTCTAGCTCTCAATCCATTGTGACAGCTAGCTGCCCACTGTGCGTACCTTTTGACCTAAAAATAAACACCACTGTTAAATCTATATGCCAAACTGATCAAAGAAATGAGAAAAGGACCGATTAGTAAACAAATATTTATAGCAGTTCTTTTCATGGTGGCAAAGAGTTGGAAAATGAGGAGTTATCCATCAACTGGGGAATGGATGAACAATATTACAATTGTAATGGGATACAATGGTGCCATAAGAAATGATGAACAGGATGATTTCAGAAAAGCCTGGGAAAGACATATAAAACAGTGGAAAGTGAAGTGAGCAGAACCAGGAAAATAGTGTACATAGTAATAGCAATATTGTAAGATGATCAACTGTGAATGACTTACTCAGCAAAGCAAAGATCCAAGTCTACTCCAAGGGACTTGTGATAAAAAATGCTAGCCACTGCTACAGAAAGAAATGAGAGAATTTGAATACAGATCCAAGCATACCATGTTTCACTTTATTTCCTTCATGAATTTTTTCTTGTATGTGTTATTTGTGGCTTCTTTCATGACATGACAAATATGGAAATATGTATTGCATGATAACATATGTGTAACAATTATTAGATTACTTGTATCTCAGGAAGGGGCAAAGGGAGGGAGGGATAGAATTAAAATCATGAAATGTCAGAAAAAAATGTTAAAAATTGTCTCTACTTTTAATTGGGGGAATATGCAATAAAATATAAGAATTAAAAAATAAAGATTAAAAAATAAATATATAGTGACAAGACATAATTTGACATTTAGTGAACAAAGAATTACTTTTACCTAGGTATCAGAGATGATTTCAACAAGGAGGGATGATATAATAGGAAGAAATTTTAAAGTTCAAGGTCTGAAATTCAGTAAACATCTTTGTTACCATATGACATGATGTATTCCTGAACTTTGCCTTTCTAGACCTCAATTTCCTTACCTGCAAAATGAGGGAAGTTCAAATTCTAAATCTTTGATCCTTTGAAATTCTATGGGGTCTTGAAAGGAAAAGAATTATTTCAACAATGGACATGTCATTACATGCTAACTTCAGCTTTGAATATGATCCAGTTGTTGAGACATCAGTCATATCCAACAACTCCTAGCTCTAGCCTTGCCAATTTGATCCCTGATCCTAGATTTCAATTCTATGCCCTTGGGTCAAACCCTGCTGCCTCTAATTTACAAAAAAGATACTCCCAGATGCTATTTTAAACTAAGTTGTTTGAAACTCAGAATATATTTTCCTTAGAATTGATCTTATAGTCTTAGGACAATCCTTGAAAGCTTATTTATTTAAACCATGATACACTATTTCAGTTCTACTGAATATTTCTATGGAAAAATATATTTTAAGTTCCAAGGATATCAATATTACATCTCTCCCACTAAACCAAAGAACTGCAGATGCAAGATCTTTATGAACAGAGGCACACCAATACTTTAAAGTTGTCAGTATCCATAAGATTAAGTACCTTTTTGGGCTAATGGAAGTCCAAGAGGTCTGGATTGGAAAACAAGGGGCAGTCACCCCCAAAGAGTATCAGTGGAATAGTCAAAGCTTGTAGGTGGCATAGATCAGTTCCTAGCTTCCTCTGACTTCTTCATTCCATAAATCATGAATAGCAAACTTCTTCCCTTTGGCCCTGAGATTCCAGGACTAGGTCTATACCCTAAGGAGATCATTGATGAAAAGAAAGACTCCATAAACATCAAAATAGTTTCAGCAGGACTTTTTGTAGTAGCAAAGAACTAGAAACAAAATAGATGCCAATCAACTGAGAAATGACCAACCCAATTGTGGTACATGAATTTTGATATGAGAAACCATTGAAATATTGAATATAGAGAAACCTAGAAAGACATTTAAACTGATATAAAGTGAAATAACCTGAGCCCAAACCCCCAATACATATAATGAATATAAAAATATAAATTGAAAATTAAAAAAAACACAAAATAATTAAAATTATTATTGCAAAATTACAAAGAAGCAAGAAACATGAGAAAACGAAGATGGGAGATCCATTGGCTTGAAACTTCGCATAAACCTTGGAGAAGATATATCAGTAATTTTTGATGATTTCTTCTTTAAAATCTTTCTTATACTGGATGCCTTTTGGGGCAGAGGAATTATGCAGAGGAAAATTGAGATATTGTATGAAGAAAAGATATCAATAATTTTCTTAATCTTAAAAACCACTGAACTACAACATTCTAGACCTCTGCTTTTCACATTCACTCTTTTTATCCTCTTATTTAGGAAAATGAGCCCCCTCTCAAGTGCTTGGTTTACCTTCTCTCATGTCTCCTGACACACTGGACCAGGAGGATTGAGCATGCCACTGATTCCTCATTCCCACTTCCAAAATCTCCATCTGTTACTATTGTTTATCAAATTATCCTCTTTTGATGTATATTCCGTTAGCCTGTCCAGGATCTGTGTAGATCCTTGATGTAGTAATTTACTAGACTCTGCCATTCTTCCTCCTTTCTTAAAGACTTCAGCATCTAGCTTACCATCTTCCTCTCTGTTCAGAATCCTCCCCTCCAGCATAGTGAATTAAATTTGCACATTTATGTCTACTCAAATCCCCTGACTTCTTCACTTACCAAACTTCTGAAGTCTCTTCCAACATCTTTATTCCTCTTAGCTATCCATAGAGCTCACTGTCACTAGAACTGTGTTCTTTCCATAATTCTAACTCCTGAAATTCTTCTTTCTGATCATAACCTCCTATTCATTACCCCAGGTCTCTTCTCATAGTTTTCACCCTATAGACAGCTAAGTGGTACAATGCGTAGAAGCCTGAACCTGAATTTAGGAAGACCTGAGTTCAAATATGACCTCAGTCAATTACCAGCTAAGGGACCTTGGGCAAATCACTTAAACTCTGTCTGTCTCAGTTTTCTCATCTGCGAATTGGGGTCAAAACCTCACAGGGTTGTTTTTTTTTTTTTTTTGCATCAATTTTAAATTAAAAATTTTTGCAGCAATATTCATTAGTGAGATTGATCTATAGTTTTCTTTCTCTGTCTTTGCTCATATTTATTGTAAAAGAAGTTTGGAAAGATGCCTTCTTCAGTTGTTTTTTTTTTTCCCAAATAGTTTGTATAGTATTGGGATTAATTATTCTTTAGGTGTTTGATAGAATTCATTTATGAATCCATCTGACACTGGGGATTTTTTTTTAGGGAGTTCAATTTCTTTTTCTGAGATGAGATTGTTTAAACATTCTATTCCTTTTGTCAATGTAGGCAATTTATATTTTTGAAAATATTCATCCATCTCACTTAGATTGTGAAATTTATTGGCATAGAAATTGGATAAAATAGCTTCTAATAATTGCTTTAATTTCCTCTTCATTGGTGGTACTTTCACCCTTTTTATTTTTGATACTGGTAATTTGGTTTTCTTCTTTCCTCTTTGAAAAATAAAATTAACCAATGACATCTGTTTTATTGTTTTTTAAAATAAAATCAGATTTAGTTTTATTTATTAGTTCAATAGTTTTCTTGTTTTCATTTTTATTCATCTCGCTTTTGATTTTTAGGATTTCCAATTTAGTGTTTAGTTGCTGATTTTTAATTTGTTCTTTTTCTAGATTTTTTTAATAGTTTAGCTCAATTCATGAATCTGTTCTTTCCCTATTTTATTGATATAAACAATTAGAGATATAAAAATTTCCCTAAACACTATTTTAACTATATCCCATAAATTTTGGCATGTTGTCTCATTGTTGCCTTTTTCCTTAATAAAATTGTTGATCATTTCTATGATTTCTTCTTTGAATCACTTATTATTTAGGATTAGATTATTGAGTTTCCAATTAATTCTTTTTTTTAACCTTTAACTTCTGTATATTGGCTCATAGGTGGAAGAGTAGTAAGGTTGGGCAACGGGGGTCAAGTGACTTGCCCAGGGTCACACAGCTGGGAAGTATCTGAGGCTAGATTTGAACCTAGGACCTACTGCCTCTAGGCCTGACTCTCAATCCACTGAGCCACCCAGCTGCCCCACCCCCCCAATTAATTCTTAATCTCTCTTTCCATGGACCTTTAATGAATGCCATTTTAATTGAATTTGTAATCTGAAAAGAATGAATTCAATATTTCTGCATTTGATCGTGAAGCTTATATGTCCTAATACATGGTCAGTTTTGTTTAGGTGTCATACACTGCTTTAAAAAGGTACATTTTTTTCTATGCCCATTTAACTTGCTCCAAAGATCTGTCAGGATTAACTTTTCTAAAATTTAATTTGCTTCTTTTACATTTTTCTTATTTATTTGTTGGCTAGATTTGTCTAATTCTGAGAGGGGAAAAGTTGAGGTCCTCCACTATAATAGTTTTACTATCTATTTCCTCCTGCAATTCATTTAACTTCGCCTTTAAAAATTTGAGTGTTACAACACTTGGTGCAAATATGTTTAGTATTGCTATTACTTCATTGCCTGTGGTGCCTCTTAGCTAGATACAGTTTCCTTTTTTCTCTTTTAACTAGATCTATTTTTACTTTGGCTTTGTCTGAGATCATGATTGCTACCCTTGCTGTTTTTTTTGTTTTTTTTTTTTTACTTTGGTTGAAGCACAATATGTTCTACTCCACCCCTTTTCCTTTACTCTGTGTGTGTCTCTGTGCTTCAGATGTGTTTCTTGTAAACAGCATATTGTAGGATTCTAGTTTTTAATCCATTATGCCAACTGCTTCATTTTATGGGTGATTTTTTTCCATTCACATTTACAGTTATGATAATTAACTGTGTATTTTCCTCTGTTTCTTCTTCTCTCTCTTTCCTTTCACCTTGTCCCTCTCCACAAGTGTTTTACTTCTGATCACTTTCTCTCCTAATCTGTTTTCCCCTCAATAGGTGCCCCTCCTTTCTTTCCCCCATCCCTTTTTACTTTTCTTTAGGTTAATATAGATTTCTATATCTAACTGAATCTGTACGTTATTACTGCTTTGAGCCAAACTTGATGAGAGTAAGGTTCAAGTGTCACACCCCATCTTCCCCTTTTTAAAATATTGTTCTTTCAAGCCTCTTTTATGTGAGATAGTTCATCCCATTTTATCTCTCTATTCCCTTTTCTCCCAGTGCAGTATTCTTTCTCCTTCTTAATTTTGTTTTTTTTAATATCTTCTCATTGCAGATAATTCACATCTATACCCTCTATCTATGTATAGTCCTTGTAATTGTCCTAGTATTGATAAAGATTATAGGATTTATAAGTATGATCTTCTCATTTAAGAATGTGAAGTTTAACAATTTAACCTTATTGAATCCTTGCATTTTCTCTTTCCTATTTACTTTCTTGTGCTTCTCTTAAGTCTTCTATTTGAATGTCAAATTTTCAATAAAGCCCTGGTTTTTTTTCCCCCAGGTTAGGCCCTTTTAATGTGTCCTAAGACAGGCTGCTGAAGCAGGAACCATGAGAAAACATTCGCCTTTTTCTTTACAGCCAAAAGGGGTTAAAAAGGAAACAAAAAACCATTACAGATATTTGTAGGAAAAAATGGTTTTGTACATGGGGTATAACATTATAAACTCAAGACAACTCATAGACAAAAAGGGCAACTTCTCACATCTATCACCCGTCTCTGCAAAAAGTTTCTATGGAACATCCATCCAGTCAAAACTAACACGCTCTCCCGTGAGATGTCATCTGGCTTTCTCCAAGACGACTCCTCGGACCGCATGTTTGTCTTGGAATGTCCTCAGAAGCCCTGGTTTTTTCATTTTTTTCCTTTCAGGACCTCTTTCAGGAAGTTATTGATGTATTCTTTCAATTCCTATTTTACCCTCTGATTCTAGGGCTTGTCCCTTCCTTGTCCCTTTCTATAAGTATGATCATTCATCTGTTCCCAATTCACTTAATTGCACTAAAATCTAGCCTACTTCTTGAACTTGTCCAGTCATGAAAGACTTTGTCAAGTGCTTTACTAAGATCTGGCAAATATTTATGCTATTCCTTGAATCTACTAACCCTGCCAAAAACAGAAATGGAGTTGGTTTGGCATTGCTTATTCTTGATGAAGTTATAATGGTTTTTAGAGATCACTGCCTCCCTTTCTATGTGATCACAAAATATGCTTGTAATAAAAAATTCTGAAAATTTTTACAGGAAATAAAGCCAAGTTTGAGGACCTTTATTTATAATAATCCTTTCTCTTCCCCTTTTAATAATCTGGACAATATTTTCCCACCTTTAGTCCTATAATATCTCTCATATTTTCCCTGATTTTCATTGGTCATCAAGAGAAGCTTAGCAACCCTAGATATAGTTTCATTATCCTGAATACAATTTGTCCAGTCCTAGAGACTTGAACTTATAGAGAGATCTCTAGTAGAAGGCCCCAGATACCTATCTTTATGTTGGTTCAGTTCAATATTTTTTATCAGTGATCTAGATAAAGGCATTGATAGAATGCTTTTCAAATAACATTTTAAAAGGATCACTAATAAACATGATCTAGAGATCCCAACAAGTTAGAAGAAAGGGACAAGGAATGGCCAAGTCTAAAAAAATGAAATTTAGTCAGAATTCAATTCAATTCAACAAGCACTTAGTAAGGACTTCAAAGGTGAAGTTCTCCATTTAAGCCCCATATAAGTATAGGATGAGGACAATATAGCTGGACTTCCAGATTTGTAGAAGCTGCCAGAATGGTTTGATGCTTTTGGTGAATCACAAACTCAAAATCGTAAACACTTAAGCAGAGGAGCCTCGAATATAACTGTAGATTACATTACTAGAATCATAGTATCCAGAATGAGGGCAGTTAACAACTCTATTATATTCTGGTCTGGTCACCTATAGTTGGCATCAGGCCTTCCTTAAGACTGAAAACGAAAGGAACTTTAAAAGTAATTTATAGGGGGCAGCTGGGTAGCTCAGTGGATTGAGAGCCAGGTCTAGAGACGGGAGGTCCTAGGTTTAAATCCGGCCTCAGACACTTCCCAGCTGTGTGACCCTGGGCAAGTCACTTGACCCCCATTGCCTACCCTTACCACTCTTCCACCTATAAGTCAATACACAGAAGTTAAGGGTTTAAAAAACAGAAAAAGAAAAAAAAATAATTTATATTAATCCCAGGTAGCTAGCTAGGTGATGCAGTGGATAGAATCCTGAACCTTGAGTCAGGAAAACTCAGATTCCTGAGTTCAAATGTGGCCTCAGATACTTTAGTAGGTATATGACCTTAGAAAAGTCATTTAACCCTGTGTGCTTTAATTTCTTCATCTGTAAAATGCACTGAAGAAGGAAATGGCAAACTACTCCTGTGTCTATGCCAAGAAAACCCCAAATGAGGTCAAGAAGAGTTGGACACAACTGAAAACAATCTAACAACAAACTTTAAACCCCTCATTTTATATGTAAGGAAACTGAAGGTTGGAGTTTTTCCCAAAGCTACACAGGTATCAAATGGCAAAGGTAGGATTTGCACCCTTGTCCTCTGAATTTCAGAGTCTGTGTACTTTTCTCTATACCACAGCTGCTTTGCTTTCTCATCGACCCTTCAGAGAAAAAAAAAGTTTCCTTTAAAAAGAAAGATGGGGTCTGTGTTTGTGTTTTCTTGGTGAGAATTAAGATGGAATTAATATT
This sequence comes from Gracilinanus agilis, assembly GCF_016433145.1. NCBI lineage: Eukaryota > Metazoa > Chordata > Mammalia > Didelphimorphia > Didelphidae > Gracilinanus > Gracilinanus agilis. Next base: position 169,144,209 of record NC_058134.1, read on the forward strand.
GGACTAGTAGAGGCAATATGACACCACAGGCTTGCTCAAATCATTGGCAACTGTAATGCTGCTTTATAAAGATTTTCCAATTCCCAACAGTTAATGACAATGTGTATAGAAGCTAAAGCAAACCACATAGAATTTCATTTTCTATGAAGACGGATTTGAGTTGCCAGATAAAATTACTCATTCACTTTCATCTTACTTACTTTCTAGAAATGCCAGGAACCCTTTTGATTTAGGCTTTGAGTCCCAGGTACTAAGCAAAACCAGGACATTTGATGGAAAACCTATGGCCCTTCTATTCACAGTATCAGGCACAAATCACTAAATGATATTAGCACTGAAAATGATAATGGTTAAATCTACATGCACTTGGCCAATTCATCACTTTACTCTCCCTAGAGGCTTAGCAAGATGTTTTGATTCATCATAGATCTGATTTCTAGCTTTGACTTTACTTAGCTATAATCTCAAGCAAGTCACTTAACCTCCTGGGTTTTCCTTTTCACAACTTTAAAATATGAATAGTAATTCTTATTTTCTACCTACCTCCAAGCTATGCTCTAATGATTCAAAATAGAAATGATAAATATTTCAGCAATGGTAACCAATATAAATGTGTGTTCTTGTACACTGTAAGACAAATTCAAACTATTTATTAAAGAAACAGTATTTCAGTAAATGATCTATAAAAGAGAGTACAAAGTTCATTAACAGATAGATGGCACTTTGCCTGGAATTAATTCAGTTATTTTTGTTTTTATTGCCATTATTTTTGTTGTTATATTAATATTGAGTATTATCATCATTGTTGCCTCTAAAAAAATCCTTCTCTAATGCTTCATCTTAGAATGGAGATAACACTTGGCTTTTCAAAGACTGGAATTACATTCTGGCAGCTTCTACAAATCTGGAAAGACTTCAAGTATTATACTGGTGATAGATTACCTATCATTTGAAGACTAGATTAGCTAAGAACAGAGACACTCATCACCAGTGGCTTCTTCACCAGGTGGTGAATTATTTGGCCATGGCAACATGTAGAACAAAGAAAAAAGACAAAATAGACATCAGTTCCAGTGGTTCTGCCCACTTCCCCTGTGGCAAAAGGCTAAGGTACTAAAAATCACACATACTTTTTAGGTCAAGGAATCTTAACCTGATGTTTATTAACTTAAAAAAAATTAATAACTCTTTTAATGTAATTTGTTTCCTTTGTAATCTTCTGCAGTTTATGCATTTAGAAATATTATTATAAGAAGAGGCACAACGGCTTCTCCAAAGTATCACAGAGGTCCATGAAAAAAAAAAAGTAAAAAATCCCTGGTTTAGATAATTTATGTAAATGAGCTTAACTATTGGTTCTCTAAATGTGAGATCTTTGTAAAAAAAGTATTACTGAAGAAACTGATCCATGTCAATATTGAAATTCTCACCTTAAATAAAATCAGAAGACAAAAGAAAGGTAATATTAAATGAAAGGATGGCTCTTGGGTTCTCTTTGAAGAGGCCAAAAAAAAGAGGTGTCTAAGTCAGGTTCGTCAGGCACTTAAAGCCAATAAGAACAACAGTACAGATGAGTCTTGGAGAACCTTTGTAAGTCAAGCCCCCATTGGAAATGTCTTCTAATAAAAAGAGAAGACAGCCACAATAGCAGTATCAGAGTAGGAAATCAACCAGTAAGTAACAGGGATCACAACTGACCATTTTCTATAAGAAGTCAAAATGAGAATTAGTGGGAGGTAAATGGGCTTATTTAAAAAAAATTTTTACGGGTCATTGTATATTGTAAGCTCCAAAATTCAAAGCTGTATTCCTTGCTTTCCCTGAATAAATTCACCCAATTTACAAAGATATGAAGCCAGGTAAATTCCAAGGAACCCATTGGCAAGAACCTCTCCTAGAGATATTAGAAATTTCAAGACAATGCAGTGATCTGCTTGTTTGTATTGATAATCCATAAAATTTATAGCAGAGTCTCTTGAAAGGGACCCTGAAAATATTTTATGGAAGCAGTTGCTATGGACCTATTAAACCATACTGAGACTACTGTGCACATACCCTTATAGCAGAGGGTAACATTTAAAGACAAGGATGAGAAGAGAAAACAGGAATCAGAAATAGAAGACTTCTTTATTCATCATGGCAAGAATCTTTGCATTGTTACAAAAAGAGATTAGTTCATTAGTTCAAGGCAATGTAACATGGAGACTGATATGGAAGACAATATTTGGATTGTAAATTCTCTGTCCATCATGCCTTTCTCTCTATTCCACTCTGAGTTTTCTGTTGGTTCCCAATAAATGTTAACTAATAATAATAATACATGTTCATTGGACAGACCATCTTTCATTCAGTCTGCATAATATAATTACTTGTGAAATTAAGTCTCTAGAGATGAAGCAATACCATTATAATCCCTTTTTGCTGAAGTTCAGCCCACAGGATGGAAATTCTGAAACAGATTTATTGACAGGAATTTGAAATAGAAGTTGGGCATGTTGTCGATTGAAATGTAACGATTCACTTTCCTTACATAGATTTGTTTTATCTGCTGTTTGTCATTATAAGCAGCGGACATATGCAAACAAACCTGTTTGTTCTCTGCTAAGGAGATCCCTGAACATTCTGAGACTTCATCTTTCCCAGTTGAATGCAAACTCTTTATGGGTTGTAGTATTTTTGTACTTGTATTCCCAGTACCCAGTATAAATCTTTCACACAGAAGATTCTTATAAATGTGTGTAGAATTATCTTCTTTGGCATTTCACACCCAGGAAGTAGTGGTAGGTTAGTAACATACCCAAACAAGGAAAATCTTTTTGTATTGTACAATCCGCCACTTAGTAGTGTCTGTCACACAGTAGGTACTTAACAAATGTTTATTAACTGATTGACCCAACCCAAGCTCTCATAATTCCGGATGTATACTCTAGAGCTGATCAAAGAACTGTGAAAAATGAAACAACATAAGATAGCTTTTATTTCTTTTCTGGATGACTCTGATGACAATACTGATATGAAGGTATGGGATAAAGGAGAGTCTGTATTCCAGCAGTCTTGCCCCAGAAACCTGTGAAATGATCCACCAAGACTGGAGTTTTGCTTCATTTTTATGATGCCTTCTCTAATTAATAGTGATTTGGAGCATTCTTCATATGACTAAAGAGAGATTCTTCTTCTTCTGACAATTTCCTGTGCATATCCTTTGATCATTTGTCAATTGGGGCTGTCTGCTTACTTTTGCACAGCTTGTCTCTCATGCCTGAAATTCAGTCACTTCTTATCTCTGCTTCTTGGAATCCCTAGTTTCTTTCAAAGCTTAGCTCAGACGGTACTTGCATTAGGCCTTTCTGGATTCTCAGTTATTAGAGATATTTAATTATTTTAAATTTTTAAATGTTTAAAAACTTAGTTTTTAAACACTTTATATATTTATACATGTGTGAGTTGTATCCTCAAAATATAAATTCCTTACTGGTAAGGACTACCTCATTTTTGTCTTTCTACCCCCCGAAGCCCAACACCTACTAAGTACTTTGACAGTCAACACTCATTTATTATTAATGGAGAAGGAGAGTCATTGGGATGTGAAAGTGATATAAAAATGAACATCAATAAAGCATTTGGAAGAAAAAGTGGAATTATAAGACAAAATTACCTCTATGATGTCAGAGGTAGAGTGAATATGTAAGCCTTGGTGAGGAGTGGAGGAAGATGATGACCTGGGAATTCAAGATGTTTGAGGGGACCTCAGTGAATATGTTGAAATCCCTATGAATGAGACCAGATATTGGAATAGAGAGTAAGAGTAAGCCTGGTTCCAAACCCCTGGAGAAAGAAGCGAGAATAATCTAGTGGCTAGTAGATAACTGTCCCAAGAATCCTGTTCAGGATAATATAGTTAGGTAGAATGAAATTCAGAAGAAGATTGTTTATCACTTATCACACTTGAACATGTTGTCCTGCAATAAAACTATAACTAACACTCCCGAGTGTCCCCTCCCGTCATGCCCTTCTCGACCCTTCTTGCCAATCTTCCCTATCCATTGTGCCCTGCTTACTTCGAACCCTGCTTGTAGCATTAACAAATACCCCGTGGTACATTGGATGACTATGTAGTATATCTAAAACATAAGAGATGGCAGAGATAGAGCTGAGAAGTGGAGTGGTGAAGCGGGCTAGTGTGCCAGAGGGCATGAAGGGAAGAAGTACTGAATACTGCAGAAGGTGGGCAGGGATTCAAGGTCTTCCAGAGAAAGTCCATCTTCTATGAGCACAAGCAAATGACAAGGAGTTGGAGAAGATGAAGTCTAGGATGAAGGGTTATCTTGAGGCATAAACTGGTAGAAAATGTTTAAAAACTGCCTTTCCAGAAATACATAGCCTATTTTATGTTTAATGTGGATTATGGACATTTTCTACATCAGTTTCTTAAGTCTAGAAATCAATAACCTAGTAATCAGTCTATATAAATCAACCCACGATTTATAACATTTGCCATCTTTTGAGATGTAAATGCTTGCACTGAAAATTTAATAACTGACTCTTGAGAGCCAGATAAAGCCAACCCCAACATCCCAGAGCATTTGTCAATGCTAGAAGCAGAGTTCTAAATGGACAGGGCACAATGGATAGGAAGGTGGATAGGGAAAGTGGAATAGAATGGGTTTTAGTGAAGGGTAGAGCCAAGCATGATGAGATGAGAGAGACCCTAGGAAGTCATGGCTTCATTGCAGGGCAGCAGGTTCCAGGGCGATAAGGCCTCCAAACACAGTTCCTAGAAGGGGAACGTTCCTTTAAGGTTAAGTTTCCAAGAGAACTTCATTGATGATTAAATGCTGTCCATGCAGCTCAAGCTCCCTAACCCCCTGACCTAAGAAGTATCTATGCTCCTCTGTTATCACTTATATTTTCCTTGATGCCCACAGAAACCAAAGTTATTTAGAAAGGCTTTTGCTACCTTCTTGTGGAAGTTATAAATATAGGGTGTCCCAAAATTCTTAGCATAGTTTTAAACTCTACTACCAAAAAAACTGCACTCAGATTCTTGGACCATCCTGTAATGGGTTAGATTATAGACCTCTGGAGGGCATTATTTTTTATTTCCCCAAGTGCCTAGCACTCTGCATATGAAAGACACCTAATAAAAGGTTGTCAAATAAACCAGTGGATAAGTGAACTATTTCCCCAAGGCAGGACACAAGGTCCAGTCAGGTGTATATTTTTATCCTGGGCTCCAGCTAAGGAAGGAGTTAGTCTTCGTGGCACCTCTATTCTGGTTTCCATTCTTTTCCCAAGATGGGGAAAAACTCCATTGCTTCCCTCTCATTCTAAGTCCCCACAGCATTATTAGTATCATCTAGAATCTACTAAAACAGTAGGAAAATGAATTTTTAAGAGGGAAAGACCCAGATTCATTACATTGGCTTATGAATGCAGCAGGAAAACTTCCAAGATGTTCCCTGTCCAAACCAGGATCAAGGATTTAGGTTGACTTCTTGGAAAACAAACCACAGATACTCATTGTGAAGGATCTTTGTTAAGAAGAGAAAGTTATAACAAGGGACTCATTAATCACCCTAAAATACTAATCAGGGAAGGTTGGGCATATTTGAATCGACTGCTCTGCATGAGTTATATTTGATTCATTTCATTGAGTTGAAAAAGTTCATAGGTCACACATACCAACTGATTTTGCTCCAACCAAGCCTTCATCGGGTCATTAAATCTGCCCCATCCAAGTTGACTGCCTGCGGTGGTTAGCTGGCTCTTTAGGCTGAGCTTTTAAGATACTCTAATAATTACAAGAATAATATGAGTGGGAGAAGGTTCTCCCTTCTCTAGTCACCTCTAGGGTACCAGTTAGTCTCTGACATTCCACTCTCCTCTTTTTAGTTTTCCTAGGAAACCAAAGACAAGCTTTTCCCCCTGCACTCTTGAAATGATCATATAAGAGACAGTAGATGGGTGGGTGGAGGGGAGTAGCTGCTGAGTCCCCCCATTTGTAGTTTAGTAAATCTGGAGAGGAGGTGAATACACTAGAATGACTTTGACCAGCTGTGGTTTGTCACTCAGTGGAAGTGTTGATGAATTAAGTGGGCTATGTTAGATTTTAAATGAAAGTCATTCATTTAGGTCAGTGGTTGCCAAACTTTTTTAGCCTACCGCCCACTTTCCAGAAAAAATATTACTCAGCACCCCCTGGAAATTATGAAACTATTTATTGAACTCAGAATAGAATGTAATACAAAAAAAGTGTGGCCATCACTGCTTTCCTGAATCACTGCAGCACCCACCAGGAGGTGCTGGTGCCCACTTTGGGAATCATTGATTTAGGTGGTTTTCAATGCTCCAGCCAGGGCAGAGAATGAGATGAAAAGAGGGGCAATGACATTCCAATTTTTCTTTAACTTGATATAGAGCTTTCTAATAGGAAAAAAAAATCTGTAGAAAGCATTCTCCTTGGTTGTTGTTGCCTTTTTCTAAGAGATAACTCTGGGGCTTCCTCTGGCACCATTTCCCGTGATATAACCTCCCTGAGGCAGAGAGATGACTCCGTGAATAAAGCATTGGACCTGGAGTCAGGAAGGCCTGAATTCGAAATCTGGCTTCAAACACTAGCTGTTTCACCCTGGGGCAAGTCATTTAACCTCTGTTTGCCTCTGGAGAAGGAAATGGCAAACCACTCTAGTATCTTTGCCAAGAAAACCCCCATGGACAGTATTGCTGTGCTATGGTCCACAGGGTCAGGAAGAGTCAGACACGACTGCATGACTGCACAACAACAAACCTCCCTGAGCTTCAGGCCCGGAAAATGGAGATCACAATATGTGACCTGTTTACCTCATAAGGCTGTTGTGGAGATCAAATGAAATAAAGTACAAGAGAGCACTCTGAAATCAAAGAGGTGTTATAATTAGTAGTAGTATTCCACCCTTCCCACAACATCGAATGGCTGAAAGGAAGAGAGGAGATATCCCTCTTATGTGACAAAGAGGCTCCCTGGTATTCCTTTCTAACCAACTGAGTTTATGTTAATCTGTGGCCACCCAGGGATTGGCAGCAAACAGCTAGCCATGCTTTAAATAAAACCATTTTAGGAACAACAAGAGATGGCTTTCCCCACTCCAGCCCATCCTCCTTCCTTTTCTGTTTTGCCAACTTTAAAACAACCATCACATGACTATTTTTTAAATTCTAAATCTACCTGGCCAGTCCCATGTCTCTAAACCTCTTCATTTTTTAATGATGTAAGAGGATGTCTAGTGTTTTGATGGAGAGATAGATTTTCCAATGAGGCAAATAAGAGTTAATTTTCCAGACGGAAATCTGCTTCCAAGCCTTGATTATTCAGCAACCCTGTTGAAATGAGCTGTTCATTTATCCACAAGCAGCTGCACATAGGGTTGTATTTTCCCTCACAGTCACACACTGAGTGGGTCTGGACTAAAGCACTCACACAATATTTATTTGTATTGACTTTTCCCTAATGTCCCCTGATTTTTTTTTTAAAGCAACATCACCAGAAGATGAAACCACAAGAATTCCCCCATATTAATGGTCTCGCAATCTGATCTGGATTGTAAAATATACCCAAATCCAAACGTGAGAGAGATTCTTTCTGGCTCTCTCCCACCCCCTTCTCTTCCATGGGACGCGAAGGTCTATTCTGGCATATTATGTCACAGCTGCATAGCAGGGTTGGTCCTTCACTTCTCCCGGTTCTTATTTGCTCCCTGCAGAGTCGGTAGAACAGACGCATTCATGGATGCCAGGCTTTGGCTGGAGTAATTACAAAGGCCCCATCATAGAGCCAAGGACCGCTTAGGTGGTGTGTGTCAGGCTGGATGGAAACAAGGCACTCTGTAGGCTGGGAAAGGAGAAGTGGTTAGAGAACAGAGGGCACATTTCCAGACTGGAAAAAAAGGCAAGGCTCAAAGAATAAAGCCTAGCAGGGAGTAATGTGCTGGCTAACAGACTTGTCATCCATTTCAGCGGACAACCAGAAAACTCCAAGTGCTTCCTATTATTTAATCTGTTAGGACCCCAGGGTCCTAAACTTGATTTATTAGTCAGATGTTTTTGTTAACAGGACTATTTTGTTTATTCCACTCAATTCAACAAAACGTTGAAGTATCCACTTTGTATAAGACACCATGTTCAGGTGATACATAGACTTGAGTCTTAAGGCATTTACAATTTAATGGCAGGAGCAATATTCATACCCATAACTAGGAAAGGAAAATGTGAGAAGGAGAAAGGAGACATTCTGCAAAGGCTGTTAACAATCTTTTCCTACTCTCAAAATCTTGCAATTCTGGTTTTCAGTGGCTCATCATTTCACCTGAAGGAAAAGAAAAGGTAATGGAACTGAATTGGACATAGAGCACAGGGAGACTCAAGAGACAGAGAAGGGAAGTGGGGAGCTGATTCCAGGGATAGGAGCAAAGACAGGGATATAGGAAAAAGTAAAACAAGAACGAGGGGCTGAGAATAGACCTGTTCGCCTAGGCTCTAGAGGACATAAAGGGAAGTAAAAGGAGAAAAGGCTGTTTGGGGAAGTTGGAGTCGGGACTTCAGATTGATTTGTCAGACAATTGGGAATCACTGAAGACTTTTTAGGAGAAAACTGACATCATTGGAGTGGTGAATTAGAAATAGTGACCCAGTGACAGTGCAGAGGATTGTTTGATGTGGAAAAGCAGTTAGAATTTTTTTTAACAACAGTCTAAGCAAGAACAGATGAGGAACCAGAAAGTGAGCAGTGCCACAGGAGAAAACAGGACGGGGTGCGTGCAGAAAATATTGCAGAGATAAAATCCATAGACTTTGGTAAGTGCATTATGGAGTCAAAGAAAAGGAAAGGCAAAAGATGATTACAAAGTTAGAAGCCTGAGAAGCTAAGAAGATAGATGAGCCACTAACAGAAATAGGTGGCTCAGTGGAGAGAGAGCCAGGCTTGGAGACAGGAGGTCTTGGGTTCAAATCTGATCTCAGATACTTCCTAACCCTAGACAAGTCACTTAACCCTTTGCCTCTCTCTTACCTCTTTTCTGCATTGGAACTAATACTTCGTATTGGTTCTAAGATGGAAGGTAAGGCTTTAAAAACATAGAGACATTAATAGGAGGGGCAGGTATAGAGAAGACTATGAACTATTAAGATTTAGATATGCTGGCTTTGAGAATAGGTAGGTAGAGATATAAAGTAAATATTTGCAAATAAGTGTTCCCATATATGATATTTCATTTCCTACTGGCCATACTTTATAAAAATTTTTAAACATTTATTAATATTCATTTTTAACATGGTTACATGATTCATGCTCCGACTTTCCCCTTCACCCCCCGCTCTCCCCCCACCCATGGCCGATGCACATTTCCACTGGTTGTAACATGTGTCCTTGTTCAGGGCCTATTTCCATATTGTTGATAGCTACATTGGTGTGGTAGTTTCAAGTCTACATCCCCAATCATGTCCGCCTCAAACCATGCATTCAAGCAGTTGTTTTTCTTATATGTTTCCTCTCCTGCAGTCCTTCCTCTGAATGTGGGTAGCATTCTTTACCATAAATCCCTCAGAGCTGTCCTGGGTCATTGTATTGCTGCTAGTACAGAAGCCCATTACATTCAATTTTACCACAGTATATCAGTCTCTGTGTACAATGTTCTTCTGGCTCTGCTCCTTTCACTCTGCATCAGTTCCTGGAGGTCTTTCCAGTTCACCTGGAACTCCTCCAGTTTATTATTCCTTTTAGCACAATAGTATTCCATCACCCGCATATACCACAGTTTGT
>NC_058134.1:169154401-169245348 GCF_016433145.1 Gracilinanus agilis
TCTATCTCTTAGCCAGTACCATATTGTTTTGATGACTGCTGCTTTATAGTATAGTTTAATATCTGGTACTGCTAGGCCCCCCTTCCTTCACATTTTTTTTCATTATTTCCCTTGATATTCTTGATCTTTTGTTATTCCAAATGAAATTTGTTATAGTTTTTCCTAATTCAGTAAAGAAGTTTTTTAGTAATTTGATAGGTATGGTGCTAAATAGGTATGGCCATACTTTTGAACAAGCTATCTTTCCTCATCTCTACTGCTTAGAACTCCTGGCTCCCTTCAAGACTCAGCTCAGATCCCAACTCCTACAAAATGCTTTTCCAGATTCTCCAGCTATTAATGTTCTCTACTATTCCAAAATGATTTTATATTGACCTCATACACAAGTTGTATACTCTCAGCAAAATGTCTGATCATTGAAGCTAAGGACTTTTGTTTTCACATTTGTATTCCTATTATATATGACACCTCTGCTAATGAGGGTTTGTCAAGCCCCTTTTAGGGCTGCTCATCCACCAATAGTGTCCACCTGCCACCCATATCTCACCTATGACCCTAAGAAGCAGCCACACTCTGGTAAAACCAACTCAGCAGATGGGTAAACCAGATTGAGGGTAACTGACAGCCCTCAAATCTGTTGGTAAGTTGTGTGGGGGGGTCTGCCCCAGGCATGTGAAGACTTTTCTGGTAGAATGGGTGGATGAGAACAATTAGTTCCAGTGGTCATGAAGGTGGTAAATGGAACCAAAGAGGAGTATATCAGCATATCCTTTCCAGTATCAGTGGTAGTATTGATTTGATTATGATTCCAGACCTGGACACATTCAGGGATGGAGGGTACCTGAAATAGCAAGGTGACTGACAAGAAGATGGCAGGAGAGTAAAATTTATATAGATATATGGGGATCATTGATTCTTACTGGGTCATTGAAAAGTGCAATTTCTATTGTCACATCTTCCAAGGAATCTTCAATGATTTTACTATAAAGATGGGAGATATTGCAAATGCTTTTTCATAATAAAACATCATTATATTTAATGGGACCTTCTATCCTGTATGTCTCAGTAAATTTTGAAGTGGTAGAAAGATGTGGTCCACTGACGAAAAATATTTTGGTATTTTATTTTCCCTCAATTACTTGTAAAAAAATTTTTAAAGATTTTTTTGGGTCTTGAATTCTCTCTCTCTCTCTCTCTCTCTCTCTCTTTCTCTCTGTGTGTGTGTGTGTGTGTGTGTGTGTGTGTCTTCTTTGTCTCTGTCTCTCTATCTCTCTTTCTGTCTCTCTCCCAACCTCACTGAGCAATCTGATATAGATTTTACATGTGCAATCATGTAGAACATTTTCCCCATATTCATCCTTTTGTAGAAGGAAACTTAAGCAAAAAATAATTAAGAAAATGAAAAAAGTTTGCTTTGGCCCATGGATTCAGACTCTACCAGTTATTTCTTGATTTTTTCTTTTGTGGCATATCCTGCCTATTCCCTAATAATAATTTCATTGAGTATGCCCTCAACTTGATCGTCAATAACTCAAAGATTTTGGATAGTTGAGAGTTGGTAGAGCAGATGTTTTCTCAGTCTATAATGTCTGACATGCCTTTAGAACAGGGGTTGGCCACCTTTTTGGCCATGAGAGCCATAAACGCCACATTTTTAAAAATGTAATTTCGTGAGAGCCGTACAGTGTTCACAGTGTGCATTCCTGTAACAGCACCTGAAAAAAATTGACTTTATGGCTCCTGCAGAAAGAGCCATATGTGGCCCTCAAAAGAGCCAGATATAGCTCGAGAGCCATATGTTGCCGACCCCTGCTTTAGAATCTTCTACTTTAGATACCTTGTAAATTAATCCTTCAATTCCCTCTCAATTGTATTGCCTCCAGCATGGATTTCCACTAAGAATATTTGATCTAATTTGATTGATCTTCTCATATTTATTCTTGTTAGTACCAATTCTATTTCTTTTCTAAATCTTTTTAGGCACAATGATGTTAGGGTCTTAGTGTTTATTTCTGCTAGCCTTTATACAAAAAATGGTTTGTTGTAATTTTTACAATCCTTTGCATTTTAATTTTGTTTATAGTTTTCTTTCCATTTTTATTCCTGAATGCCTATGGGATGACTTTGATTGACTATCTTGCCAAACTTTATTTAGACTGCGTTTATGCTCCACCACTTCTTTCTGCTTTATGAGAGGATATTACTCATTATAACCCACCATCCTTCTTTGTAAGATTTTTTAGATGAATTTGTGTCCTAATCTGGTGTTACCTTTGGCAGCCATCTCTATTTTTCAAGTAAGTCAAATGATTGCTGACTAAAGGTGCTTCCTGAACTCTTTTGGTTATAGCAATTAATTTGCATTGGTTTAACTCCTGGATGATATTATTGTCAGTGTCAGTGTTATTTCTGTTGTCCATTTTTCATTTTTAAATTTTCAGTAGCTTGTTTAAATAATTCAAGCTCAACTCTTATTTGTATGCCAGATATTTTTCTCCTTACTATTCATTTCTCTTGTTTATTATAACTTCTGATCTTAGCTCTGATGAACTGATGGTGTGACTGTACACAGATTGCTGACTCAAAGATAACTCTAATCATGTTCATAATGCTTTCACTCATATTTGCTTGATAAGCTATGTTTTTGTGTGTTTTTTCCTCATTGGAATTCCATGTTTTTTTTTCTCTTCCTCTGTGTTTCCGGTTTACTGCCTTCTGTTTCCTGAAAATTCACAGAACTTGAGCGTTGGAACAGACCTCATAAGCAATAAGATAATTAACCCTATCTCCAAATCCTTACTTGTTTTACTTTAAAACACATCATCCTCTAACAGTTATGAAATAAGATGCATTGTTTGCAAGCATCTTCATGTGTATTAAAATGCTTTAATTATATATACACAATTCAATTTTATATATGCAATTCATATAAGTTTGTTAAAGCAGTTTCCCTAAAAGTCTGTACTTGGGAACATGTACATGCATACTCTCAAAAGGAATAATATCCCATTGTAGCCCACAAGGCTCATTTCACTCTGCCCTTTTCCCCAGCTCACTCCCATCCTCTCATTAGCTATCTCAGGCTAAAAGCTCATAGGTTCATAGATTTAGAACTGGAAAGGCACTCAGTGGCCATCTCTGTCATTTTTTAGGTAGACGAAATTGAAACCCCGAGAAGCTGACTTTCCCAAAGTCATACAGGGGATGAATAGTAGGTCTTAATTTTGTGGGTCAGGCTCCTCTCCAAACACTGTTGTTTATGAGTTCACAGCAATGCATGTGTATTTTTTATGTGATTTATTTTCAGGAAGGAAAAAATATATAATAGCACACTGAGAAAACATCCTGACCCATCGGTATATTTTATATTCCCCACAGGCCACATTTTACAAAGACATTTTAATTAAGTAGCCAGATAAGGTAACCAAAGAACATCTCCCCACCACTGCCCTTGAACTTGCTTGTCAACAACAAAAATAGTTTTAGTGGGAAGAATGAACCTCTATAGGAATTATATGTAGAGTATCCAAATATGAGGAATATGTGGTCATCCATACACGAGGGAATATCTATAGGGAACATGTGTGAGGAGGGCATATATCCAGGGAGACAAATTATATCTCCAACACTGGGAAGCTGTTGATATTTTCCAACGATGTTATCACACAGATCTCTACTTGGTAACTAGACTAACTGATTGGACCTACTTTTTGCCAGCCATTGTTTTTTGTAGTTCACCAACGCTTGCTTTTTTTTAGTTTCACCTAAAATCTTAAAACAACATTTATTAAGGCTGCTACGGCAATAGCTCTTTGGGCCACCTCCATCATCCACTAAGACATGTGTGCTGTGGCTAAAAAAATCTCTCCTTTGGAGAGGCAAAGAAATAGATCTTTCAGTATAAATGAATAATTGAATGAATGAAAAAAGCATTTACTCTACATTTACTCTGTGCAAAGCACTGGGGATATACAGAGATAACTGGGGATATACAGATATAACAAGACTGCCTTCCCTTTCAAGTATACATTCCATTTGGGTGAGAGAATACATAGAGGAGCTTTCCACTACCAATCAGGCTCCATAGTCCTTAGGGTATATTAGCAAAGCAGATGGTAATGCCTTTTCTTTAATGTCACTTCCAGTGATAAAGATTCTATCTGTTTCTGATATTGAAACTTTCCACAGTGCCAAGGACGTTGGCCATGAGAACTTTCTTTTCTGGGTCTTTAGTAGCTGTGGCTGCTGAGGAAGCAGAGACTACAGCATCTGGAGAGGCAGTTGCCAAGTCATATATTCTCCACAAGAGTTGCTCCCCGCAATGATGGCTGGGCAGGCAGCAGGGTAGGTGCTCCAGAGAATGTTCCCAGTGTTTTTAGGTTCTACGATGTTTTTATGTTCTTGGATTCTGTGCTGTCTCCATTAGGGTCTGATTAAGATGGTGGTGGTTTGGACCAGCCTGCTCCAGGCCACTTACAGTCCCTCCTTCAAAGTGCTTTGTTGCTTCAATTGGGCTGACTTCCCTGCCCTGTGGGATGCCATTGGTCAGTGGCTGAATCCTAGAGTATCTTTCTGTACTTCAGCTATGGTTCTCAATCACAGCTTTATGTGGAGAGCCAATTGCTAATTAATTTTTTATCTATGTGGTGCAGGGACTGACAATCTTCTCCCTACTAGGGAAGACTATAGCTATAAATAGCTATAAAACTTTGTTCAGCTTTCTCAGCCAATGGCAAGAAAACTGTCTTCTTCCTAGTTGTTGTTGCCATTGAGTGTTTCAACCCTGAATTACTCTTCATGACCCCATTTGAGTTTTTTTGGGGAAAGTTACTGGAGTAGTTTGACATTTCCTTCTCCAGCTCATGTTGCCAATGAGGAACTGAAGCAGACTGGGCTGAGGGACTTGCCCAGAGTTACACAGCTATTAAGTGTCTGAGGCCAGATTTGAACTTAGGAAGATGAGTCTTCCTGACTCCAGATCCAGCATTTTTATCTACTCTGTCACCTAGTATTTTCTTTCTTCCCAAAAGATTCAGGTCTAGCCACCCTTGAACTTTGAGAACTGCTTCTTTGAACTTGATTTAGTTGAATTGAACTTTCTCCTTCTCTATGTCTTTTCCCAGTTTCTTAGTTCTCTTATCACCTAATTTATATTCAGAAATTCATTTTAGTGTTTATGTCTGTCTTATCAAACCCCTCCTCTGTCCTTCTCTCTACTATCTAAAATGGGAAAGGAAATAAATGAGACCCTGTGGTCACAGAACACCTTTTACCTTAGATCAGCAGCACCTCTGTTATGGGACATAGACCAACACTAACCAGCTAGAGGACTCTGTTAGGTTGTTGGACCCACTTTCCCCAGGGTCCCCATCATAGCCTGGCCTTTTTTTCTGGCTTCTATTTTCTATAATTCAGATTTTTCTTTCAGGAAGATGAGTGCTTCTATGAAAGTGGTCTGAATCAATTTGCCAATATCCAGACAGATGAGCACTTAAGTTTGTATATATATATCCTAGCCTATACAGTCTGTATTCTTCATGTTCTTAGGTTTTTTTGTGAGTGAATAGAGAGGTCCAACTACTTTGAGTGGTTATAGATCTCATCTAGAAAGTTCTGTGATAGTGGGGTGAGAAGGGTTGATGTACTTTGCACAGTGTCATCCATGAAGAAATGAATCCATAAAACCTCACTGTCTATGCGTTAATCCTTCTTCAACCTACTCTGCAAGATGAATTGCTTCCATGATAAGAGTGAAGACTTTTGGTTAGCATATGCCCCCTTTTCACATCTTGTTTGATTTTAATGATCAGAAGATAACCAACAGTTACCCCTGCTATGTCTTTCAAAGAATTTTGTATGACTTTGACATATTGTTTTGTTGAAGGAAGGCTGACTGCAAATGGCCAATGAATTGGGTTCATTACTGAAAGCAAACTGGAGTGCCTTGGGAAACTATAAAGTGATTTTAGGGACCTCAAACTTCTCCCTAAAAGGCAAAACCTTTTAATACCAATATTCTTTCAGCATGATTGTATGTGTGTGAGACATGGAATAGTCTAACCTCAAAAAAATCAGAAATTAAAATAATTGAGAAGAATCCAGAGGACAATGGAAAGATATAGGTTAGATGTGATTTAAATGTAATGTAATTTAAATAAGGGATTACAAAGGAGAAGAAGTATAAAAGATGCCATCATATAAATGTGTAGTCATGGAGGTAGATTAAGTCATTATCAAGAGAAATTGATGGAAGTATCCTGGACTCTGGGTAGACCCCTGTGGCTAGAAAACTTAAGTGAGACTATAAACAAGAGTCACACAGAATGGGCACGCGTGAATCTCATTTCTAAATTGGAGAAAATAGCTGCTGAAATCCATCTGAGGAAGACAATTCACTGTGTTAATAAATTTACGTGAGGTTCAAGGTTTTTCATTTGGGGAATTTCCTATATAACATCAAAAAGATAAAAAAGGTGATAATGTATGAATAGAAAAAAACACTTATTAAGCACTTACTATGCACAAAATATTCAAGATACATATGGAAAAGCAAGACAATTCAAGCCCTGAAGATGCTCAAGTTCTGATAGGAGGTTTGAGTTGCATGTCATATTGAAAGACTGGGTGTTAAGGGTGTGGCAGCAAAGCAGGAGGTAATGCATCTTCCTTAACATCATCTTCACTGATCAAACTGTTTCCTTTCTGATGTTAAACCCTCCCGACAGTGCCAAAGACTTTGGTGATAAGAATTTTCTTTTCTGGATCTCTAGTTGTGGTGGCTGCTAAGGAGGTAGGGGCTGTAGCATCTAGAGAGGCATTTGCTAAGTGATTGTTTCTCTGGATGATGACCACAAGGGATGGTCTGGAAGAAGCATCAGTGATCTGAGAGTGCCACGGTTCCTGGAGCTCTTAGGTATACCTACCTACAGGTAGCATTTGATATTGCTGATGACGGATGGCAGGTCCCATCTCCACTAGAGTTGTTCTTTTTGATGATGACTTTATGGGGTGTATGTGCCAGGTTATAGGCTGATGATGACTTCTGGAAGAATATTAACCTCAGTTCTAAGTTCAACAACATGATATTGTAAAAAGAATACTGGAGTCATACTACCTAGGGTTCAATCATGGCTCTGATGTTTGCCACCTATTTGACCATGAGCAAGTCCCTTCATCCCTCTGTGTGTGTAAAATGAGGGGATATGATGTGATTCAGTATAAAGTAGCTGTGCAAAACCAGAATGGATTTATCAGAGTAATAGTAAGAGTTGCTTGTCATTACAGTGCTTCATGTTGAGGTCAGAAACCATTTATTGAAGTTTTCTGGAAGAGATTCATGCTTTGAAAAACAGTTGGACTAAATGACCTTTAAGGTCCCTTCCAATTCCACAATCTGTGATTTAATTCTATGATTCCTATAGCTACTAAGAGAGTTATAAAGCCTTTTCAGTACCATTCCATGTCAGTTGGTAATGTTTCAAAAATTTGGAATCACTCATTTTAAGTTCTGTTTATTCTTTTTCTCTCTATTCCCCAACCTCAAATCAACACATTCTGGAAATCTGGTTTGAGAATGTGAAGTTCTACAGCCCACATATCCTGTTTCCCTTAACTAAGGAAAGTTATGTCTAGATATATTCTTTCCTAAACTTTAGGTTCTTTAATTTCTGGTTTTAACTACTGTAATTACATGATTTGCATTAATTTACCCCAAGTCCTGTGGTATTTGCTTTATGTCACATGGCTATGCAACCAAATATTCCATTTTATGAATATACTAACAATAGCATAAAAACATACACTACAAAACCTTGAAATGTGAATACTTTATCACTTACCCTATAAAAATGATAGAATCAAGAATCCTGTAATCAAAGTTAGGCATTTAGAGCATTAATGATTCAGGATTTTTAAAATGGGTCTAAAAACTTTATCAATAATAATTATATAAAACAATTACAAAATTTAAGTTTATAGGGTACACACAGTAAACTTGAACTTCTTCTCTTCTCACTTGATGAAGGCATATAGTTCTTCTAATGGCCATGAAAGTTGAAACCAGATCTAAACCACATAGAATAGATTATGAAACCTTGTGAATTCTTAAAGTAATTATGGAATCTCAGAGGTCTCTCATAAAGGGTCTAAGAAGCCATCTCTTCCAGCTTATACTTGAGCCAGAATTTCCTCTACAACAAATCTGGCAAGTGGTCGTCTAACCTTAGCTTGGAAATTTCTAGGGAGGGGAGAACAAACTCCTTCTTGAGCCTGGCAGCTCATTCTACTTTTGAAGTTTTCATCATTAGCAAGTTTTTCCTCAGGTCAAGCTGAAATTGTCTCTCCTCAACTTCTCCTCCTTGTATTGCATAGTAGGGCAAGAAGAATGAGTTGAATGCATCCTCCATCTGATAGTCCTTCCAATATTTTTGGAAGTCAATTACCATGCCCCACCTAAATGTAGTCTCAGTTACTCACAAGGTAAAATACTCCTTCCTTCAACCAATAATCACATAGCATGATTTTGATGCCTTTAATAATCCTTATTGCCCTTCACTGCAAATCAAGGTTCTTAAAATGCAGAACCAGGAATTGAAACCAATACTCCAGATGTAGTCTGGTCAGAGAAGTGCTCAGGAAGGCCAACAGCTCCCTCATGTAGTTGAAGATTATGTTAGCTTTTTGACTTTTTCTTTGCAAATTGTTTTTGGTTGTTGTTTTCTCCATTAAATCATGAGCTCCATGAGGAGAGAGTGTCTTTTGCTTCATTTTGTATCCCAACCCTTAGCACAATGTCTAGCATATAGTAGGTATTTAATGCCTACTTAAGTGACTTACTGATTGACTGCCAAGTCACACTATGGACTTTACAGTTTGCTAACATTTCCAGAACTTTTTCAAAACCTACCTCTTGCATTGTACTTGTGAAATTGATTTTTTTTGACCAATGTTAAATTTTACATTTATCCCTATTAAATTTCATCTTACTAGATCTGACTCACCTTTCTAAGTTGTTAAGATCTTTTTGGACCCCAATTTTCTTATCCAACATGTTAGTTTTATGTCTTCATTTCGTGCCATTTTCATATTTGATGAGCATATCATTTATTCCTTATGAAAGTCAGGGCCAAGCACAGTTTCTTGTCACTCTTCCAGAAACTTCCTTCAAAACTGACATTGAACCATTAACAGCTTCTCTTTGAGTTTGGCCATTCAGCCAGTTCAAAATCCACTGAATCATGCCTAGCATTCTAGTTCACATCTCTTCTACTTTTTCATAAAAATAGCTTGAGAAACTTTGTCAAATACTTTGTTAAAATCTATATAAACCATAGCTACATCACTGCCCTACTCTTTCTGTCAAGAAAGGTAATGAGGCTTAGACATGACTCATTCTTGATGATGCCATGTTGTTTCTTGATAATATCCCTTTCTTTTTCTATATGCTCGCTAACCATTCTGTTAATATGCTTTAGAATTTTGCCAGGAATTGAAGTAAAACTTCATTAGAATAGGTTATCAAATTTCATTCTCTTTCTTGATGAAAAAAATGATAATATGTCTGCCTCCAGTCTTACAAAACCTCACCTACCCTTCAGAATCTTTCAAAGATTATTGACAATGACTGAGTAATTAATAATGGTAGTTCCTTCAGTAATATGGAATGTAGTTTATATAGACCTGCTGACTTGAAACTGATCAAAAGTAGTTACTCTCTAATACTTCCTAAATTATCTTGAATATCAGCTCTTGATTAGTAATTTTTTTCCAACCCAAAGATTTTTCTCTTTGACAGGAAAAAAGAAACAGAAATCTTTTCTCCTTCCGTTATCATTGTCCCAACCAACTGTCCTATTCATTCTATAATAATTTCCCACCAAATATAGCTTTAAAATTTCCATAATTTAAACTTGCCTTTGTATTTCAATTAATAATTAGACTGATATTTCTAATGAAGCTGCATAGTAATCATCACATGCAATTAAAATTATGTACAACTGAAGGTCTTTTTTTTTCTCTAAATTGATGTTCAGAATCTCCATAAGTAGCCCTCTATTTGATTTCATACAAGCTTTGGATGTGGTAACTATTCTGGTCAATGTTGTGGCATAGCAGATGATGAATTTTCTTCCAAGTGAAATATTATTATCATTTCAATCAGTTGAGAGCCTCTAGCTATTTAAAGAATAGAACAATTGAAGAACTGTGGACTAAAGTTATTCTTTTTTTTTTTTTTAAACCCTTGTACTTTGGTGTATTGTCTCATAGGTGGAAGAGTGGTAAGGGTGGGCAATGGGGGTCAAGTGACTTGCCCAGGGTCACACAGCTGGGAAGTGGCTGAGGCCGGGTTTGAACCCAGGACCTCCTGTCTCTAGGCCTGACTCTCACTCCACTGAGCTACCCAGCTGCCCCTACTAAAGTTATTCTAGCAATCAACACTTCAAAAAGAAATATGTAATTGGTCATAGCATCCTCAAGTTCATAGCCTAGGTGACAGTAGTACATAGGCAGTAATGTTTAACTCAAAAATAGCTAAAACTTTCTCCTCATTTTCCCCTCTCTTTGTCTATCTCATACTCAACAACTCTCATTGTCTTATCTTCTTCCCTTCCTCAGTAATTTGATAGTTTCTTGACCTTGGGCAAATTATTTATCTTTCTGAGCCTGAATTTCTTTATGTATGAAATAAGGATAATAACAACATGTGCCTCATAAAATGGTTATGTAGAAGAAATGAAATAATGTGTGTAATGTGTTTTGCAAACCTTAATATGCTATGTAAATGTCACCTATGAGTATTATTTTTATTTCTCTTTCCAATTAGTCAATCAATAAGTATTGATTAAATATTTATTGTGAGACAAGCACCATTCTATGTACTTTAGAAATACAAAAACAACCCCTGCTTTCAAATGGCTTTCCTCTTTATACCTTCTGCTATTTTTCTACTCTGTCTTCACTTCCTTCTTTTCTTTGTTTTTGTCTGTGTTTTTCTCCCTTGCCCCACATGCTCCCTCTTTCTTCTTTTTACACTCCATTAATTGGGCATAATGTGACAATTGAAGTGTATTTTAATTTAAAAAGCAAGTGAAGTGAACGTTTTATGTCTTTCCAGAGACCAGGGAGAAACTAAATTAAGTTACTTTCTTCATGTAGCTTTTAATTTCATTTTTTCCCCTGTGGCTGAATGGCTATAAATATGAAGTCTTACCTATCATAATTCTGATCACATATAGATGAACATTTAAATAGGATTTTTGATGATGAGGCAGGTTTTTCTGTGATTTGAAATGGAATCATTGCATATTAGAGAAAGAAGGGAATTTAAATATTTTTATCAGAGTCTTTGAGTTATAAAGTCTCTGAAGGGACTTGAGAGGTCATCTAGTCCAACTCACATCTGAAGAGAAATCATCTTTGGTGTTTTGAGTCCAAGTATAAGAGTTTCCATTTATCTACTTCATTACACTTGAACTTGTTGGTTTTGTCTGGAAATCAAGGAAACTAAGACTGAGAGGTGAAATGATTTGTCCAGAGGCACACAGCTAGTAAGCAGATGAGATAGGATTTGAACTTATGTTCTTGTTTCTAAGACAGTGTCTCTAGTCATTGAAACACCTAGTAGTGGACCTGTCAGTGAAGAGAAGGAATTAGATTCAAGAGATGTTGTACAGGTAGAATTGATAAAACTTGACTCCACGTCTCTTAATTAGATATATGGAGTAAAGTCAAGGGAAGAGTCGAGGATTACACAGAGGCTGCAAATCTTGCTGACTGGAAGAGTAGGGTTTTCCTCTAAAGAAATAAAACAGTTTGGAGGAGAGGCAGGCCTAGAAGGAGAAGAAAATCAGTTCTATTTTGGACACGTTGAGATACCCTTTGATCTAAACTAAGTGTTCAAAGAGCTTCAAGTCAGCAACTAAGCAGGAAATAGAATCCAGATATACTTTTTTTGCTGCTTATCTGCCCTCGGTGGTGGGAGCCATCACTCTGAGAGGACTTCAGTATTCTATAGAGCAGGGGTCAGCAACGTGTGGCTCTCGAGTCAATTAGGCTCTTTCTGAAGGAGCCATAAAGTCAATTTTTTTTCAGGTGCTGTTACAGGAACGCGCAATGTGAGCACTGTACAGCTCTCACGAAATCACATTTTAAAAAATGTGGCGTTTATGGCTCTCACGGCCAAAAAGATTGCCGACCCCTGCTATAGAGAGTTGGATGCAGACTGGGTATGCTGGAATAAAACTTTCAGCCTGAGCATTTAGACTTTGGAAATTGGGAAAGGATATGAATCAAGGCTTGATTTTTAAATTTTCTTTATTGTCTAGATGTAAGAAGGAGATGGACAAAATCTTGACAATTCAGATTAAACTTTTGGAGAGCTAGTTATCATATATATACAAGAATACTGCTGGCAGCAGATAATTTTTCCTTTACCTACATTCGTGAGTCTGTTTAAATATTTTTGAATACTGATCCTGCCATATGACATGTTTTCAATGACGTTTCCCTCTCAGCTTCCTATTAAACTACAAATTTGATAGGTATGTCATCTGTATCTTTACATAAGTAATTGATAAAATGTTAAATTCTATCAGATCCCTGGGGGCATTCCACTAGAAATGTCCTTCCAGGTTGATATAGCTTATTAATTATGAATTTTTGAATTTAGGAGTTCAACTTGTCTGGAATATCCTTTACTATACGTTTATCTATCCCACATCTTTCCATTTTACCCATGAGGATAGAATGAGAGGTTTTATCAAATGCTTTGCTGAAATCAAGGTATAACATTTCTATATCCTGATCTATCCTAAATCTAATTTATTAATCTCCAAAATGAAGTTATTTCAGGGGCTTGAAAATAATACATTGACCCATTAAGGATATTCATTTATTCAGATTTTTTCCCTTCAACAAGCATTTATTGAATGGCATGACTATTCTTGATGAAACCATGCTAGAGTTCATGATCACCTTATTCCTTTTAAATGTTCCTAAATGGTCCCTTTTGTAACTGTTTTAGGAATTTTGCTTCACCTCTAGAGGTGAAGACATCCTCATATTCTATTCACTTCCTTTTTTTTTTTTTTACAAATTAGATTTTTATAAGTCTTTAGTCTGATGATACATGTCTTATTTTTATAACTTTTTATAATATTATAAGTAATTATACAATAATTCTTATAATATTTTAGAATATTTAAAAAAGTTAGTAATATTTCAATGTTTCAGCAGAAGATGACAATGATATAGCAATCACAGTCACTAGTTTCATTATTTTTTTTAGTATTTTAGGATGTAGCTTGAAGTTTGGTAGGTTCCACCCAGTCTCCTTCCTTATCTTGGGTTTCAACTCCTAACCACTCTCCAGATTTATTGACTCCCAAAATCCTTACATTCCTTAGACTTTCATACTTATAAACTGGTATGCCTTGCCAATTAGCCACGAAAGCATGACTTTAGGCAAAAACAAAAACAAAAACAAAAAACTTCATGGAAGAAGTTATTGTCTAGACTTGTTTCCTTATCCATAGGAAAAAAATTCCAAAAATGGGAGATATGCTAGAGGTAGAGTGGATAGGCTGGGATAGCATGTGGGAGTGGAGAGGAGCTAAGAAGATGTGGTAGGAGATGAGGGGTGGGAGGGTCAGGGAGTGGATGAACTTTAGCACCATCCTAATACATCAAGTAAACTTCAAATACAACCTGGTAGTTTTATGGGTAAGGAAACCGAGGACCAGAGAAGTCAACTGACTTCCCCAAGGTCACACAGATGCAGCACCAGGACCCAAACCCTGGTCCTCTGATTCTCAATTTAGTGCATTTTTTTTTTTGTTGCCTATGTGGTATAGTTGAAGTGTGATAATGGCAGCATGGGGACATCAGGACATTATATAGACTGAATTTTTATGTGTACTTTCTGTTCAGGCTTATCCACCTAGGAGTTCTCAATAAAGCCCCTAAATATTAGCTCTCTGCCTAGTATTTTTTCTTCTCCTACTTATATACAGTAATGCTCCATTTATTCCAGGGTCAGACTCCTAGCAACTTCAGTCACCTAAAAGACACAGCAGGGAGCTAACTGGGAAAAAGTCCAATGTTCTGCAGCTCCCGTACTTGACTCCACAGGAGAGGAGTTCCAAGTCTATTGGCTTAAAGGTGTATAAATGAAGGTCACTGATTTAATAAACTCAGTTATCTGATTTGCCCTTTAGAGTTACCTAGGTTACTAGGAAAGCATATTAGACATAGCAGGAGGCTGGTGGTAGTGGGGGTGTTGGTTGGTGAGACTGCTTGAAATCGAAGTATTGAAAAACAAGGAATGACAGCAAGGGAGGAAAGAGAACCACCAGCAGCAGTCTGGGACCATTTAGTTTAGGGATAAATTGTTCCAATTAGATCTATCAGGACACATTTATTCAGTTCCTAATATGTGCCAGAAACTGTGCTATGCACTGTGGATACAAAAGCAAAACAGAAACAATCCCTGCCCTATTAGAGCTTATATTCTGTATCAGGAAATAACACACCTGCATTCATATATATGTGTCTACATATACATATATGTGTGCTTTAAAAAAAACAGCATGTAAAGCAGATATAAGGGAAACCTTGGCAAGAAGGCACTAAACTTTGAAATAAGACCTGAGCCAGTTTTTGTGAGGATAAAAGGAGAAAATCTACAAAAATTACTTTATAAATTTTAAGTCAAAAGGAAATAGAAGACTGATTTGGAATCAGGAGGACTTTGGTTCAAGCCTAGCCTCTGACACATATGGGTTATATGACCATGGGTAAAAGCACTGAGGTTCCTGTCGTCTCTACAAGCTCTCTCTAAATCTGTAGTTTACTGGAAAGACCTCAGTGACCTGATGTGGAGTGAAACCAGAGCCAGGAGAGCATCGTACACAGAAACCGAAACATTGTGGAATGATCCAATGTAATCAGCTTTGCTACTAGTAGCATGCAATGAACCAGGACAATCCCGAGGAACCTATGAGAAAGAACGCTATCCACACTGAGAGAAAGAACTGTGGGAGAAGAAACACAGAAGAAAAAATTTACGATTTATCTCTTGTTTGTATGGGAATATGATTTGATGTTTGTTACAAAAATTACAAAATAGAAATACATATCAAGTGATAACACATGCATAACCCAGTGGAATTGCTTGTCAGCTCCGGGAGTCTGGAGGGAGAGAAAATAAATCATGGAACCATGGAAAATATTTTAAAATAAAAAATGGAATTAATAAAAAAAATAAAGCTGTAAGTTACAAATAAGGGGCCAATCTGCATTTGTGGAGAGTTTGTATGCTATAGAATTCTCCACAAGAATGTAATCATAGATTCAGACAGATAATTGGAAGAAAAGAAGGAAAAGAGAGCCATTATTATGAAAAGATTAAGTTATGTTAAGATAGAATTGAATAAAATATGCAATGTATACACTTACTTTTTATCTTAGAATCAATACTATGCATTGGTTCTAAGGCAGAGGAGCAGTAAGGGTTAGGTAATGGGGGTTAAGTGACTGACTTACCGAGGCGCACACATGTAGGAAGTATTTGAGATCGAATTTGAACCTAGGACCTCTTGTCTCCAGCCTTGGATCTCTATCCACTGAGCCACCTAGCTTCCCCCTCCCCCAAACAATACATTTTATTATAACCAGTTATATTAAAAATTAAAAATAAGCTTTAAAAGAATAAAGTATAAGTTTCAAGTTAAATGGCTTGATGGCATTACAGCTAATTTGTTGCAGTCAGGATTAGAATACAGGTTTCCAGGCTCCTGATCCAGTGCTTTTCTGATTACATTATATTGGAAAATTTATGAAGGGATCATTCAGGGCTTATTACCAAGGGATACCAGATAAATGAGTTATTGCTGTTTATTTTTATTGAATAGCTCAAATGAAGACAACCTAAAGGAAAAATTTCATCTTAGATAGCTTCATAGGAGTATCTACTCTTTAACTAGGTACCGATTTATTCCCTATCTCTTTCAACTCTTACCACTAACCATAGTTGATTCAATCTTGTCGTTTCTTAGCTTCTTGGTGTGACTCCAGCTCATGCATATTAATATTCTATCTCATTAACAGTCTCCTGAGCTTATCCCCTGTCAATTAAATGGCAGTGGGACATGTAGAAATCTCTCTTAAAACAATAGCTATTATCTTTTCATCAGCCCTGACATTTTGCTAAATGTCCAACAGCCTTCAGTTTGGGTCCATAAGCCAGATTTTTTCATTGTCTACAAAGCTGAATCCCAAGAACAGCAAATCTAGTGAAAGTGTGGTTTTGACCTCAGGCTCATCTTTAAAAGAATTGGCAAAAACCATAGGAACAGAGAACATTTAGCAGCATTCATCATTGCAATCTCCCCTGCCCCCAAGGAATTAGATGCTAGGCAACACTATTATTACAGCCTGTACCTCACCAACACTATTTGTACCCATTCCCCAATGGTTAAAAGACTCCAGCTCCATTTTATTCTCCATATTCCAGTGAAACTGAGTGCTAAAGGAAAAATCCTCCTCTTCTATGCCAGCTGTTTACTCTGCCTTTCCCACCTACCTCAACCTTATCTTCATGATGTCCCATTCCGGATTTTCCCTCTAGAATTCCTGCTCCATTACAAACTTCCTTTTATCTTATACTACATCCTTCCTCGCTCAACTTTCCCAATAAAGGCTGCACTTTCACTTCTAGTCACTGGTAAAGGTAGGGAAGTCAGAATACTCCTTGCTCCCCATACTAAGTCAGCAACTTCTCATCCTTTGAGATACATGGATTCCAAATTTGTCACCCAATTCAGGTTCTGGCATCCCACTATTTATCAGTTATGACAACATTCTCTCTCCTTTCTCAATAAATTCAGTGCCTACCTCATAGAGTTCTTCTCTACTCTAACTCTTGACTTCATACCAAAGTATTTTAACAAGCTGTGATATTCTCTTGAATATCCTAGCTTTCCATCTCCTCAGTGTAGACCACATATATGGTTATACCCTGGATCATCACCTCAAGTATTCCACTTCCATAGTTAAGAACTAAAATTCATTTATCCAATTGTAATCTTTTATCTTTGTGTCTCTTCCTAATTCTTATTCCTCCTAACTCTGTTCTCATTGTATTTCCAACTCTCAGTACTTTTTCAGGCCATTAGATTGGCTTTCCTACCCATTCTTAATCCATTGGTGAATCAGTTTAACTCCACATCATTCTGTACTCTTAAAATCCCTTATTCTCATGTTCTACTGCTATCATACTTTATCAAACCCTGATCCTGTATTATTCCCATTATCTGCCTCCTTTTTCCTACTCCTGTGCTATATTGGAAAGAACTAGAGGAAATGATAAAACCATGCTGAGTCCACTGCAAATTCATATAATCTATTTTCAACTGGGCTCTCATTGAAGCAAAGAAATCTTAATTTTCCTTTCCAAATTTTTTCCAATCTTATTCACTTCAGTGGCTTTCCCAAACCTTTTCTTTTCTCCTCAGGGTTCCCATTGCATCCTCCTCACCCTAACTTCTCAATCAGCTGATGCCTTTGATTTGTACTTCATACAAATAGACTTGAGGCTATTCCACTGAGAGATCCCACTTATTTTCTCACCACACATCCCTCTGATATCATCCCTTACAACATCTTTTCAGTCTTTGAAGACCATTCTTGCTAATGCAATGCCTTCTATATATACCCTTGATCCCATCTTTTCTCTTATTTATTTATTTAAAATTTTTTTTTCATGTTTACATATTTCTTCCCCAGCCCCCAGATCCAATAAGTACTTCCACTGGGTTATACAAATGTTAACACTTATACCTATTTCCATATTATTCATTTTTGCAATAGAGCAATCTTTTAAATCTCAAACCCCAAATCATAAATCCAAATAAACACATGTTAAGTCATTTGTTTTTCTTCTGTGTTTCTACTTCCATAGTTCTTTCTCTCAATGTGGATAGCATTTTTTCTTAAAAATCCCTTGGAATTGTCTTGTATTAGCAAAGTACATTACAATGTATTGTTCCACAATGTTTCACTGTCTGTGTATAATGTTCTCTTGGTTCTGCTCATTTCACTCTACATCAGTTCCTGGAGGTTCTTCCAGTTCTTATAGAAATCCTCCAGTTCATCATTCCTTACAGCACAGTAGCATTCTATCTCCATCATATACCACAATTTGTTCAGCCATTCCCCATTTGAGGGACATCCCCTCATTTTCCAATTTTTTGCCACCACAAAGAGTGTGGCTATAAATATTTTTGTACAAACATTTTTCATTATTATCTCTTGAGGGTACAAACCTAGTAATGGTATGATCCCATCTTTTATTGTATTTTCCAGCATATGACCTACCAGTATCATTCTCATTTCATTCTAATTCTAATCTTCATTCTTCTCTTTTATACTGGTTCTTATTTGCTGCCTATAAACATACTTGTCTTCTTCATCCTTAAAAAAACTTTTCTCTAGATTCTCCTATGTCCCCTAGCTAATATCCAGTATCTCTTTTCCCCTTCTCTCCCTAAAGAACTCCCTGAAGAAGCCATTTGTTCTTGATGTGTCTTTATCCTCTAAACTATCTCCAATCTGCTTCTGACCCCATCACTCAAATGAAACTTATCTCTCCCTTCCCATACAATTGATGAGTTAGGAAAATGAAATGATAAAAAAATGACTACGAGAAGACCAGCTAATCTCTTACCAAGTTTATTGGCCTTTTCATAACTGTATTGCAACATACTCGGTTTCTCTTGTATTGTTGTGTTAATTTATTTTTTACATCTAAAAACATTATTCTGAAAAGGGGTCGGGTGCATAGACTTCACTATGCTGCCAAATGGATGCATAACATAGAAAAAAAAGTTAAGAATCCCTGTTCTAGAATCACAGATAAATTCATCTGTCATTTAAAATCCCTCACAACCTGATCCCTTCCAAACTTTCTAGTTTTATTATATACTATTCTCATCCATGTCCTCTACAATCCAGCAATACTGACTTGCTTGCTACTTCTCACACAGGATGTTCCTCTCATCTTTGTGCCTTTCTGGCTCATCCCTGGAATGCTCTCCTTCCTCATCATGGTTTCTTAGATCTTTGTATTCGTTTAAGACTTGGGTCAAATACTAGGAGGCATTTACTTGTCCCCTTACCTGCTGATACTTCCCCTCTAACGCTTCCTTCCTTCTATTTTATGTGTTGTTTAACTGCATATTCCTGTACATACTGTCTCCCCCATTAGAATGGAAGCTCCTTGAAGGCAAGGACTACTTTTACTTTTTCTGTGTATACCTAGTACTTGACTGATAGCACTTAATAAATGCTTATTGATTAACTGCACCAGAAGTACTAAAGGTGAACCTTAAAAAAATATTCTGTCATTCAGATTTTTAGTTCAATATGTATTAATTGCCCCCTAAGTGCCAAAGCTTGCTAGGCAATGAATAGAGAACATAAAGAAATATGACTTGGACCTCAGATTCTTAAAATCTAGCTAGAGAACTGAAGAGACACTATGTGCCAAATACTATGCTAAGTGCTTAATAAATATTATTTCATTTGATCCTTACCACAACCCTAAAAGTAGGTTCTATTATTATCCTCATTTTACAAATGAGGAAACTGAAGCAAACAGAGGTTAAGTGATTTGCCCAAGGTCACACAGCTAGTAAATGCCCGAGGCTGGATTTGAACTTAGTATTCCTGATTCCAGGCTCAGTGCTCTGTCCATTGTACCATTTACCTGCCCCAACATGCATGTATACAATTATATGTATATAAATATATACATGTTTGCACACCATATGTATAACCTGCCCCTATATGTATATGTGTGTGTATGCAGGTGCATGTATGTGCATACCCATACACATCGTACCACTTAATTGTCTTTATATAGTAGATACATATGTGCACACACATTGATACATATATGCATGTGTATATATACACGCATACATAAAATCATCACAACCAAGCAACACTACAAGACAGACATAGAATTTTTATAGTATTTCAGAGCCAAGAGAATAGAGATGGGAACTGGATAAGTCTGGGGACAGCTGAGCATCGAACTGCATATTCAAGTATAGAGGAGGAGAATATGAAAAAGAAAAGAAAGGAAGAAAAGATATTCTCTGCATAAAGTACAATTTGAACAAAGGTTCAGAGATAAGATTGGATGTGGAATTAGGGGAGATAAAGTAGGAATGCCAGTGTAGATTCACTCACTTGCTCTAAATTAAATTTCGTTGTTGAATGAGAATTGCTAATTGATACCAGATTTGATTTTTAACACACTGCTCTAAATATATGGTTTTCTAAATTGTTCCGAGTATGTACCTATCCTTACACTCCCAATTTTGGAAGATTCCACTGAATCATAAGCTGATATTTTTTGCCTTTTCTACCATCAATAAAAAGGAATAGTGGTGGGTTTTTTTGTTTCTATTTCTTTCATTTTGGGGCTAGAGGGTTACTCATCACGACTAGATAATGTGTTTTGTTTTGATTTACTAATAATAACAGTCTCCTGAGATAGCTTTGAATTTCAAGGTACTTTTTGAAGTCTATTATTTTGTTTTAAACTTCTCATGCTCTGTGAAGCCGATAGTAGAGCTATCATCACCTCTATTTTACAGAAGAAAAAGATGAGACATAGAGCAGTTAAACATGACAATCAGAAAACCTTTTTTGTTCCATTACTGGATAAGTGATGTTGTAAGAAATTCGTTATTTTTTTTCTTCCTAATTGGAGTCATAATTTGACTAAAAAAATCAGGAAGAGGCCAGATTAGCCTCAAATTTAATGATGAATTTTACATCAATGAAAGGGCTATTCTGGGATTCATTTTGATTATATAGAAAAAATGAATTGAATTCCTGATACAAAATAAGGTACAACATAGGGGGAAAGATCAGAGAAGAATTGATTTTCATAGCCTTTGCACCTTTGTTAACATTTTTCTTCCTGAAAATATAAAGAAAATGGCTATTTAGAAGAAAATTACTTAAATATCTGTTTTTTATAATTTCTCATGAATACCTCAACTCTTGAGATTCTTTAATAGTAGTATCAAAATAATTCACCATTACATATCGCTTTACAGTTGTAATTCACTACATTCTACATAATTTTATAACAACCCTGTGAAGAAGTTAACATGAATAAATGAAAAAGCATTTGTTAAGTTCTTACTATGTGCTAAGGACTATATGATTTGCAGAGACACAAAGAGAAAAACCAGACAATCTTTGCTCTCAAGGAGCTTCCGTTCTAGAGACTACACATTTAGAAGATTTCAGCTTCAAGTCAGATGGAAAAGGTCTATGGTCCTCAGGGTGCAACAACAAAGCGAATGGTAATACATCATTAATGGCATTTCCATTGATAAAACTTTATTTCTGATGCTGAACCAAGGATGGCACCAAGGACTTTGTGGGAACTTTTCTTTTCCAGGTCTTCAGTAGCTGTGACCGCTAGTTGGCAGATTGCATCTCCACAAGGATGCAAACTTTTTACACAGGTTGTTCTTTTTTTCTTTATCTTTTTTAATTAAAAAAAAATTAATAACACATTTACACATGAGTTTTATGAAGTTATATAATCCAAAATATCTCCTTCTCTTCTTCTCTTCCCCTCCTAAAGCTGGCAAGCAATCCAGTCTGGATTATATATGTATTATCAAACAAAACATATTACTGTAGTGTTCTTTTTTGTAAGTGAATACAAATTCACTTCAATACAATTCAATACAAATTCAAAAGTGAATTACAAAGTGAATGTAAGTGAAAGGAAACCAAAACCCTAAAACATAAATCCAAATACACAAGTGATAAAGCATATTCTTCCGTCCCCATTTTTATTCCAACAGTTTCTCTGGAGGCGGATGGCATCCTTTTTCATAACTAAGGGTTGTTCTTTCAATAATAGCTGTGGAGGCCAGGCTGGGAGCAAGGTTGGTGGTCTGGGGACAATGCAGTTCCTAGGGCTCTTGGGCTTTGGGTCCTATCTGGCATATGCCGCCTCCTATATCTCTCTCAGAACACCTTGTTGTTTGAATTAGGCTGGCTCATCTGCCAATGGGTGGCAGTTAAGGATGACTGGGAAAACAGGTTCCTTTTCCACAGGGTTTACTCTCCTGCCTGATTGCTTCAGGGGCCAGGATTACTATTCTTGAGGCTCTTCCACTTCCTTGCCATAGGTGGCAGTTGTTCAGGGATTGGGCTTGGTGGTGGCAAAGATGGTATGCTGATGTTGACACAAAGGGAGTTGGGGTTTCCTGGAAGCAGAATCAGTGGTTAGGAAGATGAGTTACTTCAATACAGAAATCTAATGGATAAAAATCTAACAGGATCCTGGCCTGTCTGTTTAGATTATTAACCCCATTTTACAGATTTAGAGTTTGAGAGTCCCAGAAACCAAGTGACTTAAGATCACACAGCTAATATATGATAAAACTGAGACTTGAAACAAGTCTTCTAGCACCACATTTTTGATATTTCTATTATATATCATGATACTTCCATTCATTCATTCAGAAAGCATTTATTAAGTTCCTACTATGTCTTGCCTCTGACACATACTAGCTGTGTGATCCCTGATAAGTCTCTCCATTACTTTCCAGGCTATACTCAGTACTTTCTCTACCATGACCCCAAAACCTCATCCTAGAAGTTCTCTTGAGCAGTGGAATTCACACATTGGAAGTACTAACTGTCCCTCTCCCCTCCCCAATCCTGCTGCCTATTTCTCCCTCTTTCTCTCTGTCTCTGTCTCTCTTTCTGTCTGTCTCTTATCCTAGAATCTCCATTTAAGAAGAGCAGGAATTTTGTGCTTGGATTTGTATTCCCAGCTTTTAGCACAGTACCTTATATATATACTATATATTGTATTTAGGAGCTTAGCAAATGAATTTTTGAGGACTGAAAGCTTCACAGTACTCTAGACGGCTCTCAAAAACTGTAAATTGCAGAAGAGTTGCTTATTTTCCTCAACAGAGGAGTTTTTTCACGAGAATTACCTGCACCAGTAAAATCACAAGTCTAGTATATAAAGAAAAAAAAAATTCCAGGCCTCATGTCCTGGAGATACAAGGACAAAAATGAAACAGGTCTTGCTTCCAAGAAGCTAACATTCTATTGGGAGGAAACAGTATGTACATAGATGAGCAAACACAACATATACTGATAAAGTACAAAATAGATTCAGGATAGACTTTGATTAGGAGGTGGTACTTGAGAGGAGACTTTCAGGAAGTTAGGGATTCTTTTAGGCAGAGGTATAAAGCAAATATATTCCAGGCATGGGACAAGCTGTACCCAGTCTTAAAGGCAGGAAATGTATTGTCACAAATAGAGACTAACACTAAGACCAATTTGGCTGGGATGTTGAGTGAGTGAAATAAAATAATATGCAATAAGTTTAAAAGACACATTTTATTTATGAAAATTCATCAGGCTCGTCAAATGAAAATAATATATTTTTGATACATTAGGAGAAGATAGGTTGATGACCACCCATGAGATAATAAAAGATTCCAGAAGAATAGAATTTCATGTGGAGGAAATTAATGAAGAGGCAAAACTCCTTTCATTATCACATTAGTCATTTAGTAGATAGTTTTATAAAGATACTTGATGCTCAGAGATATTGAATGACTTGCCTAGGGTCACAACACATAAATGTCAGAGGTTGGATTTGAACCCAGGTTTTCCCAATTCCATAACTAGTCCTCAAGCCACTAATCCATATTGCCTTGGACTTCCCTGGTTTTTAAGCTGGTCAGTTTAGCTTAGGTACATAGGATAAGGTTGGAGCAGAAACTCAGTGTGTATAAGGAGATGATTTTTAGAGTAGCGTGCAAAGCAGATGGTGTGAGAGAGAGCCAATGGACAGACATTGAGTTAGGAAGGAGTTTGTTTCTTAATATTGATTAGATACAGAGAGTAAGAAAGATGCAGTGAAATTATCCTACAACATATAAGAAAAAAAGGACAGTAGTTCTACACTTTGAAATGGGAAGCTTGGTAGGGAGGAACGTTAAAGGTAAAAACAAAAATGTTCTAGTTTTTTTTTTTTTGGCAGTTCTAACAACTCTTAAATGATTAAGAATATGTCCCCTCACAAAGTTAGCTTTTTATTTTGCCCGATTCTCTTGGCCCTCTTTTATAAGCTCATTTTTCAGAGAACTGGGCAGGTTAAGGCTGTCACTTAAAACACACATACACGCCCCATACCACACCACCACCCAGCTGTTTACTGTTTTTAATACCTATGACAACAGGATATTTAAGCAGTTGCTCTAAATAGCTGACATGGGAAAATCAGACAAAATATAGGAGGTGCTGAAGCACAGTTTAAAGCAATGTCATTGAAAGTAGAATGAGGAAAAGGAACAATAGACTCAGAAACTGTAACCAGAGCATATGGAACCAGGGAGAGGAAGATAGAGGCAGAAAGAGACAGAGACTCAAAAAACCCCAACTTCCATAGCCCAAGAAAGAGTAGTGTTTCTAGAGGTAATCATCTCTAGAGGTAACCAAACAGATATCAGGATGTCTCTTCATAGTAAGGGTATTGTCAAGTGGATTTCTGCTTGGGTTTTGAGATTGTACTCTATGTCTCTAAGGTTCTTTCCAACAAATATTCAATGATTCTATAATGTATCAGTTAAAATACAAACTGATTAACATCAACATTAACTGGCTAAAGTTAATATTAGTTAGAGGTCTGGTTAAATCTGGACAAAACTAACAGAATATTGTTATCACTAAAATCACCATGAAAGCCCAGAAATTATTAGCATTTTAAATGTGTAGGTGACACAGTTCAATAAGCAAAGCCTCCTTGTTTAACCAGAGTGAATATTAGCTAGACTATTAATGTTTTCATGAGCTATAGTTTGGACTTTAGCTCTCAACTCAATATGAAAAGGGCTGCTACTTTTAAGTCATCCCCAGAAACAACTGCATCAGTGGCATCTCTTCAAATAACCAGAATAATACACAATTACATGTCTAAAGTGGGGAATTTTCCATTAAGAACTGTATTCTTCACTCCCATGCTTACCCATTAACTATGTTTTCTTATGGATATATCATGTAATACATATTTTTGTTGTTTATTTGTTTCAGTTGTGTCCAACTCTTCATGACTCCATTTGCAATTTTCTTGGTATAGATATTAGAAAGTTTGCCATTTCTTTCTCCAACTCATTTTATAGGTGAGAAACTGTGGCAAACAAAGTTAAGTGACTTGCTAAGGGTTACATAGCTAGTGTCTAAGGCTGGATTTGAACTCAGGAAGATGAATCTTCTTGACTTTAGGCCAGTGATGGGCAAACTTTTGAGCTTGGTGTATCAAAATTTGCCCAAAAAATGAGCATGGTTCCGGTGGTGTGTCACTTTGAGAAAAAAACCCATAATTTTGCCATATTTATAGTTTAAATAACAAAAATGCATAATTGTAATATATAACTGTATTTAATAAGCCAAAAAAGGTAAATTAATATAGGTCGAATTGTCATCTACAGTGCACAGAGTGTCTACACTACACTACAGCAAATGTTTCATCCTCGGCATGCAGCCCCGTGCTTCTCTGTATATGGTCGCATGTGGCTGTGTGTCATAGGTTTGCCATCACCACTTTAGGCCCCAAGTGCTCCATTCACTTTGCCACCTACCTGCCTAATACATATACATCTAGGTAAAATAAATGTTCTTGCTTTAATGTATCAAATAAAATACCCTTATATATTAGATGAAGTATGAGTATTTGAAAAAGAAAAAATCAGATATTACTTCCAAAAGAATTTCAAGTTATAACCTATTGTTGAAGCAAAGTATAACATCTTCTCTTATAACTATCTCCTCTTAGAAAACAGATCAGAAAATCAGGAAGAACAAAAAAAAAAGGAAAGAAAAATGAACTATATCGTAAAATAGTTCTGTTAGAAACAAGCATCTAGCAACCAGCATATGGGTTTTAGCTCTGTTAACTTATATGAAGTGATATAATACATTGGTTTAGACTCTCCAGTGTTAGAATATTTTAATGATTTGGCAAGTTGGGGTTGGATTTTTCTTTCTGGCTTTCTGTGTTTTGCTCTAATTATTTCCTTTTGTCAGAGAGGAAGAATCTAAGATAAAATGTTCTTTAGAATCTAGTTTTAATACACAGGAAAACTCTCAGGAAATCCTTTTTCTGCCTCAGGCTTCATGCAAAGAAAAAGACATAAAACTCAAGACATTCATATCATTTACTTTCTGTATATGTGAACAACAGCTGTTTCTTTAGTGTATTAACTCAGTTTGGTGACATAGTTACAGTCACTATTTTATGGTGTTCATTTGTTTTTTAAACAAGTCCTCAAAATGCATATTATAAAAATTCAGATTTCAAACATTTTGGGAAAGGTAAATATGTTTTTCCCATAAAATATATTCTGAAATTTAAAAACCATTAAAAAAAATAAAAATTGGTTAAATCATTAAGATTATGAAGCTTTGTCATGTGGCTCTTATAAAATACTTTGAAGTTGAAAAGTACAAGGGGAAAATATTCAGTACTGCTGATATTATTGTAACATGGTATATTTAATGAAGTGATATACTTTTAATTATAAATGCCAATTAAAAGAGGCCATTTCGTAAAAGACTAGATCATCTGGTTTCTAGCATATTCTGGTAAGTATGTCTAAATCATTTCAGTCTTTTCCATTTATTTTAAAATAAATAATGGATACTGTCATATTACTGTACATATTTCTAATCTAATGGTTCCTCAAGATAGTCTTAGAAAACATTTTCTTGAAATGTAAATCTCTCAGGGGTGCGATGTGATTTTCTTAATGGGAAACTATAGCAGTAATAAATAAGGAAAAATATTAATAACATGTAATTTTTTGTCAGAGGCTCTCTCTTGAACCAAAGAATCCTGTTACAATTTGGAAGCTTCTCATAAATCCTTCTAGTTTATCTGTCTTCACCTAGCTGACATCTTGGAGCATAAGTATCCGTCATTTCCCAGAGAGTGGCCATCAGTTTCCCTTATAAGCACTCAAGATCACAAGACATCGGACAAAGAGTTTTAATTTACACTATAAAGGATCATGGATAATTAAGAAGTTTCTCCTATCCCATGGGCCTTTATTTCCCTCTATCAACCATATAATCTTTGTGACAGAATATCACCTTGAGGTTGGGGGACTCTAGCAAGGGGTAATAACTTAGGGTTCGCCAGTTTTGTAACTTCTCTTCTAGCAGATTAGCCACTTCAAGAGACTTTTACTGTTCTTATGATTTACAGTATTGCCCTCTTATTTTCCACTGAGGGGCAAAGTCCCAGTTTGCTCTTCTATATTAGATATAGCTCTATGCCTTATTGTACCTTGATCAGGTCCCCCTCTAGTCATATTGCTCTATGGCTCCACTACTTCAGCTCCCTGCCATGCAACTAACTCTCTCTCTCTCTCTCTCTCTCTCTCTCTCTCTCTCTCTCTCTCTCTCTCTCTCTCTATCTCATTAGTGTTGTGTGGCTGCTGTTATCATTGAGTTCAGCTTTGTCACTTTAACTTAATGACACACTAGCCTTTCATTTCCATCAGTGGTCCATTCCTTTGATTCCATGGTGATGGTGCTCTTTAGCAGTTGCTTCTTCTCTCTGGGAAATGGTGCAGGTTCTCAAGCCACTGGACCAAGGGGAATAGACCAAGTCTATCATAGTTCTTTTATGCCCATGGTCAGAATGCTTTCAGGTTACTAGAGTCTTTTTTTCATTTTTTTACTTGGCACCAATTCATCCAAGGATCTCCTCAGGCAGCTGTGGGAATTGCTCTCTAAACGTCCTCTTCCACTGAGTTATTAATCTTTAATCTTGTCCTGAGTTGTGGTGAGTCCTCCCATGAGTTCCCACTCTAGCTTCTGGGTAAGAGTGTTCAACATCTTCCAATGAATCATGAATTCTTCCAGCTTTGACTCTAAGTGATTTGGGCCAGGAAATAGAGCCTATGATTGCCTTGGGAAGGCTTCCCTTGAGAAAAACAAAATGGGGAAGGAGGTAGAGTGGGAGTTGTTGCTGTGTGAATGACTGCCAGGGAGGCGACGCAACCCTGATGAAATTGTGGTGAAGATTCATGTCTGCCATATGCACATGTAAAAGGGGTAAATCAAGAAAGTTCCTTAGTCAGCTTGATGAAACTATGGTGTGATCTTAGTTTGAGATCAGGAAATACTACATGTAGAAGAGTATGGGAATGGGAATGCTGCTTGGTGCTTGCCAAGAGGACATTGGGCCTATTCTCCCTCTCTAGAAGTTCCTTGAGAACTGGGAAAGCTTCAGTTTTGCCTTTGTAGCCCCAGAACCTATATTAGGTATTGCAGTGACTGACAGGTAAGAGGTTCTTTTTTTTTTTTTTTTTTTTAACCTTCACTTTCTGTATTAGTATCAGTTCCAATACAGAAGAGCTGCAAGGGCTAGACAATTGGGGTTAAGTGACTTGCCCAGGGTGACACCGATATCTGAGGCCAGATTTGAACTGACGTCTGCCTGACCAAGTCTGGTGCTCTATTCACTGTGCTGTAGGACTGAAACTTGAGAAGATGTGATCTTGTTGGAGGAGTTGTCCTTTTTCAATGGAATATCCAAATGAACTTACATAGACTCTTTTTAAACTCCTTTTTTTTTTTTTTTTCCCTGTTCAAAAGGACTTTACTAAAGATGAGACTACTGTATATGTGCACAGTGTCATCTCTTTAGAAGCCACTAATGACTACTTTGGCATAGAACCATGTGAGAATTATTCAGCCAAAGGGAGGAGTTTCTGTAGAGTACTTTCTCAACCTCAAAGATGGCAACAGCAGGAGCATTAGTGTGAATATTTCCTGGAGAAGCATAGGACAAAGGCATATGTATTTGGTCACTCAGAAGAGTTTGTAGGCAGTGCTCTTGAACTCCAACCTACTGTGCAGAAAAGGCAGATTTTTATTTCCTAGGTAGCATGACCTAGGAGGCAGCCTTCTCTCTAGAGAAGGGAGATTTTCTGGTCAATATTGCCTTTGTGGATTGACTAAAAAAGTAGTATCATATTTAAGAATTTGGAATTAAGTTTCTTGGACATAAATATTTTCTTTTTCTATATATAGCTTGTGTAAGATTTTTGCATCTTGTGCATTTTTAGAGGCTGGAGGCTGTCCACATGCACTTGCTTCCTTGGTATTCTGTTGCCTACATTTATGGAATACTAAATGAACTAAACTTAAACTATATTTTAAGATTTTTCATGGATTTAGTTCTATGTTGGGGCAAGGAGCTTTCACAAAATAATTAACTCCTTGGGTCATATATGTATAGGTACACACACACATATATATTTATAAACACATGCTCTATTTCTTGTTTGGGGTCTTTGCCTCCACCTTTTCTCAATCTACAAATATGTATGCATATCATATACACACATACATGTATTTATTGCATATATTACATTATACATATCCTACAAAGAATAAGCACAGATTGACCTTTTTTAATATCATAAAAGTCATCTATTTAAAAACAAAAGTAAGCATCATTTGCAATGGAGACTATATTAAACATTCTTCAATAAATACAAGCGTAAAAGAAGGTTGCTTATTCTCCCCTCTTTTATTTGATAGAGTTCTGGAAATGCTAATAACAGCAATAAGGCAAAAAGAAAAAAAGAAAGGTGAAAAGGAGATAAAACTATCCATATTTGCCAATTATAGGATGCTATGCTTAACAAATCCTAGAGAATTAGTAAAGATATTAAATAAAACAATAGCTTTAGCAAAACTGCAGACTAGAAAATAAAATCCTCCAAAATCAAAACACATTTCTATGCAATGATAACAGAACACAAGAAGCAATAATGGAAAGGGAAATAACATTTCAAATAACTATAAAATTCATAATATGCCTGAAGATCAAAGTAAGTAAAGACTTGTATAGTTTCAATCATAAAATGCTGCTTAAAGAAATAAAGAACATTTTAAAGAGCTGAATCGCTCATGTCGAGACTGTGCCAAAACAAATAAAATGACAATTATACCATATTGATTTATATCATTCAATCAAAATACCAAGGAGTACTTTATGGAACTTGGTAAAAAGACAAAATTCATTGGAAAAAAGCAAAAATCTAGAATATCAAAGAGAAATGATGAAAAGAGGCAGAGAACAAGGAGAATAGTACTTGATATAACTATATTATAAAGTAACAATCATCAAAAACATTTGGTATTGATTAAAAAATGAGAGATAGACCAATGGAACAGGCTAGGCAGGGAACCATAAATGATAGAACTTAATTGCCCAGTGTTTGATAAAACAGAAAACATGAATTATGTAGGAGAAAACTCTGAATTTGATTTTTTAAAAACTGCTGGGAAGACAGAAAGGTAGTCTAGCAGGAATGTTTTCATGAATTAAGTAAATGAAAAAATATTTATTATCAAATACATTTCCTTATAGTCAAGAAATCAAATTTTGCATATTTATTCATCAAATATTATTTTTGCATATAGAGCCTAATCTGTGATCCTATTTTGATATTTTGTACCTTTGGTACAAAAAGCATGGTACCTTTTGGCTGGAGATCTTTAAGATTGCCACTTGGACAATCTCTTTGTCTCTTTTTAACATTCATTTTTAAATTTTTGAACTCCAAATTCTCTTCCAACTCTTTAGACCTCCCACACTCACTGAGTAGGCAAATAATATGATATCAATTATATCTGTGAAGTAAGGCAAAACATATTTTCATGTGTTGGGAAAAAAGCAAGAAAAGTAAAGAAAGTGAAAAAGACATTCAGTCTATACTCACAGTTCATCATAGTATTTTTCATTATGAGTACTTTGGAATTGTCACTGATCATTTTATTGATTAGAATAACTAAATATTTCTTAGTTGATCATTACAATCATTACAATAATGTTACTGTGTACAATGTCCTCTTGGTTCTGCTCACTTCACTTTGCATCAGTTCATATAAGTTTTCCTTGTTTTGTTTTAGTTTTTTCTGAAGCCAACCGCCTTGTCATAGTACAATAGTATTCTATCACAAGCATATACCATAACTTATTTAGCCATTCCCTATTTGATGAGTATTCATTACCAATTTTTTGTCACCACAAAAAGAGCTGCTATAAATGTTATATACATATAGGTTCTTTTCCTTTTTTGATTTCTCTGGATTATAGGTGTAATGAGGTTAGTTTGACCAAGCTGGAGGGAAAGAGGTTTTTTGGCTGTGTGGTCCAGCTTTGTCAAACATCCAAGGAGCTGTCAGTGTGGGATATCACTGAGAAGACATTCCAAGCAACAATCACGGCATAGATGAAAGGTCTGGATTATCTGTTGGTGGACAGCAGATTTATCTACCTTATTCCCTAGAGTCTGTTTTGGATTAACTGGCTGTTTATTGGATTTATTCCTGGTTCCTGTGGCATTTATGATCATCTTGGAGCACCACTGAACCAGTGCAGTGAGAAGTTCTCCTCTCCAGCCCCTCCTATTCTAGTTAGGGTTTAGCTTAGCTTAGATCTTAGTTTAGTTAAACCATTAGGGCTATTCCTTAATATAGAAACCCCTCTCTCCCACTTTCCTCATCTAATACCAATAAACTCAGTTTGTTAGTACTTCCTGCCTCCTCTAAGCTATCAAAAACCCACTTCATTGGTTTTCCCTGGTTGGTAGATTGTCAGTTACTTGACCAACTGTCATTCCCAAACCTCACATCCCCATTTGGTTTATCTGTGTTATCTGTCAGTACTTCCCTTGTGAGGTGTGAGAATATCCCCAGTTTGTCTGACATCTAACCATTCCCCTATTCCCAGTATCATCTTTTCATAGGCCTAGAAGTAGTAGTATTACTGGGTCAAAGGATAAGAACAGTTTTATAGTCCTTTGGGCAAAGTTCCAATTTGTTCTCCAGAATGGTTGGATTAGTTCAGAACTTCATCTACAATGGATTAGTGTCCCAATTTTTCCACATCCCCTCCAGCATTTGTCATTTTCCTTTTTTGTCATTAACCAATCAGATAGGTATGACGTAGTACCTCAGAGTTGTTTGAATTGTCATTTCTCTAATTATTGGTGATTTAGATTATATTTTCATATGATCATTGATAGCTTTGATTTCTTCTTCTGAAAACTGCCAGCTCATATCATTTGACCATTAATCAATTGGGAAATAGTACTTATTATTATAAATTTGGCTCAGTTCCCTGTATATTTGAGAAATGAGGCCTTTATCACAGAAA
This sequence comes from Gracilinanus agilis, assembly GCF_016433145.1. Taxonomy (NCBI): domain Eukaryota; kingdom Metazoa; phylum Chordata; class Mammalia; order Didelphimorphia; family Didelphidae; genus Gracilinanus; species Gracilinanus agilis. The sequence goes on from NC_058134.1 coordinate 169,186,704, forward strand.
CTTGCTGTATATCTACCTGCCCCACAATCCAGTTTCCTGCTTTCCTTCTAATTTTGACCGCATTGGTTTTGTGTAAGATCTTTTTTATTTCATTAAATCAAAACTATCAATTTTATCTCCTGTGACCCCCTCTCTCTCTTATTTGGTCATAAAAACTTTCCTTTTCCATAAATCTGACAGGTAAAGCTTTCCATGTTCATATAATTTTATTATGACATCACCTTTTATGTTTAAATAATGTACCAGTTTTGACCTTATATTGGTATACAGCATGGGATGTTGGTCTATGTATGCTTAGTTTTTGCCAGGCAGCTTTCCAGTTTTTCCAGAAGTTTTTGTCAGATGGTGAGTTCTTGTCCCAAAGCTTAGATCTTTGGGTTTATCAAATACTAGATTACAATGGCCATTTACTTCTGAATTTCATGTATCTAATCTGTTCCACTGGACAACCACTCTATTTCTTAGCCCTTAACAAATTGCTTTGATGATTCCTGTTTTATAATATAGTTTGAAATCCCTTTGGCCACTTTTCTCCACTTTTTTTCATTGATTCCCATAATCTTTTGTTTTTCCAGAATAATTTTTTATTTTTTTCTAGCTCTAAAAAGTACTTCTTTGGTTGCTGGACTCTTAAAGCACTAAATAAATAAATGAACTTAGGTAGAATTATCATTTTTATTATATTAGCCTATCCCCATGAGCAATTAATATTTCTTCAATTATTTAGATATATATGCCAAAAGTATCTTTTAATTCTGTTCATTAAGTTGTGTATATCTTGGCAAGTAGACTCCCAAGTATTTTATAATGTCTGCAGTTATTTTAAAGGGAATTTCTCTTTCTCTTTATTGCCTTTGTTGGTAATATTTAGAAATTTTGATTATTTATTTATTTATATGATGTGTATATTTTATGCCCAGCAACTATGCTGAAATTGTTGTTTCAATTAGTTTTTAACTGTTTTTTTTAGAGTTCTTGAAGTAAACAATCATATCATTTTCAGGGTGTGATAGTTTTATTCCCTCATTGCCTACTTTTATTCCTTCAATTTTTTTCTTCTCTTATTGCTGTAGCCAGCATTTCTAGTACAATACTGAGCAACGGTGGTGATGATGGTCATTTTTGCTTCACACCTGATCTTGTTAAGAAATCTTATTTATTTGCATTATAGATGTTTACTTTTGTTTTTTGATAGATATTCCTTACCATTTTAAGAATAGGTCCATTTATTCCTATGCTTTCTAGTGTTTTTAATAGGAATGAGTGCTGTATTTTGTCAAAAAATTTTCTGCATATATTGATATAATCATATATTTTATGTCCAGTATATGTGATCTTAATAATAAAGGTCAAACCGTAAAAAACTTAGAAGAGAAACAAATCATGTACCTCTCACAGATATGGTTAGGAAAGGTATTCTTAACTAAACAAGAGATAGATGCAATTAACAAAGATATGTTTAATTCTTTGGAACTGAAAAATTCCTGTATAGGCAAAAATTAATACATTTAGAATAAGAAGGAAAGTGGTCAGCTGGAGAAAAATATCTTTGTATCAATTTTCTCTGATAAGGGTTTGGTATCCAAGGAATATCTATTATCTATATGTATCTAGATGGCTAATGGCGTTTGTATTCAATGAATATATATGTGTGTATGTGTCTCCCTCTCTCTCCATATATATTATACATATATATATGCATATACACACACACACACACACACAGAGCTAATGCCCATTTCCCAGTTGATATGGTTAAAGGATATGAATAAACAATTCTTAAGAATTGCAAAGTACTCAAAATCACATAAAATAATATTGAAAATCCCTAATATTAGAGAAATTCAAATGAAAAACCCTGAGGTTTTATCTCATGTCCTAAAAGTTAGCAAATAGCAAAAAACCGCAATAGTTTATGTTGTAGAAGTTGCAGAATTATAGGCACACCAATCCATTGTTGGTGGTGCTGTGAAATAGTACAACCATTTTAAAAAGCCATTTTGGAATTTTGAAAATAATGTGACTAAAGGTTCATCATCTTTGAACCATTCCATGACTTGGCTTATACCTCAAGGCCATTGATAAAGTCCCCGTATACTCCAAACTATCTATTGCAGCACTTTGTGTGATAGCAAAGAATTGGAAACAAAGTACATGCCCGCCCAATGGGGAATAGCTAAAACAATTGTTGTTCATGAATGTAATGCAACATTACAATGTTATAAGAAATGATGTATGATGAATTCAGAGAAATATGGAAAGATCTATGGGAAATTATACAGAGTGAAATAAATGGAGCCAAGAACACAATATTAACAGTTAACTACAACAATGCAAATGGAAAGAGTACCTATACACCAAAAATAAAATAAAATAAAATAAAATCAAAAGTGAATGTAACAAAATGATAAAACTCAACCATGACTTGAATGAAGAGATCTGAAAGGGCTCCCCCAATTTACCCCTTGTCAGAAGTGGGAGGCCAACGGGTGTTATACATTGCACATGTTTTTGGACTTTTACAATGTAGCAATCAACTTATGTTGATTTTCTTTGGGGATGGGATGGCTCTCTAGTGAGAGAGAAGGATACCTGAAGAGGGTAGGATACCTGAGATACTATGGTGATATAAAAAAGACAGCAATAAAAACTCCTTTAAAAAAGAAAATGGGATTATACCAAATGATTTCTAAAATCAAGTTCAGTTTTATGATTCAATTCAATGATTTACTAGAACAAAAATCATAAACCAAATCCTAAACCAAGTGACTGTGCCAAGGCAAATATCTTAACTTCATTTTTTGCTGCTAAAGGCTAATCTACACAGGAAAAGGTGTCTGAACTACCATAGATCAAGAATGGGGAGTTTGCTAAGATTTCAAAATAATGGAGCTTAAAATCAAGAGATCTAAGTTTCAGTCCTAGCTCTGCTGCTTATTAGCTTTGTTACCTTGGGCCAATTGATTACTTATCTGTGAAATGGGAGAATACTACTTATATATTTCATAAGGTTGTTATAAAGAGAATGATCTATAAAATATTAAAATATTTTATTATTGCGTTCTCTTTTTCCTCATCTTAGACTTAATGGAGGTCAGAAAGAAATAGTTCTGGGACAAGTTGCTGTCCAAAAACTTTTAGGGAGGGAGAAAGGAAATAATCCAACCGGGCGTGTGCTAAGCCTTTTTTCCCTTTTTCTTCTTTTAAATTCTGGTCTTCTGTCATAGAACCAATTCTCTATACTGGTTCTAAGGCAGAAGGGCAATAAGGGATAGGCAATGGGGGTCAAGTGACTTATCCAGGATCATACAACTAGAAAGTCTCTGAGACTATATTTGAACCTAGGTCCTCTGGACTCAAGGCCTGGGCTTCTATCTACTGTGTTACCTAGCTGCCTTTGTGCCAAGCTCTTTTTACAAATATCATATCACTGGATCCTCACAACCTCTAAGAGGTGGATACTATTTTTAAAGTTGAGGAAACTGAGGCAGAGATTAAGTAACTTTCCCAGAGTCACACAAATAGTGTCTGAGGAAAACTTTGAATTTAGGTCTTCCTGGGACTTGTGTGTCCTTGGGAGTGTTGTTAGTCTCTTGTTTGGATATTTTCTAAAACTCTTGTCAACTCTTCTATTCCAAAAGAGCATATTAAGTTGGTATTGCAAAAGTGTTAACAGATCTATGTGTGATCTCTTTGAACTCTGACTTCAGGATGTCAGTAAGTCTTAACAGTTGCTGCCACCATATTCTCTTTAATAACTTTATGCTCAATTTATCTTGCCTGAGAAGCCAAAGGTATTTATTTGACCTCTGGTTTAAGCTCAAAGCTTAAAGCCTCTATTTTAAAAGAATTTTATACTTGTTGAATGCTCTTTTATATAGATATGTTATTATTGCTTTATTATACTATCTAATGCAATCTTGAGAGATCTTGTGAAGCTCTGGATAATCTCTCATCCACTGCATTATAGGTATCAAGTCAAGCTGGATTACTAGCTATTTCTTAAATTATATATTCTACCTCAAGCCTCTGTGTATTCCCATAAATAGTTCCTCATAATTGGAATGTACTCCCTCTTTATCTCTGCTTTTCAGAATCCTTGCTCTTCAAGGCTTAGTTCCAATGGTAACTCCTCCATGAATCTTCTCCTGAACCCTCAATTGTGGGTTCTCTCCTCAAATTATCTCCATATAATAATGCTTTTCTGTGTATCTTGTGAGTCTCCAATAAGACATCAGTTCCTTAACGTCAGGGACTCTCCTTTTTTGAATCTCCAGTGCTTAGTTTGGGGCTTCAGGGGTCTCAAATATAATTTGAGTACTATTTTAGCTTAGACAAGGTAGGAATTGAACCGGTGAGGGAATTTATATACCAAACTTGCATCTACATCTGTTTTGCAACTTGAAGCTTTAGGGAACTGTTTGAAGGCACTTGAGACATCCAGTGTCTTGCCCAAGGTCACCAGTATGTGTCAAATAGGGACTTGAATTTCAGGCCTTCAATCTTGGGTCAGCTTTCCTTCACTCCACTTCACTATCTTTCACCAATTATTTCCATTTTGTGTGGAAGAAGTATTTAGGGATATGCCAGAAAATTATCAGGTAGAATTTGCCCCTGGGGGCATAGAAGATAAAATATTCACCAATCCAGGTATCCCTGAAGTCTCTCTTATGAGCCCATTTAATATCAATAGGGGATCTGTCCCTTTGTCCTTGTGGAAGCAATCCAGTTTTTAGTGGCTTTGGCCATCTGCTGGACAGGCCACTAAAAAAGAGAGGCTAGGAAGAGAAGGTTCACTTTTGTCTCAGTGTGAAAGTAAAAATCCCTTCTACTTAGCCCATTCAAATTGAAGAGCCCCAGTTCAAGACTGAGCTGCTTTCTTGAAAACTTTTGGGATTTCTCACTGTGTACCAATCAGATAGTGTCTATGTGAACAGTCTGTGCAGGCTAAGATTTCAAGTCCAGAAGGAGTCTTTCATCTTTGGTGGTGGTTGTTTTTTTTTTTTTTTTTTTTTTTTTAAGTCACTAAATGAAACCTTGAGCAATCATTTTCTTCATCATCATCATGACCCAAGCTGCTCCATCCTTCCTGAAAAGTTTCCTAATTAAGAGTCCAATCCTCAGTCATCGGGAGTCAAGGGAATGCTTTTTGGTCTTTCATGTCTAAAAAAGATCAGGATGATTAAATCTACTAAATCATCTCCCTCCCTCCCCGCAGCCTAAGCAGTATTTGGTTTTGCATTCCCGGAATACTTGTAAGCACTGTTGTAGGCGCTGGCATTTGCTGCCTTTGTTATTGGTTACTCTGAAACAGATCGGGGTTGTTTTGGTGCCAGCTGTGATTCAGGTAGTTCATAATCTTGAAGACTTTGGTGGGTTGGGTTGATAAGTAAAGGCTGGAAAAGTTTGAGATCACAGGAGTTAAAGGAAAGTTTAGGGGACTGGAGGTGCGGGGGGAAGAGAGAAGGAGAGCTAGAGAGGTCGTTAAGGTAACTTTCCTCCAGGGCATGGAAAATCAATCTTCAGTCCCAGGACCTTAAAGGCAGGGCAGGAACGCGAATTCTCCAGGTGAAAGGGGTTGCCAGCCCTGCTTCGTCAGACTGTCCAGACACCGACTCTCTTTTTCTGTCTTTCTCTGTGTGCAGGGAGACGGGAGATTTTGGGGACCCCCTTTTTTCTCTCTCTCTTTTTTTTGCATGAGAACGTGGTCACGAGCAATGTGGGGGACTTTTAAAGAAACAAAACCGCGTACTTAGTTCTGGGCTCTTCGAGATCCGGCGAAGGTGTGACTCAACTGTCACATTCTCTTCCCCATTCCTCCAGTCGGGCCACAGCCCATCCTTGGAAGACACCCTCCCCCTCTTGAAGGAAAACAAAACAGAATAAAGTAAAAAAAGAACAAAAAAAAACAAACCAAAAAACTAACCCCAAACACCTCCACCCGACCAGGCACCAAACTTTCTCCCGACTCTTTTCCTGGTTTCTTCTCTTTCGCCCCTTCAAGACAGAGGGCGAAAAGCCAAGATAGACGCCGGGCGGAGAAGGGACCCTCGTGTGCGTGCCGAGCCGCTGGAGTGGGGTGGGGGGGCCAGGGCGGATCTGTGACTCAGCAGCCGCGCCCCTCCCAAGGCCCGCCCCGCCGCTTAATTCCGACGCTCGGGGCTGTGGGGTGTGAAAGAGCCGCCCCAGAGAGTGGAGCGCGCGAGCTCAGCCCGCAAGCCCCGCAGCCTTGTAGACCCCCGCCCCCTCCGCCCCTCTGCGCCCCACCGCGAGCTGCGTCCGCCGCCCCTCCCCCTCTCGCCGAGCGCCAGGACCCGAGAGGCAGCCACAGCAACGGCCGCCGCCGCCGCTGGGAGGAGCCCGGGCCCGCCGCTGCCGCCGCCGCCGCGAAGCTCCTTTGTGAGACCCCAGCCGCGGGAGGGAGGGAGGTAGGTGCCCCGCTCGGGTTCGTTCCTTCACTTGACACACAAAGACCGGGGGGGGAGCCGGAGGGCACGCGCCCGGCCGCGGGACCACCCTGCCCGCTGGACTCATCTTTCTCCTCTTTCCCGCGGAGATCAGACGGACGCGTGGAGGGAATGTAGGGATGACGCCTGGCTGCGAGGGGCGGCTTCGGCCGGCAGGCTGCGAGGTGGTCCCCTTCCTTCTCCTCCCCCGAGGCGCCGAGGGAGATCAGGGAGGTCTCTGGAGGCCCAAAGCACCCCGCTCCCTGGGGCATGTCAGGGGGAAAGTTTCCTGGGGCATCACCACGTAGTGAAGGAAAGAGGCAGGGGCCAGCTTGACCTAGGAGAGATGCTGCGGTGGAGCAGGGAGGAGAGAGGGGTGGTCGGGGTAGGGGGGAGGTGGAGAGAGGAAGCCCCGTCTGCGGGAACCTTGGGTTTATTGTTGTTTTCTCGGCTCTGCAAATGGAGTGGACGAGGTCGGAGGAGGGGTGCATCGCGCTCAGCCATGTGCTTCCCCCCACCCCCAGCCATCCGCCAGATGTGGAGCCCACATTGGGGGTCGCATCCCTTCAGCTGCCCAGCACGCGCCCTCCAGGGTGTCCGAAGCATGTAATAGATGGGTCCAGGGCTTTGGAGGAAGAATGCAAATATTTTGCCAAACAAAGGAGAGGGGTGGTAGAGTCGTCTTCCTACCTGGGTGTTTTGGGGAAAGGGTGCCTTTGTTTCCCAACAAATCATATTAAAATAACTTTGGTCAGTTTCGGACTGTTTCTGCTTACCTTTACGCTGTATCCAGGTAGTGCAGATGATGCCTCAGGAGATGGGACAAGTCCCAAGTGCTGATGGCAGCCTTTTAGCAAACCCGGTGTTTTCTCTCTTCGGTGGGAATCGTGCACGTCCACACCGGGAGACGATTTTGATCTAAATGTTGAAACTTAGACCCCACAATTGGGTATTTTTAAGACATGGCATAATTGTAAAACTGAGAGATCCTACTGAGAGTAGAAATGGACAGCAGATGTGACTCTCTACTGCCACACACCTAACTAATAACCACCTAACTTGCCCCCATGTCTAGAAGTAGAGCAGTTTGGTTTAGTTGTAGAGAAGAATTGCTGTCATCCCTTTAGAATAGGAAATATGGGTGTAATGAAGGGGACATAGAATTACTGTGATCAAAATGACTCTTTTATGAGTTTTGCCAAGCTCATCACCTGGAGCAGGTTGCAAATCAATTACATTAGTTTCTCCTTGTCAGTGGTTCAGTCAAGTTCTCCTTTATAGCACACGACCATATTATATGTTCAGAAATTGTTTATTTATTTTCTATGTATTGTTATGGTATTTTTCTTGAATTGCAGCTTATTGGGCTGTGTGATAGACTTATGGAATAAAAAACAAACTTATCATTTCCTTTTACATCAGGCTTAAAACTTGGCACATGGTGACCTGTGGCTTTCTATCAACGGGATTGCTTTTAGATTAAAAAAAAGTCATAATGCTAAGTTGTTTAAAGTACTTTATGTTGTTTCCATGCAGCTTGGCAAATAGCCAGTGACTTGCCCAACATAAACAAGGATAGTGAGAAATAATGCTGTTGTAATTTCATTATTGCTCCTTCCTTAGAGGAAAAAAAAATGTGTTAATAAAACTAATGTTTTATTAAGTCATTTTTTACACTTCAGCTAATATTTTTACTCAAAAAACTTGTTTAATTCTCACACCTCTATTTAAAAAGCTCTTTCAGACTTGATGAGATATATGAAATAATTTTTGTTGAATAGAGATAAACAGCATAAAATGAGAGGGAATTTTTTTTTTCAGTGATCAAAAGATATGGCTCACTGAACAGTTTGTGTATCAGGGATTTCATCTAAGTTTTTCTGTCAAAAGAGTAAAATTTTTAGCCAGTTAACTTTCTGCTTAATATGTTGAGTAGAAAGAGGATTGTAATAAAAGGTCTTCAAGTAGGGAGAGCTTACAAGAAGAAAGTTGCTGTGGTAATGTATTATGTTCTTTTTTGGGGGTTTGATATCCTTTAAAAATGAACAGCCTGCTCATGTGAGGAACTGTAGTGGAAGAGATAGGGAAGTGGTCAATGGGCTAGGTAGGGTGTGAAGGATTGTGTTAGTGTTCTGGCAAGAATGTTTTCCAGAAGTAACAGTAGTTCCTTAAAGCACAATTCAAAATAAAATCAAATAGGAAAACAAAACCATTGGAATTCCTGAGCCTGGTTTTCAGTCTGTCTTTGGACATGTGAACCATGTAAGCCAGCAATATCTGGAGATGAAATTTTAATTGATTTCTTTTTCTTCAGGGCTTCTCTTTCTACTGGGGCCATGCTCTGATCCTTCTCCTTTTGATTGGATGGCTACTTCATCCTGGGTTATTGGGCTGGAAAATGTTTTAAGGGAAGTAATAGAAGTTGCATTCCTTGAATGTTTAAAACTGGATTGAACTAAATTTGAGAGAGATGCTGAGGGCAATCTGTCTGCTCTGGCCTCCAGGGAGAATCAGGGGGTTGTGAACAGATGACTTTCTGTTTTTTAAACCATGAAAGCTTAAAGTGGAAAGGATCTTAGAGCTGTTCTTTGGATAGTGGTAAGAAGTTAAGAAATAGAACTTTATAAAAAGGGGTGGGGAGTACTGTGCCCTGTTAGACAATGAGTGCTTGGTATCTTAGCTTATATTCTTTGCAACTGGGCCCAGAACTCATATGGTCATATGGTTCTTAGATGGTACTTTAGAAAGCTTTACACAATACTAAAGCAAAAGGCCTTGTTTAGCTCTGGGGAAGGAAGAAGAGGTGCCCTCAGTAGCCACACAAGTGTGGGAAGCTGCAGGTCACCTGATGGGGCCCCTTATTCTGGTTCACTTCCTTTTCCTTTCTTATTTCCCATCTCTCTAATCTTGACTTATTTTTGTTTCTCTCCTTTGAATAAGTCTTTTTTTTTTCTCCTTTCTGTAGTCCAGAGGAAGTGTCTCTTTTTTCAAATTTTCATTTATATTTGCCATTTAGGAATTGTATGAGTTAGAGCCAGAGGAACCTTAGAGATCACCTCTTTGAGTCTCTTTATATGGATGAAGAAATTAAAACCTGACATTTGTCCGGAGTCAACAGGTAGATAGTAAGGAATAGAGCTGGGATTTGGACCCAGGTTCTCTTTGATTATGAATATAGACCTTTTTACACTAAGCTGGGACGACTTAATGAGTAGGGTAGTAGGTAATGGAAGAAACAACTTACCTTTCCCTCATATTGGAGGAAGGCACACAGGTAGTAAAAGTAGTAATACATTTAACATTCCTTTTTGTTTGTCTGGTACAAAGTGCCATTCAGTCATAGTGAATATTGGTAAGGGGCACTAGGGGTAATATTTATATTAGCTACTTGCAGGTTTGTATGAGGCTCATAAGCTCATAGCATTTAGACCTTAGAGATCATTCAGATTGAATTCTGTCATTGTACAGGAAAGGAATCATTTTAAGTATTAAAGTCATAAAGGTATGAAGAAATAGAAGTGTCTTGAGAGTCAAACCCAGAGCCTCTGACCCCCCAAGTCCAGTTAACTTTATACTAGGTGGTTAAAGAACACTGTCCACTATACAAATAATAATAGCTAACATTTATGTAGCCAGACACTGTGGCAAACACCTTACAAGTATCTCATTTGACCCTTACAACAACCCTTGGAGATATGTGCTCATTTTATAGATGAGGAAATGAAGGCAATCAGAAGTTAAGTGATTTGCCCAGTCACAGAGCTAGTAAAAGTCTGAAGCCTTATTTGAACTCTGGTTTTCTGATTCTAGGCTGGATCTGGGCTACCTAGTTAATCCTAATTTTGTTTGTAAGCTATGCTTTTTTTTGTTTTTTAATGTATTTGAGACCTTCAAGAGAGAATGGTTTTTACTGAAGTTAATGATGGCTATTTGAATGTTCTGAATATGTAATGGGGAAAAAATCGTGTGAAAGATGATGATGTTCATGTGAGTGGTCAAAAAGCTGATGAGGAATCTCAGGGGTGGGATAATTTAAAATTATGTGCTGTTACAGTTTATAGTCATAACTAGGGATTGGTGCTCTATTGTCCTTGATCAAGTCTTACTATATGTACAATGCAAAACATTGGTTCTGGGTCCCTGGCAGTCAGAAGTGGTCCAGGAGAATTTGGGTCTGGTATCTAGATGAGGGCTAGGATAATTTTGGGTTGGGGGAGGGGGACAATATAGCTTAGTCCTAAATTCATACCTAATAAGTAATTGGTGGTATGACCATGACATGTTAGTTGAATGGAAAACTATTAGTTATGAGAGAGGAGTTGGTAAAGAACAGAGAAAAGGTGAGCTTTTTGAAAGCAGGAAAAGTGGCTTTGGCTAACTCATTTTTATGCATTACACAGTACTCATTTTGGATGTAATAGATGCTCATAAGTGCTCAACAAATATTTTTTGGGTAAATATATTTGAAACCAGATAATTTTTAAACTCAGAAAGGGAGAGGAGGGCAGAGGTAGAGGAGACAGATTGAGGAATGGAGAGTGGCTTCACTTCACATGTATTTTTAACAGGATGCTTTCAAAGGCTTCTTCTTAAAAATAACACCATTTTGCATATATCAGTGTAAAGTAATATCTAATCATCTAGTACTATCCATGAAATTGATAATTTAAGGTTTGGGGAGGTAATTGGGAAATAGTTATTTTTTAATAAAACAAAGTTTTCTTTTTTAATGTTGTCACCTTATTTTAAGTCATGGTTCAGCTTGGAACTGTCTAACCATCATCGGTTCTATTCCTGAGTCATGATCATACCCTTCAATAAGTCATTTTACTAACCTATATTATAGGAAATGGGAAGATACAGAATTCTTTTAATGATTGTGAGACTTAATTAACTGCAATGCAGTATTTTGGGGTTATCTCAGTTCCTTAGACAAAGTAAGATATTGAAATAAAGGATGGTTTATAGTCTTACCACCCCCACTATCTTCCTCAGGCTTTTTCTTCCTGTTTCTTGTTTGTTTGTTTGTTTGTTTTATTTTGTAGGTAGAGTAGAGGGATGGCACTATTACTCACTGGTGAATTTCTTATAGTATATACATTTTGGATTCCTATTTGTTTTTATTCCTTAGACACTTAATTCTTTTTTAAAGTGTGAGAGATTCTATCTTGCATTTTACATAGAGGCATAATTCATGAGATGGAGGATAGGACAGGAATGTCCCCTTTGATGCCAGAGTATGGTTGTCATATCTCCTGTTCCTTAAGTCATCTAATAAGTAAATCCCCATTTAGACCATGACACTGATATATCACTGATAACTGTTCTTTCCCTACTAACTTGCCCTGTTCTTTTGTGACTAGCCTGCAGGAATTGTGTTTTTTTTTTCTTCTCCAAGATACTAGCTGACCACCTCTTGTGTTATGCTTTGAAGCAGCCAGATGACTTAATGGATAGAGTTGATCCTGGAATCAGGAAGACCTGAGGGCAAATTCTGCCTCAGATACTTATTTTTAGAAAGGGTCTAGTCACTAAATTCTGCTTTGGATTCCTTAATTGTAAAAGGGCGATCATAGTAGCATCTACTTCACAGGGTTGTTGTGAGACTCATTTAAGTACCTTTAATGTTCCTAGAGCTTAGCAGAGTACCTGGCGTACATAGAAGTGCTTCATAAACTCCCTTATCTGTTTCTACTTTCCCTTCTTTTTCCCCTTCCAATTTCTTCCCTCTCCCCACCTACTGTTTTCTTATCCCCCACTTATTACAATCCTCATTACACTTTTAGGAAGGCATTTTGTATGTACATTTCTTTCTTTCACCATTTGGAACTTTTGTACCCCTTTTTTACTCTCTCACTACATTCCTAAGGCACACAATGTTAACTACAACTACACTAGATGCATACCCAAACAAAAAATATAAGACAAACTGTCAGTTTTTAAAAATTGTTTAATTTTCTCATTTATTCTTTGTTATAAGAGATAATTTTCAGGGAAGGGGATACATTTACAAATGAGGGCCTTATAGAAGTCATCTAGACCATTTCTCTGATTTAAAAAATGCAGATGAAGGAAATAAGATTTCATGTAGGAAACCAATTTAAGGTTATGCGTAGTAAATAGCAGAACCAAGATTTGAATTAATTTCTCTTGTTGCCGTTTATAGTATATAATATAGACTTCTATATTAGTTGTGTTTTACTTAGTGCTATGTCTTCTTATGATAATCCAGGTTTTCTTAACCTAGAGCTCATGTACTTTTTTTACTAATATTTTGTTTTTTCCATTACATATAAAAAATTTTTTTTAGTATTCATTTACAAAAAGGTTTAAGTTCTAAATTTTCTCCTTTTTTCTGACTTTCCCTTTTTCTCCCTCCCTTCCAACCCTTTGCTTTCCCCAAGATGGTAAACAATCTGATAGATTTTACACATGCAATCATGTAAAACATTTTCCCATCTTAGTCATTTTGTGAAACATCTCAAATTTTTTTAAAAAAAGAAGAAAATGAAAAGTCTGGATTCAGACTTCAGCAGTTCTTTTTCAGAGGGCAGATGACATTATTCATCATGAATCTGAGATTGTCTTGGATCACTGCATTGGTGAGAATAATTAGGTCATTCATAGTTGTTCATCAAGAAATATTGCTGTCATTGTATACAGTGTTATTCTGGTTCTGCTCATTTCACTTTTCATCAGTTCATTTAAGTCTTTCCAGATTTTTCTGAAATCATTCTGCTTGTTGTTTCTTCTAGCACAATAGTATTCCATCACTGTCATATACCCACAATTCGTTCAGTCATTCTCCAGTTGGATAACTCCTCAATTTCCAATTCTTTGCTACCACAAAAAGAGCTGCAATAAAAATTTTTGTACAAATGTGTCCTTTCTCCTTTTTTGGATCTCTTTGGGATACAGACCTAGTAGTGCTTTTTCTGGATAAAAGGGTATGTACAGATTTAGAGTCCTTTGAGTATAGTTCCAAATTGCTCTCCAAAGTGGTTGGAGCAGATCACACCACCACCAACAATACTATCAATGTATCAGTGTTCCATCACCTCCATCAACATTTATCATTTTCCTTTTCTGTCATATTTAGCCAATCTGGTAGTTATGTGAATTGCTTTAATTTGCATTTCTCTAATTAGGAGTAGTTTAGAGCATTTTTTTAATATGAATTATCATCTGAAAACTGCCTGTTCATATCTTTTGAATATTTATCAATTGGAGAATGCTTTTGATTGTTATAAATTTGACTTAGTTCTCTATGTATTTGAGAAAGTATTTGCTGCAAAAATTTCTTTCCTGCTTTTCTCCTTTCCTTCTATTCTTGGTTGCATTTGCTTTGTACAAAACCTTTTAATTTTAATATGATCAAAATTATCCATTTCATATTTTTTAATGCTCTCTATTTCTTGTTTGGGCCTAAATTCTTCCCTTATTTATAGATCTGACAGATTGTTCTATGCACCTCTAACTTGTTTACAGTATCATTCTTTGTGTTTAAACCATGTATCTGAGTTGACTTTATCTTGGTATATAGTGTAAGAGGTTGGTCTGTTGCTTAATTTTCTCAAGAGTTTTTGTCAAATAGAATTCTTGTCCCAAAAAGTTGGACCTTTTGATTTACCAAACATTAAGCTACTATGGTTATTAAAATATTTTGAGTATTGTTGTTGTTCATTTGTTTTTTAGTCATGCCCAACACTTTATGACTCCATTAAGGGTTTTCTTGGCAAGAATAATAGAGTGGTTTGCCATTTCTTCTCTAGGTCATTTAACAGAGGAAATTGAGAAAAACAGGGTTAAGTGACTTGACTAGGGTCACGTAGCTATGAATTATCTGAAACCAGATTTAACTCAAGAAGGTAAATCTTACACAGGCCTGGTATTCTATTCATGTACCACCTACCTGCATTGGTTATTGTATTTCAACATAATTTGTTTCCTTAGTAATTCTGTGTATTTTATTTTATGCATTTAAATTAATTCCAAGACAGAGTCTGGAGCCTTTACTAGAATCCCCAGAGGTCTATGACACACACACAAAAGATCAAGAATCCCTTGTCTACAAAAATCAGGGTGGTTTAGATGGATTCTGATGTGCCTTCAAATGGCTGGGTGTTATTAGGTAGGTCTTTTAGCCAACTAAATTCCCAATTTATACAGAAGCCCTCCATGAACTGTTAAAGTAGTCGAATGTTTTGTATTGGACATGAAACAAATTTGGTAAAGTGTCTTTATGTTAGAATGGTATCTCTACAAATGTTAAAAACTTACTTTAGTCATTCTCTGCACTAAAAATTTTGTCATTTGGATTATTATTGTAGTAATCTATAATTAGTCATTATTTTACGTGACACCTCAATTCTAGCAGGTCAACCTGGAAGTTAGAGAAAATAAGGAATTTAAGGGCTAAAGGGAAGTAACTGGTCAGATTATAGTAGGTGAGACTTGGAAATATAGTGGCTGGATTTTTTGTTGTTTTGGGATTAGTCGTTCCCTTCTCTTAAAATTATCTATTTATGTATTGGAACTGAATTGAGATTCTATTATAGACATTGTATAACTGTAAGCAAATCAGTCACATGACCCAGTAGCCTTAGTTTCTTTATCTGTAAAATGGGGAATAACAGAAGCATTGACATCACAAGTTTTTGTGAGGATTACTTAGTTATTAGTTTATATATAATTTAAATGAGATAGTGCATATAGCACTTTGCAAACCTTAATCACTACATAAGTGGTATCTGGAGGAAGTTTTCACATTCTTGGAGTAGACATCCATCCCCCTAATTCACTGATGGGTTTGAAGCTTGTAGGTTATCCCCAACCTAGTTTAGGCCAGCTGCTGAAACTGTATACTGAGGTAAACAATTTGTGGCAATGACTATGAAGGCAGTGGAAGCAGGCACTGTGGAATGCTTAGAGATTGGTTGGACATGCTTTCACTGCATCCTCAAGCTATTATTAGTTGTCTAGATTTTTGTCTTGCCTTTGGACTTTGATGACTGAAGAAAGAGTCAAGTTGATGACTTGTGCAACTCTCCTCAGTTAAGTCCAATTTATTCCAGAATCAAAAGATATCATCTAGTGATGTCATTTTGGTTCTCTTTGAGTACAAAGGACAGCAGCCAACCAAGTAGTATCTATTATTATTGTTATTACATAAAAGTAGATATATTTTACTGTACAATTTTGATTTATAAAGCTTCTGGACCAATGGTACCTGTTCATATAAAAGTTATATACTCTTAAAAATTTAACAGTGCAGATAATCAAATTGATTCAATTTATTTTTTTTAATGTAGGAAGTTAATGATACTCAGATTTATATAATACTTTTCTTACAACCCTATGAGGAGAGTAGATAGTATAATTATTATTTTCTGATATTACAAAATAAAACCCTAAATCTCTGAGATTTAATTTGTCCATAATCACAGATAATGTATCTGAAGTGGATTTTCAAATCTATATTCCCTGATTTCAGTCAACTCTTTGCTTTACTTAAAACTTCAAGTTGTCTTTCAAAATTCAAATGTGTTATGTTATGAAAACTGCCTTTTATTCATTTGACCACAAAAGAGTACATTTAATCTACAAGGGAAAGCAAAATAGGCTAAACTGTTCAAGTTTTTTATTGTTGTGTACATCTCTGTGGATGCATGGTAGCTGGGCACAGGTAACATTTTATATGTAGGAAAAAACATTTTGTGGGGGAAAAGGAAGCCCTGGTAGTCAAAAATCAGCCAACAAGCTTCATGAACACCTACTATGTGCCAAACATTGTGCTAAGCACTGAGAATGACAAAGAAAGGCAAAAATGTAGTTTCTGGTCTCACTGAACTCACTATCTTATGAGGGAGAAAACATGCAACAACTATATACAAAAAAGATATATTCTAGTATTAAAGGGGTTTCAGAAAGGCTGCCTGTAGAAGGTAGGATTTTAGCATGGAGACTTGAAGGAAGTTGGAGAAGACAATAGGTGAAGATGAAGATGGAGAGAATTCCTGTTGTGGGGATAGGCCACTGAAAATGCTCAGATGAGAGTGGGAGGGTGCCAGAGTCCCTAGATAGAAGAAGAGGATAGATAGGTAAGGTGTAAGAAGTGAGGAACAGGCTGTAGGGAGCCAGCCTTATGCAGGACTTTGAATGCCAAGCAGGATTTTACATTTGATTTTGGAGGTGACAGACGGAGCCCCAGAGTTTATTGAATGAGAGGGTGAGGGGTGGAAATGTGGTCAGATCTATGCTTGAGGAAGATCAGTGTTCAGGTTGAGTGGAGGGTGATCTGTGTTGGGGAGAAACTTGAAATAGGAAGACCAATCAGCAGGTTGCTGCAGTGCCAGGAGTGGTGCCAGGGTTCAGTAGAAAAGAGAGGGAAGTAGAATTAGCAGATGTGGATTTTGGGGGTTGAGAATAAGGAATGGAGAATGACACAAAAAAGGAATGGAAATCATTTTTGTTTTTTAAAAAGTCGGTTTTTATGTGATCTTATCAGCTATTCCCTTTTTAGGTAAATGAAAAAGGGAATATGCAGTATTGTATAGTAAGCACCGGATGAGGATCTGGAACACTTAGTTTCTGGCCCTTTCTAGTCAGTTAGCTGAACAAGTATTTTGGTATATCACCTGGACCTTGGTTTCTTCAGCTCTACACAGATGAACTGTAAACTAACCATTCTGTCTACCTTCTCTAACTTTGATGCTTCATTGTGTCATGAAGATGACCCAAAGTTCTTCAAGACTAATATCAGGGAATGTCAGCTTCCCCTACTCAGGTGGGAAGGAAGGAGCTCAGACCCAAGGGAGGAGGAACAGTCTTTCCATCATCTGGTGACCTCTCTTGATAATTAGGAGAAACTCATCACTTGGTTGATCTCAAGGTGATTGATTTTTCAGTCATAATTGCTCTCGAACAGTGATCGTGAAGCTATGGCACAGATGCCAAAGATGGACACAGAGCACTGTCTGTGGGCACCCCCTCCTAGTGAGGGGCTCTGGCACAGCTGTTCCCCACCCCCTTCCACTGTGCTTGATAACGTTTTTTCACACACCCCCTCTCTACCCAGCAGCCCAATGGGAGCTCTTCCTCCCCGTTCTGTGTGGGGTAAAGGGGAGCAGGGTATAACCAGCATGTGGGGGGGATGGGTGCAGCACTTGGTCTGGGGGGGGGGGCCTGGCACTTTGTCTCTAAAAGGTTCAACATCACTTCTCCAGAAGTTCTAGTTCTACTAAGTGTAGAGGGGGTAGAAATATTTGCCAAATTAGTCAATAAAAATTGAATAAGTGAGTGTTATGTGCCAGGCATTATTGAACTAAGCCCTGGGGCTACAAGTAAAAAGCAAAAATCATCTCTGTCCTCAAGTTTCTACATTCTAATGTTGAAGTCATACATAAATAGATACATATAAGATACTTGCAGAATAGAAGGATAAAACTTAGAAAGCAAGATATTACTGCCTTGATTTAAATTGGAATATAAGAAGACATCTCAAAAATCAAGACTTTGGGGGACATTATAAATATCATTAATAGAGTTGTAGGAGTAGAAAGAATAAGTGTTGATAGTGATTTTTAAATTCACACTTACGCAAATATATAAGAAATGTTAGATGATGTTGTCAGGTCTCTAACCCCAGTCCCTCGGTTCAAGTTAGATGGGCCATTGAACAAAGGAAATTTACAGTGTTCAGAGACAGTACTAGTATTCACCCTGGCAGCCAAGTTACTCGGTGATCTTAGGTAACTACCAAGTATGACAAGTTTGAGGCATTGATGGCACTAGGACCTTTTATGCTCCTAGTCCAGGGGAGCTGGAGCCAGTTTGGTTGCATGGGGGGAGGAAGCTGTGTCAGGGAAGCTTGGACCTAGTAAAGTTGAATAGGGGCAGAAAGTCAGGGCCACTGGGCTTAGAAAATACTGGCACACTAGATAACAACAGAAAATATATTTACTTTTCAACAATGTCTTTTACCTATAGGAGGACAAGAAAAGATGTTCCACATTGATGGAATTAAACTTCTACTTGGATAAGAGATCTTTTAAAGACACTAAAATTATTTTGATTATTTGATCCTTTGATGCTATTGGAATCACAGATTCAGTCACCCCCCCCCCTCTTAACCAGGAAAAATACAAGGGGTAGAAAAGTATATCCTGAATTACATACACATTTTAGTTCTAGAATTAACTAAGTAGAAATTATAGTGTAGTCTTATTGTGATCTATTTATGTAACATTCTTTTAGGAGCTGTTGAAACTGAATTATCCTTAATTAAAACACTCAGCTACACAATTAGGTAAGGCTTGTTTTAAAAATATACATACATATATTTATTGGAAACATCATTTTGGTAGGAAATGACCCCACCCAAGAAGAAAACCAGCTTTTTACTACTTACATATGGATGTTAACTATATACATCATTATTTGTCCCCACACCTGCATAATATTCCTACTTTAAAAGTTTATATATATATATATATTTATTTGTATTTTATATATAAACTAACTTTATATACATATATATGTATACACATACACATACACTCCATTTATCTCTTTACTAATCTCCATTTATTCTCTTGACTCTTCATGAAGAGACCCAAATACTTCTGGTACCTGTTATTGACTGTAACTCATTTTATTGACTTTTAACTCATATCTCTTAATTTCATTAACCACAGAGAACATTAGAGTTGGGAATAAACTTGATTATTTAGTCCACTTCCAGTATTTTGCAAGAAATTCTCTGGATATTACAAATATTCATTTCTGAAAGAATCTGCATCATGTGGTCTTGGGCAAATCATTTAACTTGAGTTTGAGTTTCTTTATTATAAAATAGGTGGTAGTAATGGTGATGAGTTGTGGTGGTTGTGATGATGAACTAGTTATATAGATGAAGTAGTTATATAGAGATTTTTCAAGTTCCAGGTTGTGATGATGAACTAGTTATATAGATGAAGTAGTTATATAGAGATTTTTCAAGTTCCAGGTCCCTTATTCTAATTCATTTGTAGCAAATCTTAAGCAGAATACCCTGTCAAGAGTTCTAGTTTTATCCTTGGTAAGTTATGATTATGATGACCAAATGGCACAGATTTTCTAGGATGGACTTGATATCAAGAAGAAACAGTGTACTTTTAAAAATGGGGCCTTATAAAAGGAATATCCTTTCTCAATCCAAGTGTCCTGACTTTTTAGTCAGAAAATAGGGTTACTTTTAAAGCTAAGAGATATTCAGAAGTTTAGGGAGATCAAAGCTATTGGACTCAACCCTTTTAAAATCTAAATCCTGGCTCATTCCTGGTAAAGTCAGTGACATTTAATATTTGACTGAGCCTCAATTTCCTTAATATATAAAATGACTATAATGATTTTTTTCAAAGATAATTTTAAATTTTGGCTTAGCCCTACGTTTCTGATTTGAAATAAGAAAGAAAATAAACACTTCCTGTTTTTGAATAATCTACATTTTAAGAGAAAACAAAATTGCATGATGCTTTTAAATTAAACGTGATTTATTCAGTGAATCTACTAGGCATTCTGTTCTGTTAGCCACTACATTACAGTACTTTATTCCATAGATATATGTGGGACAATTCAAAGCAGTCAATCAAAAAGCATTAGGCACTTTTTATATATTTAGTCAGAATGATGAAATATATACCAGGTTTTTCAAGGATGCTCTTAGCTTCTTTTTTCACTATCCTTTTAATTTCCAGAAATGAAAGAAAAGGAATATGTAGTATTCTGAA
This sequence comes from Gracilinanus agilis, assembly GCF_016433145.1. Classification (NCBI taxonomy): domain Eukaryota; kingdom Metazoa; phylum Chordata; class Mammalia; order Didelphimorphia; family Didelphidae; genus Gracilinanus; species Gracilinanus agilis. The sequence continues at coordinate 169,206,919 of NC_058134.1, forward strand.
TCATGTAGAAAGGAAGCATTGAGGGTAATGAAAAAAAAAAAAACCCTGGAATTGAAGTCTGAAGCAATTAGGTGATCTTATGGAATAAAAATGGTGATCTTTGAGTTAGAAGATGAGTTCAAATTTTCCCCCAAATATTTACTAGTTGTGTAAACTAAGATTTCATAGTGAGTCACTTAATGTCTGTTAGCCTCAGTTTTCTCATTTGTAAAATGGAGACAAGAGCATCTATTTCCAACTTGTTTTGAGAATCAGACAAGTTTACATATATACAATACTTTGCAAACCTCAAGGTGCTACATAAATGTTATTTTTTAATTAGTTATTATGGAGGTTTAGGTTTGAATTCCTTCTCCTTCATTAGCCAAGCTTTTTTTTCTTCCATAAACTATGGGACCACTCAGGACCTCAGGTTCATCTGTAAAATTGGAATTGGCTTTGCCAGCCTCATAGGTTTATTTTGAGGAAAACGCTTTTCACTATACCCTGTTTTCTGGATGGCCCATTTCACCTTCATCTATTTATTTATTTATTTATTTATTTATTTATTTATTTATTTATTTGTTCGTTTATTCATTCATTCATTCATTCATTTATATATTTATTCATTCATTCATTTATATATTTATCTATTTATTTATTTTAAAATTTTTTATTTTGAATATTATTTAATATTTTCCCATAGTTACGTATTTCCATGTTCTTTGGATTGTAATAATATCCTATTACTTTCATATGTTCAACCCTACCCCAATTGATGGCTACTCCCTTTGTATCCAGTTCTTTGCTACTACAAAAAGAGCTACTATCAAAACGTTTTATATATAGGAATCCTTTTTCTTTCTTTGCTCTCTTGCATTTAAGCCTAGAAATAATAACACTGGGTCGAAGGGTTAGACCAGTTTAGCAATTGGGGTGGGGAAGGATAGTTTTAAACTAGCTTCCCAGTGTATCAATGCAATGCACCTCTCTTCCTGATGCCTTTCTAACAATTTTCATTTTTAATTCTCTGCTTTTAACTTAAAAAAAAATTTAGTGGTTCCATCAGTGTGGATATTACCTATATCTTGAATGAACTCAACTCATCCATATTTTCTTATCCTATGATGATGCTTATTCATGTTTCCTTATAGATTTTCCATTAGTCAAAAGAGTTCTAAATTTGATATCAGAGGATCTGAGTTCAAATCTCAGACTTCCCATTTAACTGCATGGTCTTGGACAACTTACTTAACCTTTCTTAGACTCAGTTTCTCTATCTTTAAAATGAATGATTTGCATTAGATAACATAAGGTCTTCCATCTCTAACTGTTCTTTTCTGGGTCCTTTTATGGCTATTAGTACATACCTCAGATTGTCCCTTCAGCTCACAATATGGCCCACAGTTACAAAGTCCTACATTAATGCTTCATTAAAGTCTGGAAGTGTTCCCTGAGTTCTTGAAGACCTTTCTAGTAGAACTCAAGTTCCAACGTACTCTACCAAGTTGGTAAGACTTTTTTGGGTATAGTCTTAGAATCAGATTAAGTCAGCTATCGATGGACTTAGCTAATTACGTAGAGGCCACCAATAGGTTGGCAAGTAGATGATGAAATCTTTGGGTGTGGAATCCCATGAAAAGAGTTATAAAATTCTCATTGCAAATGTTAACAAATAGTACAAAGTATATTTTATGGGCTTATGTCATGGCCAGATAGGCAGAAGAAAAGGAAATGAAGGTGATAAGATGTAGAAACAGGGTTGTAATAATCTGTTTTGGTTAAAAACCTTGAGTGATATAGATAAAATTGAATGTGGCAATATTGCTGTCTCTGGGGAAAATTATAATTCTCAAGATTTTTGTGGGGCAGGTATTGCCAGAGAATTTGTTATAAGTGCATTCTTCATATTTTTTTAATGACACAAAATTCCTCAAACCCTGCTGTGAGGAATAGCATGGGAAAAACAACACTTTAGTGGGATAAAACTGCTGGTTTGTGGTGTTTTAAGTTTTTGCCTATAAAAGTTAAAAAAAAAAAACTGAGTTATTAGAGGCATAAATGACTTCTCCTTCCCCATAGGTTTGATGAAATTAAGTCAATGGGGCACAGACAAAAAATATTCTGTCCCTGGCCATGTCTTTGGCCAAATGGGTAATGAAGCTTAGGCTCTTGAACTTCCACTTTGACAACATTCCATGAATGAAAATAAGGAAGTATTGTTGCAGTAGTCTGTTAACCATGAGAGAGACAACAGTGAATAAAGTGAGTACTTGTCTTGGAACTGGGGTTCATCCTCCCCTCTGAACCTTAGCTTTGTGACTTTCAGCAAGTCTTTTCACCTTTCAGTGTTCTAGGCAACTCTCTACTTTAGAAGTTGCCTAGTTTCTTACATCAATAAAATCAGGAAACCGCCAGACTGAAATTGTGCCCATTTGCCTAACTCAGTTTACTTTTTATCATATTCTCATTTCCATGATGTAAGAGCAAAGAGAAATATGATTTTTTTTCTTGGACTTTCTTGTGGTTCTGAATCACTTAAATAAATGCTTCTTGAATTAAATTTATGTTAGGGTGCTTTGGATAAGGAAAGTAGTTCATTGTAGTTGAAATGCATAGGTATGTTCTACATGTATATTTAAGATAGCTATTTTTTTCTTTGGTTTGTTTCCATAATAAACTTTTTTTTCTTTTCAAGGCTGCTGAAGTTAGTAAGGAAATATGCAGGTTGCTGGGCCAGCATTATATCTCCCTCCTGCTTTTCCATCCTGTACTATTGTAGTGACTCCTTTAAAGGTGTGTGTGTGTGTGTGTGGGAACCTAACAATATTGAGAACCACTGAAAGTAGAGTAATATTTGTTGTTCCTTAAGAGAAATACAATCTTTCAAATAAAGAATATTAAAATGGAAAAGAAGTATGAAACACTAAGGACTCCTCAATGCCTTGTAGATAAAATACAATTCCTCAGCTTAGCATTTTTAAGGCCCCCTACAGTCTGATTGTTACCTATCTTTTCAATCTTATTTTATATTACAACTCTGTTAAACCTTATGTTTCAGACAAACGGATTCATTAACTCTTGGGGAACTGGCAAACTAGGTACTCTGTCTCCCACCTCTGTATATTGTCAAGGCTTTCCCCTATTCAGGGAATGTATATTTCTTTTGAATAGTTCAGAATGTTGAACCTCCTTCAGAATTCAACTTGGGTGCCAGATCTTTAGTGAAGCTTTCCCAGACCCTCTTGTTTGTTTTTTTTCCCTCATCAAGTTCTATTTCTTTTACTTGTACATATCTCGTATCTTTTCCTTAAGAATATAAGTTCTGTTAGAGTAGGAACTATTTGATTTGTTTTGGGTCTTCAAGGCCTGGGGCAGTACCCTTAATGTAATAGACATGTTTATCGAATTGGATTTGTTGAATTCTCAGTTTGGTTAGACATTATTTACACAGTTGATCTTGAGCCTAAGTTTTAAGTAGGTAGTTGTTTGGTTTCTTTTTTGGCAAGATAGTCACTTACAAATGGCATTTCCCCCTCTCATGTGGCTTCCTCAGGTGGAAGGGGCAGATGAGAACAATTTGCTCCAGTGGCCATGAAGGTGGCTAAAGCAGGAGAGCTTAGAGCTTGGTTCGACATCATAGAAGCCAAGGTCCATTGCTTCCCAAGCCATCCCCAGTCATCTTGACTTTTGTCCTGCCACTGAACTAGTCATGATCTGGAAGAGAGGGTGTAGGCCATTTTGTGCAACTCTGCCTTCCTTAAATCTAATTCATGCTCAAGTCAAAAGACATCACCAAGTGATATTATTTTGGTCCTTCTTCAGTAGGAAGGGCAGCAGCCAGCCACTAACCATGATAATTTCATTCTGTAATTGCTCTAACTTTGCATATTCACTTGTTTCTTTAATAGGGACACTGACATGAAAGTCTATAAAGCTGTTCTCTTCCCCTTTATGTTTTTATTCCGCAAAAGTTCAAGTATGATAATTGAAGGGGATTGCATGTAAGGGAGGTAGGAAATGTGGGATAATTTGACTGTAGTTTTAAAACGAAGTTGGAAGATATATAATTAAATACAACATAAATTTAGAAGGCAGTTTGGTAGGGGAGGGGAAAGCACTATTAACACTGACTATTTTCATTTTTTATGCTGGTGAGTTTTCAACTTAATGTTTGTCTAAGTAGTGATTTGGATTATTCATTTGATTGTTGATAGTTTGCATTTTTTCCTTTGGGTAACTTCATGCCCTTTGATAATGATAGCTAGTATTTGTATAGCACTTTAAAGGTCAGAAAAGAACTTTACAAATATTATCTCACTTTATCCTTACAACTTTCAGAGGTTTGTGCTCTTATAACTCCCATTTAACAGGTGAGGAAACTGAAGTGTAGAGGTTAAGTGACCTGTACAGACACCCAACCAGTAATTGTCTGAGGCTTGATTTGAATTTAGTGTTCCACTATACAATCTGACTTTGACCATTTGTCTACTGGGAGATGTCTTTTAGTCTCACATATTTAATAACTGATATAATTTTTTGCCTCCCATTTGAGTTTCTATTTTAGTTACATTAATTTTATATGATCTAGATTGTCTTGTCTTCCCCTCTGCTCCATATTTTGGTTTTGAATTCTCTTCAGTCATAAATGTGACATGTAACATTTATGTTATTTATCTATTTGAAGCTTATTTTGGTAAGTGGTAGAAGAGGATTGCCTTTAAAAAGAAAATTTTTTCAAAAAAAAACAAGAAAAAGCCCTAGATAGATACCAGCTTGATTTAAGCTTCATTTTTAATAAAAGTTTTTACAATTGTGTCCGGTTTTCTTGACAAGTCAGTTCACATCAATAGAAAAAGAAGGGATATGTGGGTGCTTCTTCAGTAAAGTGTCAGAGTTTAGAAGTGAATTATGATTTTTTAACTTGCATTTGAATACAAACCTTCCGTATTTTCTGGAGAGTATGATTAAAAGATTTATAAGTGAGTAATGGCATACAAATAATAATATTGTGTTGCAAAGACTAGCACTTGTCTTACTTGTGATCTCAATCATTCATTAGGCAGATAGATTTCGTGTATTTCTCTCCTGAATAAACTCCCAAATCCTCATTTTTGTCTTCTCTAAACTAGCAGACTGTACCCCCTTCTGATGCATAGAAGAGAATTTTAACTAAATAAATGAAATTCCTTTTGCCTGAGGGTGCAATCTCTGAAACTTCTTTTCTTACAGAAAGGTTAATGCATGTCACCTAACCACTAGGAAATACAGGTTAAATGATCTGTGCCATTATGAATGAATTGAACATAAATCAACATCTTAAAGAAACAGATTTTTTCCTCTCCCTCTGAAAGCTAGGGTGTATGAAGTCCTATGGAATAGTGTTATTTGAGTGTTACTTTGGTCTCTACCTATAAGAGACATGGTAAGGTAGATAGAGTGCTGGGCTGAGTCAGTAAGATCTGAGTTCAAATAAAGCATCAGATTTATTAGCTGTGTGAGCCCTGCAAGCCATTAATTTGCCTCAGTTTCCTCAAATGTAAAGTGAGGATAATAAGAGACTCTATCTTACAGGGTTGTTGTGAAGATCAAATAATATTTGCAAAACTCTTTAAAAGCATTGCCATCACTGACTTAGACAATTTCTATAGCCTTTTAATTGTTCCTTCTGCTTCCAGGTTTTTGCATTTGCAGTCAGTCTTCCACATAGCTGTCCAAGTCATCATCCTGAAGTCTAGCTCTGGCCCTATCATTCCCTTAATTGAAATCCTTCAGGGGTTTCTCATTGCCTGTAACATAAAATAAACACTTCTCAGCCTGGAATTTAAAGCTCCATATAATCTGGCTCCTGTTCACTTTTCTAGACTTATTTCTTATGGCTTCCTTTTACCTACTCTGTTTTTCAGCCTGGCTGGTCCATTTGTTATTCCCTGATCTTGGCATCTGTGGTGTAGAGTGGGGGCATAACTTCACACTAAAAATCTTTGCTCAGACTGCCCTTCAGTGCCCTCAGTGAACTTCCTTCTCTTGATTTCTGCCATTTTGAACCTCCAGCTTTCTTTTCTGTAGCTCTCAACTGTCAACCAGGTGGTATAGTAGATAGAAATTGCACTTGAAATTGGAAGATCAGAGTTTGAATCCCAGTTCAGACACCTAGTAGTTTTGTGACTTTGGTCAAGTCAGTTTATCTCTCTGTTCCTCAGCTACTTCATTTGTGAAATGAGAGGGTCAGACTTGGTAGTCTCTAAGGATCTTTTAGTTCAGCATTATGGCTCCTCTACTGACAAAAACAAAGCCTTTACTGATTCCTTGAGTTCTTAGTGTTTCTCTCCCTCCTCAAAAATTATTTTGTATTCTCGTTGCTTATTGAAAGCAGGGAGTTTTTTTCATTTTTGTTTTTGTGTAGCACAGAGCCTTCTACATAGCAAATGTTTCATAAGTACTTCTTGAATTGGATCTAGATAAGAGATTTGGATTCACATGTGGGAAAATCTCATGTAGTCAAGAAAGTTGGAGATACACTTCTAAACTGAAACCTTCAGAGATTTGGAGATCAAGATTACCTAAGGACATTGTTCATTTAGCTAATGTTTATAGAGCTCTTTCTACTTACATGGCCTTGTGGGAGATGCATAGAATAACACCACCTGATATTTGCATAACTCCTTAAGACTTGAACAGTCCTTTTGCATAAATTATTTATTTTAATTAAAAATTTATATGGCGTAGTATAAGATATGGGCCCTGCCTTCAAGGCGCTTACCTTGCATATGGAAAGACAAAAAAATTAAATCGCAATAACAATAGTAATTAGAGTCATAAAGCAATAATACAAGGATGTTGCTTATTTTGCTTCAAAATTCAAATGTCTTTCATTTTATTGATTAATAGGTAGGCCACTTGAAGCTGAGATTGGTTCTGAGTAGCTTGTTTTGAAACAGATCTCCTAAACATTTAGAAGAAGAGATGCCACCTTGTTGAAATCTTTGGAACTCCGTTATAATGGGTACATGAGCCCCATTGTTGCCATGTTTGGAATTAAAAGATGTAAGAACTCTTTCAGGTACTATTTAAAAGTCTTAATGAGGTTTAGGGTGAAGCTTAACTGAGGATAAAGGGCAGTAGGCAAAACCATTTCCTTTTGGCATGTTTTTAATAGAACCTGCAGTAAAATTTAATTTAGTCAAATGGATCTGTTGATCTACTGCCCAAATGGAAAATAGCTTTTCTAAAAAAATCTAAGAAAGGATCCAGTAATAAACTGGTGGCTTCACACACCTGTACATAAATACATAAAGCTATAGGTTTTAGGCAAAATGAACTAGATCCTCACATGAATAAGCAAATGTAACCCATTAGGTAAATTAAGACATGTGACTCTATGAGCCCATGACTGGAATTTGACTCTGGAAGGTTGAGCCATATTCAAAAGAAAGTTATAAGGAAGCATGGAAGAAAAGAAGGTATGCTCATGTATTGAAATTCAGAAACCAGGATGGGGATTCTTGGTGGATTATATTTAAATGAAGATAAATGGGAGCAAAACCAGAAGCTATATTGCTACTGAAATGTCTTACAAATCACCTCATGAGAAAGAGGAAATAGATGCAATTTGTGAAACAGATCAAAAGCAGTATACTCATGGCAGCTTGCTAAAGTAGTGGACAGAGTATTTCAGTTACCTAAACATTTCTTGGAGCCTTCTTTCTCTACCAAAGGAGGGACAGTTAGTCATTTTTTGACTCACACTATTAAGAATTTCATTCTTTGAAAGGAACTGACAAAGGGAAATTCTATTATGGTTCTTATTCTTACAAATAAAGAAGAACTGGTTAACAGATGAAAATGTCTAAACAGACATAAGTGGCCACTGAAATCTCTTTGAATGCAGAGGGTAGGAACAACAGAAAGTGCTGCCTTATTAAGTGTGAAATGTTTGTCTTTAGAAACTATCACAGAGATTCCAAATAAAATTTTATTAACCATTTACAATATCATTTCAGCCAACTCTGTCTTCTGCATTAATGGCTGTGTATTTAATTACTGTCAAATAGTCAAATAGGTAGAAAATTGCTCTCTCTTTTCATTCCCAAAGTTTTTAGAAATTTAGTGTTCACTTTCTGGGAGGTGGGTGGAGAAAGGAGAGGAATACAATTTTACTTGTGATATAACTTGGGTTAGTTTTATTTATAATGTGAATTTAAATAGAATTAGATTTTAGGGCTGTGTACTCCCTGTTGATACTTGGGCTTTTTGGTGGATCTGAGATTTCTTTGTTATATTACCATAAACTGATGCAAATGATATCTGGCTTATTTGAAAGCTGACAGTTTCATGGACTTGAGAGTAAATTGTCATAGTTCTCCTTTAAGTATGTGAAGCAGCATTCTAGCCCTAGATTGAATTACTTTGTGTGGTTGTATGTCCATGACAGACTGTGAAAATAAAAGATTGGTGGGTGGTACAGATACCTATCTAGGAATAAATAACCTATGGTGCTTGCAAAGAATAACCCTGAAGTTCTATAGTGAAAATTATTAGACTCTTAACAGTTGGCCTGGTAGTGCCACTGTCAGGTAGGCAGTGCCTTTCAGTATTAGAGAATACTAATGGGTTAGCCTTAGGCTTAATGGATATAGCATAAGAAAGGGGGAGAAATAAATAAGAGGAAAAAAAAGGAAAGGAGAAGGCTAAGAGGGATTGAAAAAAGAGACAGATGTGGGAGATTAGTGATATGATACCATTGACACCTATGTAGCAGGTTCCTTCTGCTGTTTTTGTTACTCTAAAGAAATAAAAAAGTTTAGCATGATTGCTCATTATATGGAATTACTTAGTATGTTTTTCTTTTCTGATTACATGTTTTCTGATTACATGTTCTGATTACACTCTGGATATTTCAATTTTTGGATTTATTCATTTTCTAACTAATGCCGATCCAAGACATATATATTGATGGACAAAATTGCACATCATAATCTAGACAAAAATAATAATATTGAACAAAAGTAAAGTTACTTGTCTCAAAAATTAACTTGTGAATAGGACTATATTCATTCACTTATTCAATAAATATTTATTAAGCACCTACTATTTACCATGTTTCAGATCCTATGTTAAACCCTGGGGATACAAAAAAAGAGCAAAAAAAAAATAGCTTCTTCCCTCAAGGAGCTTACAATCTAATGAATAAATATGTACTGATAAGCTATAAATAGGTTATAGTTAAAAGTGGGAAGGAAGAATTAAGAGGGGTTGGAAAGATGTAGAAGATGGGATTTTAACTGGAACTTACAGGAAGACAGGGAAGCCAGTAGGCAGAGATGAAAAGGGACAGCATTCCAAGAAGTAGAGACAGGAGGAGAAAATGCCGAGAGGTGAGAGATAGAGAGTCTTATTTGCAGAATAGCCAGGGAGCCAATGCTATATCAGTAGATAAGACTATATGTCTGGGAGGAAGGTGTATGAACACTGGGCATGTAGGAGGCAGGAGGTCTTGAAGGCCTTTGAACACCATAGTATTTTGTATTTTATCCTGAAGGTAATATGGAGTCACAGGAGTTTACTGACCAGGGAGGTGACATGGTCAGACCTGGGCTTTTAGGATCTTAGTTTGGTGACTGAATGGAAAATGGATTGGAATGAGGAGAGACCCGAGGCAGGCAGACCCACCAGCAAGCTCCTGTGATAGGCCAGGCATCAGGTGAAAGGGCCTGCACTGCACCATTGTGTGGTGGTAGTGTCAGAAGGGAGAGAGAGGAAAATTCTGAAGATATTGCAAAAGTCACATTGATAGACCTAGGCAACAGATTGGATACGTAGGGTGAGAGATGATGAGGAGACAAGGATGACATGTAGGTTTTGAGCCTGCAAGAACTAGGAGTATGGTGTTCCTTTTACAGTGATAGAGGCATTTATATGGGGGGGCTTTAAAATTAGCAAGCACTATAAATATATTCTCATATTTTATAGAAACCCTTTGAAGCCAGTGTATGCACTGGCATTTTTATCCTCATTTTATCCTGTGACCTTGAAGCTACTGTCAGAGGTGGAATTCAGACCTAGCTCTTCCTTTGTCCAAATCTAGCACACTATTTACTATTACAGATTGTGCTATTTTTAAGGATGTGTTTTCAAATCCAAGATTGTGGTTTTAGATTGGAAGGGTCCTTAGAGATCACAGCGGAGGAAATGGAGGCCCAGAATTGGTCACAAATGTTAGCACTGGAATCCAGGTACTTTGACTCCAAATATAGCACACTTTAAACTGTACCACACTCTTACTGACTGATCACTGTCCACAAGCATTTATTAAATGCCAAGCACTGTGCCGAGCACTGAGTATGCAAAGAAAGGGGAAAAGAACTCAGTTCCTAATACTCTCTCTAGGGACTTATATTCTGATGGAGGAGACAACATGCAAACAAGTATGTTCATATAAGATATGCAAGTAAATGGAAGGCAATCTTGGAGGGAAAACACTAACATTAAGGGAGATGCGGAAAAAACTTCTTCCAGAAACTAGGTTTTTAGGTTATGAATTTGAAAGGCATCCAAAGTATTTTTCTTCTATCCATTTACTCTGTCTTAAAAGGACTTTTTTATTTTAATAAGTTTCTTTATAAACGTGTGTAACAGAAGATGAGTTATGACCAGCCCCAGTTTCCACAATCTACTTTTCATCTTGTTTTTGGAGAACCTCCCGATTGATTGTGTGTCCCATGCCCTGCCCCCTCCCATTTCAGTCTAGACATTGTACAATTGGTATTCCTTTTGCTGAGCTAGTTGAATGCAGAATAAACATTCTGTTTGTTCAGGACATAGCCATGTTTACATACAGGCATCAGTCATCAAGTGGAAAAGATGGGTTGAGACCAGATCAAGAGAGTGATCACTTAGCTCAATTTGGGTTCTGCCATTTAGTCAGGCTGATAAGTATTCAGAAAATAAAGGTTAATCATTTTGAATAACCTATGCTTTAAGAACCCTGGAATTGCCTGGTCAGGTTTCCCATTTGCCATGATTTTCCCAGTCCTTGAGTTTTTCCTCATTTTCTAAGGAAACCTCTGTGTGTGTGTGTGTGTGTGTGTGTGTGTGTGTGTGTGTGTGTGTGTGTCTGAGAAACGCCAATGAGAAGTTTGGGGCATGATTGACTTCTATAAAAAGCATGAACATACAGACACACATAGAAAAGATTCCCTGGCCCAGGTCTTTCCATGTTGATTGGGGATGCATCATCCCTGCAAAGCCTTCTGTCCTTTCATACTGGCTTCCTGGCTGTCCCACGAACTACTGTTCGTCTTTCAACTCCAGCATTTTCTCTGGCTATCCACCATGCCTGGAATGCACTCTCTCTTCATCTTTGCCTAATGGTGTCTCTTAATCTTAAATTTTAAGAACATGGCTCAAAACTGCTCAGCGAAATAAATAAATGGTATTTGAATGCTTTTAAAACTTACATTTTAATTAAAGAGGGACATTACATTAAGTACAAACCTAATTTTAAACAGAGGAGATAGTATTTCAGTTGGTTCATATCTATATCCAGCTTTTCAACCCAATAATAATAAAAAATCATGAGTTTAAAAAATGAATGGTGATAAGGAGATATAAACTTAAAATTGTAAAACATATTTTTGGACATGCATAATGTGAGAATTTGTTTTTATCAATTATGTAGATATGTATCAAAGGATTTGTTTTTAAGGTTTTTGGTTTTGAAGAAAAGTTGTTTAGTGGGGACAAGAGGAGAGAGTAATGGGAGAGAAATATTAATTTAAAAACTTATTGAGATATAAAAAGAAAAAACCAAGAAATTATCATATCTGTTTTGCACCTTTGCTTGATAAAGTGTTAATGTGTCTATGATGCTCAAAGAAGTAGAAAAACATAGCTCTGAATTGATGTAGTACTTTAATGCCAAGGACTTCCCAAGTGCTTTCTATGTTTTTATTTCTGTTTAAAAGGTCTCACCAAGATAGGATCATAGATTTAGAGATGGAAGAGACTTCAGAGGCCAACATCTAGTTGTAATCATTTTATTTGATAGAGGAGGAAACCTAGACTGAGGGAGGTTTAATTTATTTCCTAAAGCATATAAACAAGTCATAGATAAGATTTTTTTTAAACCATTATTCTCCATCTTGGAATCAATACTGTGTGTGTGTTCTAGGCAGAAGAATAGTAAGGGCTAAGCATTGGGGGTTAAATAACTTGCCCAGAGTCACACAGCTAGGAAGTGTCTGAGGCCACATTTGAATCCAGGACCTCCCACTTCTAAGCCTGGCTTTAAATCTATTAAGCCACCTAGATGGCCCCATAGGTAAGATTTTGAAGTCAAGCCCTCTTGATTCCACAGTCATATAGCTAATAGCTAACAAAGACAGGAACAGGACCCAGGTTTCCTAATACTTGGTTTACCTAAACTGTATAGGCTCTCATTGCAGAAGCGAGAGATCCTTGTTTGTATTTATAGTTCTTACTTTGTTCCAATTATCTTTTCATATTTATTTTTTCTCTGTTTTGACTCATTCCATATAGAATTCCTAGACCAGTGATTCCCAAAGTGGGCGCTACCACCCCCTGGTGGGTGCTGCAGCAATCCAGGGAGGCAGTGATGGCCACAGGTGCATTTATCTTTCTTATTAATTGCTATTAAAATAAATAAAATTAATTTCCAGGGGGCTAAGTAATATTTTTTCTGGAAAGGGGGCAGGAGGCCAAAAAAGTTTGGGAGCACTGCACTAGACTGTGGTAGGCTTTGATATTGTTTGTGAATGATCCATACCAGTTGTTTATTATTGGGACAGTCCCTCCTTCTAGACCTGATAGTGCTTTGTTCTCATTTAAGTTGCTTGTGATAGGCCACACCTGGAAAGAGGCAGCATAGAGAAGTATGAAGAACACTGGTCTCAGAGGACTCACTTTTGAGTTCTATGTTGAAATGCTTTCTCATATATTTCTCAAATCTAGGTCTTGCCCTGGTAATCCCACTTGTGTGCAAATAAAATTTCCATGACATTTGGCTTCAAAAAAATTCCTCTGGGGCATAGGCTATTTCATTTATTTGTTTTTTAGCACTTAGTATGGAGCCCGGCACAATATAAGCACTTCATAGGCTTGTTAATTGAGTTATTGGACCCTGAACACAGGTAAGAGAGTTGTGTGGGAAAGGAAATGTCATCAGCTTCTCCTTATCTGGCAGGGGTATCTATCTCCCCAACCAGTATGGGAAGAACTGGGTCTGGACCTTTGCCTTTCTTTTATATATCTGCAGCTTTTGTCTTGTCTGTCTATATGCTTATGCTTTTTTAAAAAGTCACCGATGCTCCCAGTCCTTGTCATTGGCACTTCCCAGACAAAAAAAGGGTTTCCTTTGAGAATGAAGAAGGAAAACTCATAGACTGGGAAAATCTTGGCAAATAGCAACCTTACTAGGCCATTTGAGTATATTATCCTTCCTGAACTCTTAAACCTTATCAATGTGATCCTAGGAGAGTTACTTATCTGTTTGTTATCTCAGTTTCCTAATTTATGAGGAGCTAATAATGTATGCACTCTCTATATCTATTGTGAAGGTAATGGTATGTGAACACTAAAGGACTACATAAGTATGAATTTATTATTATTATAGTCATAGAATCTTATAATTGAAAGGGAACTAACAGGTCATCCAATCCTTCCTGCCACCTTGTCCAGCACCCTTGACAAGTGACCATTCTAACCTTTACTTGAATGTCTCTAGGAACTGAAAACTTACTGCTTTGTGAGTTAGCCTGTTCACTTGATGGATAGGTTCATATATTATAGAGCTAGTATCTTGTCTTCACTGTTAAATTCCATCCATAAATCTGTTTGGTTTTTTTACCCTCCTCCTGGTCTTTTGTCTGTAAGCTAAATATTCTACTTCTCTTAATTGTCAAAGGACATGGTTCTTAGAAGTCTCATCATCTTGATTGTTTTCTAGTATGTTGGTTTTCCTCTTAAAGGATCCCACTGGGAGGTATCTAGATGGCTCAGTGCATTGGTTCCCAAACTTTTTTGGCCTACCGTCCCCTTTCCAGAAAAAAATATTACTTAGCACCCCTGGAAATTATTTTTTTTTTAGTTTTAATAGCAATTAATAGGAAAGATAAATGCATCTGTGGCCATCACTGCCTCTCTGGATAGCTGCAACACCCACCAGGGGGCGGTGGCGCCTACTTTGGGAATCACTGGCTCAGTGGATTGAGAGCCAGATCTATTGAGAGGAGGTTCTGGTCGTGGATACTTAGCTATGTGACCCTGGGCAAGTCTCTTAACACCCATTGGCTAGCCCTTACTGCTCTTATGCCTAGGAACCAATACATGGTATTGATTATAAGACAGAAGGTAAGAGTTAAAAAAAAAATCAGGGGTCATACCTAAAGTGAATACTGTACAGTAGAGTCATATGATCAACAAAGAGTATACTGAGTAGACAGTAATTTCCTACATACTATTTTTTTTGTTTGTTTAATTTGGTCCTTCCCTGTAGCCTTCTGTGCCTGGCATCCTTTGAAATTAATTTTATTGTTATCCTTCAGTTTACAACTTTTAGCTATAAGCTTTTTTAAAGACAGTTTTAAAAATTCTGCTTGTTGTGTATGCATTTTCTCTTGAAAACAATTATAATCATTAAGAAAGCAATACATTGGGTACTGACTGTGCTGCTTGTCTACTGTGGTAGACAAACTTGCCTTTGATTTGATATTTGTTTTAAAGTTCATTAACATTTAATTTGAGCTTTCTGCTCTGTTAATTTCTCAGTAGAGGGTACTTAGTGAATCTTTTTTCTTTTATAGTCATTGTTCAGAGGTAATAGATATATATGGCAAAGTAGGATCATGAGAGAAAGCAGAGTATTGGGCTGTTGGTTTAGAAATAATTTATCATTTTACTGTCTTCTTAAAATAACCACTAAAATAGAAAATGTTTGACAAAACTTATGTTAACAGTTATTTTTAGGGTATACTTGAATGCTTCTTTGTAAATGAATTAAGAGAAAATTCAATTGACTTCCCTCCCTACTTGAGATTTCTATAAAGAGTACCTAGCAACAGTTACTAGAGAGAAGAAACTTCAGCTGTCAAGGAATTGGGGCCAGTGAGGAAGTGTTCTGAGCCAATTAGGCATCCAATCCAGTTTTTTGTAGAGTTTCCTAATTGTGATGGATTTGGTTTTAGAGGCAGATGTTGGGAAGATATATGATATCCTGCTTATTTTTTACTTTATTTTTTTATTTTTTATTTTTAGAAAAATTTTCCATGGTTACATAATTCATATTTTTACTTTACCCTTTACCACCTCAACACCCCACCCCGCCCCCCGCTGTACCTAACTCACATTTATACTGTTTTAACATGTGTGGTCAGTCAAGACTTATTTACATATTATTGNCCTATAGAAAGTTAGCCAAGGACTTAAGAAGATCAGGATTCAACTCTAACCTCTGACACATAGAATCCGTCTGACCCTGTGGAAGTCACTTAACTTCATACTATCCCAGGAAACTCTCTCAAACTCTTAACTTGAAGAAAATGTGCTGACTTGTATCAATCTAAGTAATTTTTCTCATCTGGAAGTTCCTTGTACCGGTGAAATTATAGATCCAGTTCTTATCCTTATTTATGTGAACCTGCAATTTCAATGGTTGAGTCCTTTCTATATTGGTCCAGATCCAATTCCCCCATTCTCTTTCATTCTATGTGATTCTTGTTCTTAATTTTTCATGAAATTAAGCCAATCTATTTGAAGCCTTTGATTTTTTTTACTATTATTTTTTTATTTTTATAATTTTTTTAGAAAAATTTTCCATGGTTACATAATTCGTGTTTTTACTTTACCTTCACTCCCTCAACACCCCCCTCCAAAATCCCTTCCCCCCCTGCCATACCTAACTCACATTTCCACTGATTTTAACATGGGTGGTCAGTCAAGACTTATTTACAAAATATTGATAGTTACATTGGTGTGGTCTTTTCGGGTCTACATCCCCAATCATGTCCTCATCAACCCAAGTGTTCAAGCAGTTGTTTTTCTTCTGTGTTTCTACTCCTGTAGTTCTTCCTCTGAATGTGGGTAGCGTTCTTTTCCCTAAATCCCTCAGAATTGTCTCTGGTCATTGCATTGCTGCCAGTACAGATGTCCATTACATTCGATTTTACCACAGGGAATCAGTCTCTGTGTGCAATGTTCTTCTGGCTCTGCTCTTTTCACTCTGCATCAGTTCTTGGAGGCCTTTCCAGTTCACATGGAATTCCTCCATTTTATTATTCCTTTGAGCACAATAGTATTCCATCACCAACATATACCACAATTTGATCACCCATTCCCCAGTTGAAGGGCATACCCTTGCTTTCCAGTTTTTTGCCACCACAAAGAGCGCGGCTATAAATATTTTTGTGCAAGTCTGTTTATCTATGATCTCTTTGGGGTATAAACCCAGCAATGGTATGGCTGGATCAAAGGGCAGGCATTCTTTTATCACTCTTTGGGCATAGTTCCAAATTGCCATCCAGAATGGTTGGATCAGTTCACAGCTCCACCAGCAGTGTATTAGCTTCCCAGTTTTGCCACATCCCCTCCAGCATTCATTACTCTCTCCTGCTATCATTTTAGCCAATCTGCTAGGTGTGAGGTGGTACCTCAGAGTTGTTTTGATTTGCATTTCTCTAATTATTAGAGGTTTAGAACATTTTCTCATGTGCTTATTGATACTTTTGATTTCTTTATCTGAAAATTGCCTATTCATGTCCCTTGCCCATTTATCAATTGGGGAAATGGCTTGATTTTTTTATACAATTGATTTAGCTCCTTGTTTGAGTAATTAGACCTCTGTCAGAATTTTTTTTTATAAAGATTTTTTCCCAGTTTGTTGTTTCCCTTCTGATTTTGGTTGCATTGTTTTTGTTTGTACAAAACCTTTTTGATTTAATATAATCAAAACCATTTAATTTACATTTTGTAATTTTCTCTAACTCTTGCTTGGTTTTAAAATCTTTCCTTTCCCAGAGATCTGGCAAGTATACTATATTCTGTGTTCACCTAATTTACTTACAGTTTCCAAGATGCAAAAATCTTAAATAGAATACTAGCAAAAAGACTCCAGCAAGTAATAAAGAGGGTTATTCATCATGATCAGGTAGGATTTATACCAGGAATGCAAGGATGGTTCAACATTAGGAAAACCATCCACATAATTGACCATATCAACAAAAACCACATGATTATCTCAATAGATGCTGAACAAGCCTTTGACAAAATACAACACCCATTCCTACTGAAAACACTAGAAAGTATAGGAATAGAAGGTCCTTTCCTAAAAATAATAAACAGTATATATCTTAAACCATCAACAAGCATCATATGCAGTGGGGATGAATTAGAAGCCTTTCCAATAAGATCAGGTGTGAAACAAGGATGCCCATTATCACCTCTATTATTTAACATTGTACTAGAAACACTAGCAGTAGCAATAAGAGAAGAAAAAGAAATTGAAGGTATTAAAATAGGCAATGAGGAGACTAAGCTATCACTCTTTGCAGATGATATGATGCCTACTTAAAAAATCCTAGAGAATCAACTAAAAAAGTAGTAGAAATAATCAACAACTTTAGCAAAGTTGCAGGATTCAAAATAAATACACATAAATCATCAGCATTTTTATATATTTCCAACACATTGAAGCAGGAAGAGTTAGAAAGAGAAACACCATTTAAAATCACCCTAAACAATATAAAATACTTAGGAATCTATCTACCAAAACAAACAGGAATTATATGAACACAACTACAAAACACTTTCCAAACAATTAAAACTCGATCTAAACAATTGGAAAAACATTGAGTGCTTATGGGTAGAACGAGCTAACATAATAAAAATGACCATTCTACCCAAACTAATTTACTTATTTAGTGCCATACCTATCAAGCTACCAAAAACCTTTTTTACTGCATTAGAAAAAATATAACAAAGTTTATTTGGAAGAACAAAAGATCAAGAATATCAAGGGAAATAATAAAAAAAAAAACGTGAAGGAAGGGGGCCTAGCAGTACCAGATATTAAACTGTACTACAAAGCAGCAGTCATCAAAACAATATGGTACTGGCTAAGAGACCAAAGGGAGGATCAGTGGAATAGACTTGAGGTAAGTGACGTCAGCAAAACTGTACGATAAATCCAAAGAGCCCAACTTTTGGGACAAAAATCCACTATTTGACAAAAACTGCTGGGAAATTTGGAAAACAATATGGGAGAGATTAAGTTTAGATCAACATCTCACACCCTACACCAAGATAAATTCAGAATGGGTGAATGGCCTGCTTATTTTTTAAAGTGTGTGTGTGTGTGTGTGTGTGTGTGTGTGTGTGTGTATTTCATCCACCTTTTGTCTGAGCCCAATCCTCAAAACAGCCACCTTAAAAAAAGATACTATAATTAAATTTTTGCATGCTAAAACCCTCTCAAAAGTTAGCTTTAATTAGCTCTGGCTTGTACAGCAACAGTGATGTCTAGCCCACAGTTGGCTAGTGATTGGCAGCAGAGGGATATATAATGTGATAGTGAAATTCACACACAGACACACTCACTTCTCTTTCTGTCTCTCTCTGTCTCAATCTTTCTCTGTCTCTCTGCTTCTCTATCTCTGTCTCCCTCCCTCCTCTCTCTCTCTGTCTCTCACTCTCTCTGTCTCTCTCTCTTCCTCCCTCCCTTTCTCTGTCTCTCTTCCTTCTTCTATCTCTCCCCCCCCCCCCCCCACTCTCCTCACTCCATCCTACCCCTCTCTGGGATTTAATGTAGAGATGATAGCCACACAATGCAAGAATTTAGAGTACCTGAAGCATGGCTGAGTGAAAAGAGAACAGCCTGAAATTTTCCTCTTCACCCAGGTATTAAGGAGTAAATTTAAGTTTATTAAACTTTTCTTATAGTATCTAATAACAGCTTACATTTATGTAATGTTTTAGAGCTTACCAAAGTGCTTTTGTCACAATGACCCTTCAAGATAGGTTGTGCAAGTATTATTGCTTCCATTTTACAGGTGAAGGCCCAGGTTTCAAGAGATGAAATGACTTGCCCACACTACTAGTAAGTGTTGGGAGTCAGGACAGAAATGTGGGTCTTGACCTCCAAATTTAGTGCCGTAGGTAAAAACACACACATATTGATCTCTACTGTTATAAAAACAAAATTTAAAAACCAATGCAAAAGCTGTCTTTGATGAATTATATTTTTTGCATTTACTAAAAGAGAAATAGGATTCCTAAGAGGCAGCCAGTTCTTCTGACACTAATTTTATATTGACAACAGTGCAACTTTGTTTCCTGAATGAATTCAAGGGAGGTGGGGCTGAATTAAAAGAATAGATGAACAAATTTATAAAGTCCAGTCCTTTTTTTTTTACTGTCATATTTTCATTTTGATGAGAAGGCAAATGAAGAAAATGTGGACTAAACAGCATTACTTATAAACTTTACCCTGAAACATTTATATCAGTGGTTTTTTTGGCCTACTGTCCCCTTTCCAGAAAAAATATTACTTAGCCCCCTGGAAATTAATTTTTTAAAAATTTTAATAGCAATTAATAGGAAAGATAAATGCATCTGTGGCCATCACCACCACCCTGGATTGCTGCAGCACCCACCAGGGGGCGGTAGCACCCACTTTGGGAATCACTGAAGATGACGGCTGCTGATTTGGTTGCCTCAATTTTAGCTTCATTAATGGAGAGAAGGAACATATAATCCCAAAGATACAAGTTTTCCTGATTGAGGTGGGGGAGGGGAGGGAAGCATTGAATTAGACCAATGAATTCATTTAACTATAAAGTAAATTGAACAAATAAATAAACTTCTTAACATGACAATTTCTCTTCTCTCCAAGAGTTTTTTTCCATAGCCTCTGCTTTAAAAAAAATGTGAGCACAAAATTTACTTAACCTTTAAATTTTATAACCATAGAATTTGAAATAATATGACTTAGCATTTTATGGATAATTGGATATTTTTTCAGAACAATTTTGTGACCCAGAATCAGCTCCCTTTTGCAGATGACTAAAAATTATTTGCCCATCATTATAGTCTTGTTAGTGCTTCACCTGAGATTACAATCTTTCTTGACTTGTGATGCAGTATTCTTTCAACTATACCATACTGTTTTTTTTGAAGAACCAAAGAACAGCCTCTTTTAATAAAGTTTCTGATGCTCTAAGCCCTAGATTTTAATTAATAAAAGAAAAAATTGTTAAAGTAATACTTTGAAAATCTGCATGTTATAGGGATGACATTAGATAAAGAGTAAAGGATCAAGGTTATTTTGTAAAGTACAAATGTGGGCCCTATAGTCAGCTATTCTTGAGCTGAAAATACCTATATGTATTACACAGTCATACCTCAGCTATTCTTGAGCTGAAAATACCTATATGTATTACACAGTCATACCACTTAATGAGGGAGTTTGTTCATAAGTGCCAAGTGTTTACTTTAGTGAATGAATTTAAATTAACTTGTATCACTCAAGAGTAGCTGGGCAGTTATGCAGAACTAAAATCTTACAGCTTACTCAGAAACAGCATTTTCCATTGGCTCAGGCAATCAGTAACTGGTACTAGAGTTTGTACAGGCTGTTTTTCATTGTTTGCCTTAGTTTCTTTGCCATGTGAGGTCATTCAGCTCTACACAAAGACTGTTATATACGGATATAACTATTTTCTAAAAGTTGCTACTGGTTCTCCTTTATATTTTGGACACTAATTTGGATTCCTGAAAAGTAAGTTTTATTTAAAGGTTCTTTCTTGCCATAGGGAAAAAAATTAATATTTATCTCAGAACTTTTGAATGTTGGATTTGGAGGTTGGGTGGTTAGTATTAAAGGAGGTTAATATTTGGTTTTTGTATCCCTCCCCATCTCGACACTGGATTAGGTGGAATTATAATTTATAGGATTCTTTTTTTTTCTTGCCCAAAATTTTTCTTGCCAAAATTTTTTTTTTGGTGTTCTCCAAACACTTTTCATTTTGCTAGTTACAGCCGGACTTGGACTTTAGCCTCAGAAAAATATATATACACTGGAATCTTCCTATAGTTTCTTTATAGATATAGAATTTTGATAAAGGAAATATGAGTTTTAAATTATAGATTTTAAAAAGAAAGCAAACTCTAAGAAATTCAGAAATTTTATGGTGTATGCTGTGGGGATACTGAAGCATTTCTTATTTCTGTGGAAAAATGGTATAAAACAATAGCAATTGTCTCCTTATCACTCCAAGACTCCTCTTCCTTCTCAGAAAACCAAACTGTAAGCTTACATGCTAATTTAAATTCAATCTCATCTAAGTAGCCTTCCTTGTCTCTCCCTCTCTTCCCCCCATCTTCTTGTGTTCAACTTTGTCTCTGATATTTTGGTTATGTCATATTAAAATGAAGGCAAAAATAAAAACTCATTATGTGCAAGGCACAGTGACAGTAGACTTTGGGAATTTAAAACCAGAATTAAGTTGTGGGTTTTCTTATAAAGTTGTTAGTGTCACCAAAATTACATAGCCTTAAATGAAAACTATAGAGCTTGTATATTTATTAAAGAACTATCTGAAAATAGCAATTAATTTTTTAAGATTAAGTAGTTGAAAACTTTTAAAAATTATAATTTCCCAAGTCCTCATTTCTTCTTTCTAATTTTTTTTACTTATATTTGCTGAAGTCTGTGTTGAAGTACCATTAAAAAAAACCCTTTGTAAATGTAATATGTTTCTTAGTATATTTTGGCTGTGATTAGGGAAAGTTTTTTTCCCCCCAGGGGTGCTTTTCATAAGTAACTACTTAAGGCATTGTGTTGTCAAACACAGTTACTGTATTTAAGAACACAAGTTTAGATATTATTTTCTTTTATCTAGGAGGTCCTGTGTGTAAAAGGGAATTCTTTGTTATCTTTTTCCCCTCTACATATGTTGATTTTTTTCAATAGCTTGTTAAGAAATCCATCCTGGGCTTTTCTGAATTGCGCCTTTGCATTCATGGGGTACTTATGTTTTCTTGATACCAGCCCAGGGTGCCTTTGGTTTGATTACAGGAATTTCTATTTTTACTAATTTCTAAATTTTTACTAATCTTTTTCCCTGGCTCAAAGATGTTGAGCCTCCTTGAGTTCAGAAATTTGATGTAGCATTTCCTATATTTTCTTTTCATGGAGCTCCCAAATTGGATATCCAGTTCTAGCACCATTTTCCCCTCTATCACATCTAAACCAACTTGATTGTTTAAGCAAGGATATTTATTTATAAAGGGAAAGAAGATATAAATTCAAATAACACAGCAGGTAAGTTAAATAGAAACACATTTAAAAGATTACTTGACCCAACTGGATAGCATCCAGCTTTTTAGTATGTCCTGTCTTTCTGAAGTTCTTATGTACAAATTATAAAATGTAAGTGATTTTCTAGCCTAAATGCGATGTCAAGGCATGTTCCTATGTACCTCTCCTGTCCCTCTTTCCTCCCTCCCTAACCAAGATAAATAGAATAGTTCTTGAACATTTAGGATTTAGCTCCCCATATTGGAGCTTTCAGCCTGGACTCTGCTCTGTTTTTTTCTTTACAAGCCAAAGATTACTTTCAACCAATCAGGAAATTATCTGATTACTGTAGACATTTGATGATTCATCCATAATCTTTCACTAATATATTGTTAATACATAATAACAAATAATTGTTAAATAACTTTTTCTTTAAAAGGAGGATAGAAGAAAAATAACTTATTAAAGAAATTACTGGTACACTCTGCTAAGATAAAAGAAAAATCCAACCTCTCACACTTTTTACCAAGAAAATTCATGGAAGATTACTTTTTATTAATTGTAGTTCTTTTTTTCTTTGATAAGTGGGTTTGCAATATCCGAATTAAAATATAGGTCATTTTTTTCAAAAAAGGGTGCTGATTTACTTTTATGTTCAGTTGTTCAAAAAACCCACTTATTTATATGAAGTTAAATTTTTAACAAGTTTTATAACTATTGTTTAGTTTAATATTTAACCTAAAGTCTTACCAAGAAACTTTTTTTTGAGTATTTAAAGAAATAGTTCTTTTATATTAGTAGAAGCTTCACTTATTTGGTTGAGATTTATTCTAATAGTGTGAACTTTTACAAGTGGACAGCTTGGGTTCCCTTCAGATTTTGAGGCTTCAAGTCTTGCAGGCCTGTGGATAGAACCACAATCTCTACTACTGGCCTTGTTTCCTTCTCTTGGAATCTACCCCCAAATTCATGAAGGAAGTAGGAAAACACTGGGTGAAACTTAACCAGTATTAGAATGGGCTTGAGTCCCAGCACATTTTATTAAAGTAGTTTATGAGGTTTTAAATTGTAGGATTGAAGAAGGTAAGAAAAACATTTATCAAAGGAGTAAAGCTAAGCATTTCTTGTATTTTGGTGGGGTAGGGAGAGAGAGGTCATCCTCTACCCTAAAGGATTAAGCAATCATAATAGTATACTTCCCAGTCAAGGGACAGCTATGCAAGGGCTAGACCTTTTTGTCTTTTCTCCTTCATGCACTTCCCCACCCAAGGTTTTTTTTGGGGGGGAGGTGGGCTGGAACTAAAGGGTGAAATTTCTGAAGTGAGAAGGTTGAGCAGACTTCTTTCCACTACAGGTCCTCCCTCCCCCCTCTACTTTAGGATTAAGTGTTTATGTGAAACAATAGTCACAGTGGGTGAGTTTCCGTGGCCAACCATAGGGCTTATCACACATGGTATAGTCTTCGCAATATCCTTCCTCTCCACCCTAGCCCCTGTGGAGAAAGATTACATTTTTTCTTTTTCATATTTACCAGGAAATTAATTTTCATATTGCTTGTTGCTTACTGAAGGTTACACCAGCAAATCCATGAGTATTTCCTGGATTTGTTTAAAAAAAAAAAAAGAAAACTGTCATTGTTATGTATATATATTCATTTTTTTCATTGTTAATACTATGTACCTATAATTCTGTTTGTTCATATTAATAGTACACTGGGAGTAACTTTTGCCTTAGAGATATTAATAATGAATAATATTAGATAAAAACAAAATATGATACATAGAAAAACAATTAAAGTCATAGATTCAGTTTTATCCTAATAAATTTAACAATAATAAAGAGAAATCTATTTGATTCTAGGAAGTGCAGGGTGGGAAATCAAGATAGCAGTGATATAAGGAACCATTTGAAGAGAGTGATAAGAGGGCAAAATTGGGAGTGAAGTAAATGGGAGGATGGATCTACTTTTCAAGTTGTAAGAATTCTTTAAGTAATTGAGGGAATTAATTTAATAAACATTTATTAAGCACCTTGTGCAGGGTTAAACCTATGTTTTGCCCTGAATGATTTGAGTCACAATGACTTGGGTTCAAGTCTAGCCTTTGACTCTTGCTGTGTAATCATGGGCCACTTCTTAGCCTCTTAGTGTCCCAGGAAAATGACACAGAGCTTGGAATTGTCTGAGATTCCTTTCACCTCTGACAATTCTATGTTTCAAGATTAAGTAATATAAAGGTGAAAAAGTACCTGTCCTCTAGGAATTTACATTTGTCCTCGAGGAGATGAAATATGCAGGACAGTACTCTAGGACCTGTGATTTTAATCACAGAGAATTCCTTCCACCTAAGCAACATGACCTAGTAGGACTGGGAGAGGGTACTAGAAACTAGGAGGGAAAAGAAAAAGGCTTCCTATTGGAAATGACTTATGAAGTAACACTTGAAAGAAGCTAAGGATTCTAAGTGGTCAAAATAAGAAATACATACATATATATATATGTATTTTCCTATGCATTAGGAGTTTTATGGATTGCAGAGGTTGAGGAACAGCTAGATTGTTTGTAGATGAAAATAACATTCTGAAATGTTTGAAAATCCAGCCGAACCAGATTGTGAAACATTTGTATTTTATTCTAAAAGAAATGAGAAAACTACTAATGATTTTTAAAGCAAGAGAGTGACATAATCAGACCTGTGCTTTTGAATAATTATTTTGGCATTTGTATAGAATACTATTTGGAGAGAAGGGAAGAGTAGAATGAAAACAGGGATACCACTTAGCAAGCTACTTAATATAGGTAAGAAGGTATGAGATCCTAAATTAGAATAATGGTCTGGTGAGTAAAGAGAAGGGGATGAATAGATTGATCTGTGAGAGATAGAAGTATAGAATTGACAACTGGCAATCGAATGGATGTAAAAGAGTGAAGGAGAAGGGACAGTGAATGATGAATCTGGTTGTCTGCCTATGTGACTGAATGATGATAGTATCTTCAAGGCATAGTATACTGGGACTATTTATCCCAAAGAAGAGAGAATTTTTAGGGTGGTTAATGTAACTATCTTGAAATGCTTAAAGGTTATGCCATATAGGAGGGATTATATTTTATTGTGTGAGACCACAGGATAAATTTGAAACAAACTTGAAATAGATGGAAGTTGCAGGGATGCAGATATTGCTTTTAATATATGGAAGACTTAATAATTAAGACTGTTGTAAAACTCACGGTGGACTGTGTCCTGGGGGACATTCAAGCACTGATTCCTTGATGACTTTTTGAAGATAGTAGTGGGGAATCATTGAATCAGATAGAAACTTGAAAGTATTTTGCAAGTCTTCAGATTAGCTAAAAACCCTGATTTTGTGTACAGCCCCCAGTTTGAGTATACTCCCTTTAAATATGAACAGTTGCACTATTGAGCAACCTTAGGATTCCCCCCTTTTCTGTTTTACATGAGGACTTTTTTTCTCCTCTTTTCTTTATCTTACCCCCTAATTGCTTCAAACTCTACTAGTATCTAGGGTCCTTTTCCTCCTGTTAGTCTGAGTTCCTTCATCTTACCTTATTGCTGTGATGGTTGTTAGGAACAGAATGCATGGAAGCAGAGGGAGAAAGAGTTTGTTGCCTTGGTTGCTGATTTTGTTGAGTATTGCCAGTTTCTTTTTTAGAATTTAATTGTAGCTATTGAAATACATAACCTTAGAGGTTGCTAAAAATGTTTAGATAAGTCTCACATGTAAAGATTAACTTCCCTAATATTCTTGAGATTTAGTAAGATTTGTTGACTGATGGCCCCTGTGCTCTTAAGCCAAAGCTATTAAGTGACAGTGTTTATATATACTCTAGACTTTCCATAGATAAGACTCCAAATCTGGACATTCTTTATGAAAATGTAGGATTCTTACCGGCAATGCCAGCTTTAGCAATAAAAGAGAAAGAAAGTGAAGGAATTAAAGTAGGCAATGAGGAAACTAAATTATCAATATGATGATGTACAAAGAGAATCCTAGAGAATCAACTGGAAAACTAGTTGAAATGATTAATAACTTTAGCAAAGTTTCAGGATACAAAATAAACTCACATAAATCATTAGCATTACTATATATTACCAATAGAGTTTAGCATTAAGAGAGAGAAAAATTCCATTTAATATAACTTTAGACAATATAAAATTCCTGGGAATCTATTTGCCAAGACTAAATAAAGTAAAACAGTAATTATATGAACACAACTACAAAATACTGTTCACAAAAATAAAGTCAGATCTAAAACAATTGGAAAAATATTAATTGCTTATGAGTAGGCTGAGCTAATATAACAAAAATTACAATTTTACCTAAATTAATTTACTTCAATGCTATACAAATCAAACCACCAAAATTATTTGATTAAAAAAGAGAAAAAGCAATAACAAAATTCATCTGGAAGAACAAAAGGTCAGGAATATCGGGGGAATTTATGAAAAAAAAATGCCCAGAAAAGGTGGCCTAGTAGTATTCGATTTCACAGTGTTAGTGTTTGATAAACCCAAAGACCCTGGATTTTGGGGTAAGAACTCACTATTTAACAAAAATTGCTGGGGAAACTGGAAAATAGTATGGCAGAAGCTAGATATAGATCAGTATCTCACACCCTATACTGAAATACGGTCAAAATGGGTATATGATTTAGATATAAAGGTTGATACCATAAGTAAATTAGGGGAATACAGAATAGTTTACTTGGCAGATCTATGGAAAAGGGAAGAATTTTTGACCAAATGAGAGAGAGAGCATTATAAGATGTAAAATTAATAAATTTTTTAAACTCTTGCCCTCCGTCTTAGACTCAATACTGTGTGGTGGCTCCAAGGCAGAAGAGAGGTGAGGACTAGGCAATCGGCATTAAGTGACTTGACCAGAGGTACACAGCTAGGAAGTGTCTAAGGTCAGATTTGAACCCAGGACTTCCCATCTCTGGGCCTGGCTCTCAATCCACTGAGCTACCCAGCTGCCCCTGAATAACTTTGAACATATTAAATTTAAAACCATTTGTACAAACAAAATCAGTGTAACAAAGATTAGAAGGAAAGCCAACAAACTGGGAAAAGATTTTATAACAAATTTTTCTGATAAAGTTCTAATTTCTCAAACTTATAAAGAGCTAAGTCAAATTTATAAGTGTCGAAGTCATCCTCCAAATGACATGGATGGTCAAAGAATATGAACAGACAATTTTCAGATGAAGAAATCAAAGCTATCAGTAATTATATGAGAAAAAATGTTCTAGATCACTCTTGGTGAGAGAAATGCAAATTTAAACAACTCTTGAGGTACTAGGTCACACCTATCAGATTGGCTAATATGATAGTAAAAGAAAGTGTTAAATGTTGAAGGGATGTGGCAAAACTGGAGCATTAATGCATGGTTGATAGAATTGTGAACTGATCCAACCATTCTAGAGGGATATTTGGAAACTGCAAAAGGGACATAAAACTGTGCCTACCCTTTGATCCTGTAATACATACTACTCCTGGCCTTGTATACAAAAAGAGATCATAAGAAAAGGGGGAAATGACCTATTTATACAAAATATTTAAATCTGGAAAGATATACTTGAACGATGCAGAGTGATATAAGCAAAACCAGGAGAACATTGTACAAAGTAACAGCAATATTGTGGAATGATCAACTGTGAAAGACTTACCTTACTCTCAGCGATACAGTGATCCAGGACAATTCTGAAAGACCTCATGACAAAGAATGCTATCCACCTCCAGAAAAAGAACTGTTGGAGTTGGGTGTAAATCAAAGCATACTATTTTTCATTTTAGATGATTTACGTTTTTATTTTGGGGGTTTTGGTTTTATATGAGCATTCTCTCACAAAAATGACCAAGATGGAAGTATTGTTTGCATTATAATACTCATATAACCCAGATCCAATTGCTTACCATTGCCAATAAGAGGGAGAGTAGGCGACAATTTGGATCTTATAATTTTGGAAAGTGAATGTGGAAAATTGTTATATATAAAAAAAGAAAATTTAGGATTCTGTCAATTCTCTTGTTTTGTGGATGTCTTTCCTTCCTTCCTTCCTCCCTCCCTCCTTCCCTCCCTTTTGGTGAGGAACTTCCTTTATCCATGTAGATCAGTGATTCTTAAAGTGGGTGCCACCGCCCCCTGGTGGGTGCTTCAGCGATCCAGGGAGGCGGTGATGGCCACAATTTTTTTGTATTACATTCTATTCTGAGTTCAATAAATAGTTTCATAATTTCCAGGGAGCACTAAGTAATATTTTTTCTGGAAAGGGGGCAGTTGGCCAAAAAAGTTTGGGAACCACTGCTGTAGATCAATATCTAAAACTTAGGTTCTTTAAGAGTTTTCTGGATATGAGAAGTTGCATATTCCTCCCAGAGTCACATATTTATTAATGTGGGTCAGAGGTGTTTTGATTAGCATTTCTCTAATTATTAGAGATTTAGAATACTTTCTCATGTGCTTATTGATAGTTTTGATTTCTTTAACTGAAAATTGCCTATTCATGTCCCTTGCCCATTTTTCAATTAGGGGATGGCTTAATTTTTTGTAGAATTGATTTAGCTCCTTGTATATTTGAGTAATTAGATCTTTGTTTGAGATTTTTCTTTTAAGGATTTTTTCCCAATTTGTTGCTTCCCTTCTAATTTTGGTAGCATTGGTTTTGTCTATACAAAACCTTTTTAGTTTAATGTAGTCAAAATTATTTATTTTACATTTTGTGATTTTTTTTCTGATTCTTGCTTGGTTTTAAAATCTTTCCCATAGATCTGACAAGTATACTATTCTGTGCTCACCTAATTTAGTTATAGTTTCCTTCTTTATATTCAAGTTATTCACCCATTTTGAGTTTATCTTGGAATAGGGTGTGAGATGTTGATCTAGGACCAATCTCTCCCATACTGTTTTCCAAATTTCCCAGCAGTTTTTGTCAAATAGTGGGTTTTTGTCCCAAAAGCTGGGTTCTATGGGTTTATTGAAGACTGTCTTGCTGAGTTCGCTTACCTCTAGTCTATTCCACTGATCCTCCCTTCTGTCTCTTCGCCAGTACCATATTGTTTTGATGACTACAGCTTTGTAGTACAGTTTAATATCTGGTACTGCTAGGCCACCTTCCTTCATATTTTTTTCATTATTTCCCTTGATATTCTTGGTCTTTTGTTCTTCCAAATGAACTTTGTTATGTTTTTTCTCTAATTCAATAAAAAAAGTTTTTTTGGTAGTTTGATAGGTATACTACTATATAGGTAAATTAATTTGGGTAGAATGGTCATTTTTATTATGTTAGCTCATTCTACCCATGAGCACTCAATGTATTTCCAATTGTTTAGATCTAGTTTTAATTGTGAGGAAAGGGTTTCGTAGTTATCTTTGTATACTTCCTGTGTTTGTCTTGGCATATAGATTCCTAAGTATTCTATATTGTCTAGGGTGATTTTAAATGGAATTTCTCTTTCTAACTCTTCCTGCTTCAATGTGTTGGAAATATATAGAAATGCTGATGATTTATGTGCGTTTATTTTGTATCCTGCAACTTGGCTAAAGTTGTTGATTATTTCCTCTAACTTTTTAGTTGATTCTCTAGGATTTTTTAAGTAGACCATCATGACATCTGCAAAGAGTGATAGCTTGGTCCCCTCATTGCCTATTTTAATTCCTTCAATTTCTTTTTCTTCTCTAATTGCTACTGCTAGTGTTTCTAGTACAATGTTAAATAATAGAGGTGATAATGGGCATCCTTGTTTCACACCTGATCTTATTGGGAATGCTTCTAATTTATCCCCATTGCAGATGATGTTCATTGATGATTTGAGATATATACCATTTATTATTTTTAGGAAAGGACCTTCTATTCCTAAACTTTCTAGTGTTTTCAGTAGGAATAGGTGTTGTATTTTGTCAAAGGCTTTTTCAGCATCTGTTGATAATCATGTGGTTTTTTGTTGGTTTGCTTGTTGATGTTGGTCAATTATGTGAATAGCTTCCCTAATGTTGAACCATCCTTGCATTCCTGGTATAAATCCCACCTGATCATAATGAATAACCCTCATGATCACTAGCTGGATTCTTTTTGCTAGTATTCTGTTTAAGATTTTTGCATCTATGTTCATTAGGGAGATTGGTCTGTAGTTTTCTTTCTGTTTTTGATCTACCTGGCTTTGGGATCAGTACCATATTTGTGTCATAAAAGGAATTTTGTAGAACTCCTTCTTTGCTTATTATGTCAAATAGTTTGTATAGTATTGGGATTAATTGTTCTTTGAAGGTTTGATAGAATTCACTTGTGAATTCATCTGGTCCTGGGATTTTTTTTTAGGGAGTTATTTGATGGCTTGTTCAATTTCTTTTTCTGATATGGGATAATTTAAGTATTCTTTTTCCTCTATTAATCTAGGCAATTTGTATTTTTGTAAGTATTCATCTATCTCACCTAGATTGCTATATTTATTGCCATATAACTGGGCAAAATAGTTTTTAATGATTGCCTTGAATTCCTCTTCATTAGAGGTGGGTTCTCCCTTTTCATCTTTAATACTGATAATTTGGTTTTCTTCTTTCCTTTTTTTTAGTTAGAATGACCAGTACTTTTCTAATTTTATTTATTTTTTCAAAGTACCAGCTTCTAGTCTTATTTACTAATTCAATAGTTCTTTTTCTTTTAATTTTATTGTTTTTTTCCTTTGATTTTTATAATCTCTAATTTAGTTTTTAACTGGGAATTTTTAATTTGTTCCCTTTCTAGTTTTTGATCTTGATGCCCAGTTCATTGATCTTTGCCCTCTCTAATTTGTTATTATATGCACTCAAGGATATAAATTTCTCCCTGAGTACTGCTTTAGCTGCATCCCACAGATTTTGGTAGGATATCTCATCATTGTCATTCTCTTCAACGAAATTATTGTTTCTATGATTTGTTCTTTAACTATCTGATTCTGAAGAATCATATTATTTAATTTCCAATTAGTTTTTGATTTGCCTGTCCATGTGCCATTACTGATTATTGTTTTTATTGCATTATGGTCTAAAAAGGTTAAGTTTATTATTTCTGCTCTTTTGAATTTGTTTACCATGTTTCTATGCCCTAGGACATGGTCAATCTTTGTGAATGTACCATGTGCAGCTGAAAAGAAGGTGTATTCCTTTTTGCCCCTATTTATTTTTCTCCACATATCTATTAAATCTAATTTTTCTAGGATTTCATTCAACTCTCTTATCTCTTTCTTATTTATTTTTCGGTTTGATTTATCTAGATCTGCTAGAGGAATATTTAGATCTCACTAGTATAGTTTTACTATCTATTTCCTCCTTGAGCTCTGCCAGTTTCTCCTTTAGAAATTTGGATGCTATACCATTTGGTTCATACATGTTGAGTATTGTTATTTCCTCATTATCTATACTGTCTTTTATTAGGATGTAATTACCTTCCCTATCTCTTTTAATCAGATCTATGTATACTTTGGCTTTATCAGAAATCATGATTGCCACTCCTGCCTTCTTTTTCTCAGCTGAAGCCCAAAAGATTTTGCTCCAGCCATTGGCCTTAACCCTGTGTATGTACACTTGCCTTATATGTGTTTCTTGTAGACAACATATGGTAGGATTCTGTTTTCTAATCCATTCTGCTATTTGCTTCTGTTTTATGAGCAAATTCTACCCATTCACATTCAGGGTTATAATTATCAGCTGTGTATTCCCTAACATTTTGGTATCCTCTCCTAGTTCTACCCCTTCTTCTTATGCTGTTTCCTTTTAAAACCAGTGGTTTGTTTTAAAATCAGTCCCCCTTGAACCCTCCCTTGGTTTATTACCCTTTCCACCCCCTACCTTCCCCTCTTATTATTTTAAGGCCTAATGAATTCCCTCCCCCCTCTTCTATTCTCTTCCTTTATGAACTCCCCACCTACTGTCCCCCTTGGTTTATCCCTTCTGACTTTATCTGAAGGGTTAGATAGAATTTGATAACCCAATAGATCTAGCTACTCTTCCCTCTCAGGATTAATTCTGCTGAGAGTAAGATTTAAGTATTTTCTATTAATGCCCTCTTCCTCTCCTTCTTATAATAGTATTCATCCCCTTTCCTTCCCATGCCCTCTTTGTGTGGTATAGATTATCCTATTTTTCTTATTCCTTCATGTTACTCTTGGTGCCATCTTCTATTTCCCCACATACACCCCCCCCATATTATCTTAGACCATTTAGTACTCCAACCTCTCCTTATGACTAATTCTTCTAATTACTATAATAGTGAGTACAATTTTTTAGAATTACACATAATATTTCTCCATATAGGAATACAAATAATTTGATCTTACTGAAGCCCTTGAAGAAGGCAATTTAAAGATAAGAGTTTTCTTTCTTTCCCCTCTCTTTCATATTTACCTTTTCATGTTTCTCTTGGTTTTTGTGGTTGGATATCAAACTTTCCATTTAGTCCTGGTCTTTTCTGTGCAAATACATGGAAATCTTCTATCTTGTTGAATGCCCATACTTTCTCCTGGAAGTATATAGTCAGTTTTGATGGGTGTGTGATCCTTGATTATAGACCCAGTTCTCTTGCCTTTCTGAATATCATGTTCCAAGCCTTGAGGTCTTGTAGTTTGGCGGCTGTCAGATCCTGTGTAATCCTGATTGGTGTTCCTTGTTATCTGAATTGTCTCTTTCTGGCTTCTTGTGATATTTTCTCCTCAACTTGGAAGCTTTTGAATTTGGCTATTGCATTCCTGGGGGTTGTCTTCTGAGGATTTAGTGTAGAGGGTGTTCTTTGGGCTCTTTCAGTGTCTATTTTGCCCTCTTGTTCAAGGACATTGGGGCAATTTTGTTGTATAATTTCTTGTAGTACGATATGTAGATTTCTATTTGATTTTTCTAGAAGACCAATAATTCTCAAGTTGTCTCTTCTAGACCTATTTTCTTGATCTATTATCTTCTCATTGAGATGTTTCATGTTTCCTTCTATTTTGTCAGTCTTTTGACTTTGCTTTGTTAATTCTTGCTGTCTTGTGAGATCGTTGGCTTCTGCTTGCCCAATTCTAGCCTTTAAAGACTGGTTTTTGGCTATAATCTTTTGGTTTTCTTTCAATCTGGTCTCTCTGACTCTTCATGGCTTCCAGCCAGTCGTTTCTGGTCTTCAATTTGCTTATCATTTCATTTGATTTCTGAACCTCAATTTCCAATTGCAAAATTCTGCCTTTTAAACTTTTTTTCTTGCCAGATCTCTTTCATCTTTCTCATGATCTCAGATTTGAACTCTTGAAGAGCTTGTGACCAATTTTCATATTTTTTGGGAAGGCTTGGATGTCCTTAATTGTTTGTCCTCTTCTGTTTTCTGGGGGTTTTCTGTGCAGAAGTTATTAAGTGTTAGAGCTTTTATCTTGGCCTTTTTGGTGGTTATTTCTTGGGCCTTGCTTGGCATCATTATGCTTTCTCAGCCAGAAATCTGAGTAAGGTAGGCAAGACTCTCTTTGTTTGGAGCTATGGAGCACTTTTTGCCTGAGGCTACTTTGTGAATCTCCTGGCTTCCACAGTCTGCTAGGCCTCTGCTGTCCCTGGCCCCTCAGCCTCACTCCTACGGCCAAGTTCTGCGCTCCCCAGCCTCCTGGGATCTCTTGTCTACCTGTTTTCAGGGTCAATCCCCCATCATCCTAGTTGGCTGCCCTAAGCCCGTAAATTGGGCCATGCTTGCTCTTCCACCTGAGGTTTTCCCCTAAGTCTCAGCCAGCTGAGCTGCTTCCACTTTCCACTGCCTCTCTCAGCCCCACTCCCGTGTCCTAGGTCTGAGCTCTCCAGCCTCCCCAGCCTGGGGTCTCAAGTCTTGCTGCTCTCAGGGTCAAGCCTCTTAGTGGTGCCAGTTAGCTGCCAAGAAACTAGATTTTGCGCCCCTGCTCACTCTAACTCTGGTACACAGCCTCTGATTCTGGTACTGTGGATGGGGTGGGGGAAGGTTATTTGCTCCGGTTTTTATGGGAGCTATTTCTCCCCCTTATAGTGTGGAAGTGCCCAAATCCCACATACTTCGATACTGCGTCCTATTGTGGGGTCCCTTCTTTCATCTGGATTCGTTTTTTTTTTTTGTCCTTTGGAGGTATGCTGGTAGTTGGTTGTGAGAAGAGTTAAAGTGCCCTGCTTCTGCTCTGCAGCCATCTTAACCCAGAAGTCTAGGTCCAGCTTTTAACATTGTTAGTCATTTTGTTAGTCAGTGGAGTTGGGTTAATGGTAGCATGTTATCTGCAGAGATGAAGAGCAAGGGGAGTTAAGGTACCTGCTACCACCATGAGACTTCTTGTTTCTGTCCTTCCTCCTTCCAGTGCCAGGAATAAGTGAGAACACAGAAAGAGAAATGATGTGGAAAGAGTACTGGCTCAGGAGTCAGAGAACTGAGGTTCAAATACCTTCTCTGATATATTTAAAGTGCTTTGCAGAATTTAAAATGTTATCTAAATGTAAGCTGCTATTAGTATTGTTGCCATTACTATCATTTCTTGTGACTTTGGGGAAAGTCACTTCTCTGGGCCTGTCTGCTCCGTAAAATTAGGGAGGTTGGCCTTCATAGCTCTTCCAGCTCTACATTAATGTTCCCATGAATTCACTGACATAGGGACGACTAGTTATATACTTATTTATATATACATTTATTATATGTTATATGCAATTAAATCAATCTATTAAATATGTAACATATAGAATTCCAAATTTTGGAGGCTTAGGAACATAACACAGCTTTAGAGTTGAGTTCCCTGTAATATTTGACCTAACATCATATGCAACTGAGTGCCTGGGATGGGAATGCTGCTCAGTGGACATCATTCTGGGCCTGAAGTCAGAAAAATTTTTCTTCCTTCAAGTTAAAATTTGGCCTCAGATATGTACTAGCTGTTTGACTCTGGGCAAGTCACTGAACCTCTCTTTGCTTCAGTTTCCTCTTCACTAAAATGAGCTAGAGAAGCAAATGGCAAACTAGTCTATTTTCTTTGCAGAGAAATCCCCAAATGGAGTTACAGAGAGTGGGACAGGACTGAAATGAATAACAACAAACACATAGTGCCAAGATGAAACCTGGTCTGGTCTGAGATGCTAGTCATCAATCAGTAGTAATTATTAGTCACCTCCTGTGGAATAGTGCAAAGCACTAGGTTTACAAAGGCAAAAGACAATCAATGCTCTGAAGGAGCTCCAAGTCTAAAGGGAGAGATACATGAAAACAACCCTGTACAAACAAGGTATCTGCCTAGGTAAAGTGAAGATAGTAGAGGTAGACTTGAGTAGAACATTGCTTGATAGCCAAATGCTACCTTCTCTAAATCAAAAACAAACAAACAAAAAACCAGTTGTTAGATTGATGATCAGTTGACCTTCAGATAAGGTCGGTAGGCTCAAGCACACATGGGTTTTGTAACTCTCGTTGCCACCTTTGTGGTCAGTTGGGATGGGAGAGGCAGAAGTAGTGATAGCTTAGAAAAATAGTAGCAATTGAAATCACAAATGAAAGTGATAATACAAAAATTAATTTTGATTACCAATATCAATCACTCTATCAAAACTTATCAGAAATGTCTGATTTTAATTTTATTATTTCTTCCTTCTCATGCTCAACTGAAATGTGGTCATAGATAAGCCACAAAGAATTGGGAATGATTGATTTGGCTGTTTATATTCAGCAGAAAAGGATCTAGAACTTATCTCTTGGAATTTTGTTTTACTGTGTGACTTTTATTTTTGTACAGGTACAGAATTTTGAGTTTTGGACCTAGGAAGCTTACATAATACTTAACTTTTATGGGTTTTTTTTAATGCCTGTTTAAAATTTTTGATTCTTTGCTTTATCATTTCTGAATAGGAAGCTGTTCATTATAATTTAAAAGTTAGAAAAATAAGGGGAATAAAGAATAGTAAATCTCCCCTACTCTTCCCATTTTGTCAAAGTTTACAGTGTCTGACTGAATTGATAGCTTTAGGTGATTGAGCAAATGATTCTTATATTTCCAATAAACAAATTGTTTGCCAGTTGTCAAAATGGGTGCTGTGGAGAGAAGGATGAAATAAATCAGAGGCCTCATCCTCAAGAAACTTAAATTTCTTTGGATTGAAAAGAAACTTTAAACAAGTAGCTAATGGAAGGCAAGATATGGGATTAGGACAAAAGAAAGGTCCAAAATGTTATGAAAAATCTGTAGAACATGAAATGACTTTTAGCTTGGGAATGAAGGAAGAAGCAAGTGGAAAACAAAGATCAGGGAAGGATTCTTCATGTGAAAAGACATTGAATCTAGGTCTTGAAAAGTGGGGAGGGATTTTAATACTTAGTTCTCATCATTTAGAAAACTTGATGAAGTGCCAAATAACAGGTACAGCAGTGTATCACCATATATCTTTTAAGTTTCTTCTCTTTCTTACCTTCTTAGTTTTAAAATATCTTCCATAATTCTGGCTAACTGAATGCAGTTTGTCTTCACAGTTCCACAAGGCTGTCATTGTGTTCTAGGAAGGAAGCTTTTGATGGAATATATCTTTTTTTGCTAGCCATATTTTGTTTACATCCTAAATGAGTTAAATGTGTCCAGTTTTGGGTTTTATGATTTTAGTGGTTTTATGATGATAGTTTATATGAGGTTTTGGGCAGCAAACTACTCAGTCCTTTACTCACCACTGAAGTTTTTTATATATCTAATTAGAATTTTATTCTTTTCCTTAAGATTTCACTTTTCTCTAGGCCATTCTACTTTTGTTAAATCCTTTAAGGTTAGAATTGTTTTTGCAGGATAGAGACAGAGAGGGAAAAAAAGGTGAATATGGTAGAAGTGAATTGGGAAGATGAGACTAATAGAAATTTTTGCTGTGTTTTTAGAAGTCTGCCTGTTATGAAGGAAGTAAAGCCTTAGGGACTTAGGAAGAATTTGGTAAGCTGTGGGAGTCATTTCAACTGTTTTTTTTTTAAGTTTTAGGTGGGTACCTAGACAAAGGATTAAAGAAAAACTACCTCATGAAAAGAAAATGCTAAACAAAAAAATCCGTATAATTTGAAGGGAGGTTGATTGAGCTTATAATATACAACTATCTGGAATAGTGATTTTTAGGAAACCAAGTGTGACCACAAAAGCTGAAAATAAGCTTTGTGGCTTTAGCTATCACTGAAACCTGACTTATTTAAATTTCAGAGTGGGAGAAGAATAACTTTATTGAGAGAATCCCAATTCTACTTGGCATTGTGAAGGAGCAAATTATAAATGTATAGAGGAATGTGTGAATATATATATTTGACTCCCTTAGATAAATTGGTTGTATATTGGCAAGTGTATGTATCCAGCCTGATAATTGTAAGGAAAACAGTATTAGTATATTTGTTTCTCAATATCGTCTTGGTCTTTAATATCTGGTTTCACTTCTTGAAATTACTCTTGAAAGAGTAACTTTTGTGGGTAGGGAACAAAATTTACTTTATATTAAGTACCATCCAAATCCTAATATGCTAGATCAGTGATGGGCAAACTACGGCCCGTGGGCCAAATGTGGCCAGCTGAAATGAAGAATGCAATGGAACTTTGAAAAAGTTGCCTGACAGATGAGCATTTCCTTTCCCCTCTTTAGAAAGTTTGCCCATCAGTGTGCTATATAAATGTGTGCTATTCTTATTTTTTATATTCCCATAGGACCTACCCAATATGCCCAGTATATATAGTAGATAGCAATTATTTGCTGAGTGAAATATTCATATCTTTTTGCTTTTTTCTTGACTTGTTTGTTACTTTTTAACAAAAACTGCACCAGAAGTCTCAATACCTTTTTTTTTTTAACATTTATTAATAATCATTTTTAACATGGTTACATGTTTCATGCTCCTATTTTCCCTTTCACCCCCCGCACTCCCCCCACCCATGGCCGACGCACTTTTCCACTGGTTTTGTCATGTGTCCTTGATCAAGACCAATTTCCCAATTGTTGGTGGTTGCATTGGTGTGGTAGTTTCGAGTCCACACCCCCAATCATGTCCGCCCCGACCCATGCGTTCAAGCAGTTGCTTTTCTTATATGTTTCCACTCCTGCAGTCCTTCCTCTGAATGTGGGTAGCATTCTTTACCATAAATCCCTCAGAATTGTCCTGGGTCATTGCATTGCTGCTGGTACAGAAG
>NC_058134.1:169250348-169494313 GCF_016433145.1 Gracilinanus agilis
GGAGGCGGTGCCTTCACCCACGTGGGCGCTCAGGGAAAGTCCCAGCCACCTGGGGTCCCTCGTCTTGCAGCGCACAGGTACGGCTCAGGGGCTGCCAGTGATTTTCTGGTTGCCCCAGTCCTGTTTACCGGCTTGTGCGGTGTGGGGGGTGGGGGAGGGGCTTCTTCCTCTCGTGTTTTAGTGTGAACTGTTTCACCCCTTTAAAGTGTGGAAATGCCCCGATTCTGCGTACCTTCAATGCTGCGCCCTGTTGTGTGGTTCCTTCGTTCCTCTGGACTCCTTTTTATTTCCCCTTGAGGGGTCCTGTGTGGTTCGGTCAGGAGAGATCGAGCAGCTGCTCCTTACTCTGCCGCCATCTTAACCGGAAGTCCTCAATACCTTTTTGCTTAAGTATTAAAACCATTTTAGCCCTAAAACTAAATAAACCTAAATGTTAAAACCTTTTTATTTAAATCTTGTTACATTAGACATAATTTCTTTAAAAAAAACTTAAGGGAAATGGCTAACTTAATAGCATTGAAATTTTTTTGTTAGAGAAATCTTTTATAATTGCTCTTCCAGAAAGGTTTAACAATTTCCTTTGTAGCCTACTGTAAGAGATGGGCATGTTGACATCTCATTTGTCCTGCCTGATTTCCACAGTCAAACCACAGTCCTGGTCACCCCCTGCCTAATATGTATATCTTAAAACAAATAGCATTTATACCAGTCAAAGAAGATCAGAACTTTTATTTTAAAAGAGCTGAGTATTGGCTGCTGGGAAGTTACTGAATATAGTTAAAGTGCAAAGTCCTTGAGCAATGAGTCCTGTTGCAAGAAAAACAGGCTAAACTTGGGTAACTCAGAGGGAACACAAAGTTCTTTAAATACTTTGTGGAGCTGGCCCTAGTTGATTTATCTAAGACCACTAGGATCTTTAGCTCTTAAATTTGGTGTCTCTTCTGCTCTAAGCCTTGCTGTACTAAAACACTTGGTATTGCTGGAGTATTTTGACTCAGTTGATGCTCTAGGACAGTGGGGAAAACCTTACATTTGGTTAAGTATGATTGATATTTCTCAAGTCCATGAAAACAGTCATTAAGCTTCTGGGGTTTTGAAGATTTGAGTTAATAAATATGTGTGGTTATGTGCATATACACATACATAGATATAACTATATATGTCTTTATTTGTGTTAATCCTAAAGATGTAATAATGTTATTTTTATTCCAGTCACTGCACCTTCTATTTTAGAAAGAAACCTGGAATTCTTTTTAGAGTCCTTTAAATTGTTAGAACTATTTCCTATATGCTCTTGCCAGTGCCAATGAGTCTTACATTCATAATGCTTGCCTGACATCCATGCTTCAAACAAAACATATTTTTGACTGACTGACCATCCCAGTAGTTCCAGAAATCTTACATTTTCCTTAACACTAGCCTTATTGTTTTAACTCTTATAAATTAAAAACCCAAAAGCCTGTCACGGTGATTTTTAGGATCTAAAAAACTTATTTTTTCAATCTTGGGTCATGTTTTTCTATTATGATTCTAAATTGGTTGTCTCCTGGTATTTGCAGAATTCTTTGCTGGGACTTTTTGATTGTTCTGATTGTACTATCGAAATCTTCAAATTTACTTTGGCCCCATGACCAAGTAAAATAAGCCCAGAAATTCCATTTTCTCTTATTCTTCAGGTTTTAGTACTGAACTGACATAGTTTCTGTTTTAGGTGATGAGAGTATAAAGGAGAATGAAATAGCTATTTATGGTAAATTATTTGGTGGCTAGCCTTTCTTGTTTTTTGTTTTGCTCTAAATATGCAGGTCAGTCTGTAGTAAAAGAGAGAGAAGGACCTACCAGCCTCCTAAGGGAATTGGATTGATGGGCAAAGCAGTGGTAGTGTTTGAAATTTGTCAGAACTTTCCAGTTTAAATGGAGATACTTATGGATGTAAAAGTTAAGAATAAATGCATACCAGCAAACTACCCTTAAATAATACCATAACCTTATTGTACTTTATTACAGATCCTCAAAGTCTTGCATAGGAAGTTATTACTGCTGTGGCTCAACTTTACTACTTTGGAATTAAAGTACAGATGGGCAAATGACAACCCACCCCAATACAAAGAGTCATTCATGGTATTACAACTCAACACTTGGGACACCACACTGCTGTGTAAACTCCAACCCTTTGGTCAAAGGCAGTTGGATTTAATTCATTTGTAAGAGGATTAACTTCCCAATAAATTGGAGAAATTTTCCTCCTTTGGATTTGGAAGATGGTGTAGCTAGGACAAAATTGCTTCTTTTGACCTTACCCCTTTCAGTCACCTGATTCTTTTTGGACCTGGATTTCCATCCTCCATTTGAGAGTCAGTGGTGAGTTTTACTACTTGTTATCCATAGAATGCCCAAAGGATCAGCACAAACTGTGGCAGGTTGGAAAACAAACTCTAATTGTAAGCACCTAGGCTATGTAAATAACTAAGCCCCAGAGTATAGCTAGACACAGACAAGTCTCAGAAGGCTGATAGAAATGCTTGATTGTTTAAATCTTCATATATTTATCTTTTCCCTTTAAAAACAAGCCAAAAATCAAATGAAATTA
Source organism: Gracilinanus agilis (assembly GCF_016433145.1). NCBI lineage: Eukaryota > Metazoa > Chordata > Mammalia > Didelphimorphia > Didelphidae > Gracilinanus > Gracilinanus agilis. Next base: position 169,252,939 of record NC_058134.1, read on the forward strand.
ATTTTTCTTCTTTGAAAATGGTTAAGCAGTAATTAAGCTTGAGAAGTACCAACTCACATACATGCTATATTTTAAAGGTAATTATATATTGATTGTTTTGAAATCATAACACATTTTCCAGACACAATATTAGAAATGATAATTAGGTTCTCAGCCTATTGCCCTCTGCTCCCCATGCTTATTTAATTGATAATTTGGTAAAGTTCTATGTATTTGCTAAGAAAGCAGAAGGGTCTTGGAAATTATCTATGTGTGTGTGTGTGTATGTGTGTGTATATATATATATATATATATGCATGTATGTATATATATGTATATATATATATGATTATAATTTGGTTTCTTTAATTATATGGCTCAAGTTCCTTTCTACTATTTCACACAATACTGGTGATGAAAACAAAAACAATCACAAAATTGAATTATTTTTTCATTTATATCAAATAAATACTGGTATTAGAGGATATCAAGGAGATAGCAGGAAATTTGTGGAGATTCTGAAGGGGGCTTTGGAGTATTTTTGGAATTTTAAGCTGTTGAGTCAGTCCCTTTTTGGGAGAGGTACATTACTAGCACCAATCATATTTAATCAACCACGATTAGGGTTATATTTTGACTTCTAAATGGATTCAAGAGGACCTTTACTGAGCTTAATTGAGTAAGTTAGAAAGGAAAAGGAAAAGGGAAAGAGAATTATGGGAAGTTTTAGCTGTGCTTATGACAAAAACATCCAACTATGAATGATTCAGAAAGGGAAAGGAAGGCTCTTTTCGTGCTTATAAACCTCACAAGGGAGTCAGTAATTCTGGGTATTTATGTGAAAGTGTGCAACTACCCATTTCTTTATACAGTATGATAGCAAATGGGTTTTCATAATTAAAGGTATGTCTCAATTACTGTCATGCTAAGTTCTTATTCCTTAAGAGGCTTAGCATCATAACCAGGGGTATTTTTTTGTGGTCCTTTTTGTCAAAACTTACAAGGTGTAGGTAACATTGTCCATATAAAAAACAACTGGAGTGAAAATCTGATGAGTTACACAGGTGGGTATAGACTCTCCTTTTAGTAACACAAAAATCATTGGTATATATAACCTTAAAAAACAGTAGAGCAAAATGGGAGACCTCCCCCCCTAAAAGAGAATACTCTGCCTTGTCTGTGATTGGAGGGAGGATACAGTTCCTGTATTCCTAGCTGGTGTGTGGTCATATATCAATCTAGGATGATCTGTACCCAACTGTATAACTCATCAGCCAACATTACAAACCTTTTTAAAACTGTTTTAATAAGTTACCTCTCATTCTATTTTAGAATAATTTTAGAATAATTAGAATAATTTTAAATTCTTTACTCCAAGTCAAAAGAATCCTCAGGTGGGAAATGCTTACAATGTAAGGATAAAACAAAATAGTTTGAGTCACTTTGTGTTTGGAATAGAAATGTTTTTCCCCTAAATCCTCATGCCTCCTCCTGTATTTGTTGTCACAATTTAGTTTTTTGCAACAATGTTTTATTAAACAAGGTTTTCATTGATTACCTGAATCTTTATAGTATGAGTTACATCAATCTTCTCCAAGCAAGCAGAGAGTGAAACTTGGTGGAACAAAGACATTAGAAAATAAGACAAGACACTTGTGTGTTTTTTTTTTTGTTTGTTTGTTTGTTTTGGTTTTTGTTTTGTTTTTGTTTCCTTATAAACTAATTCTTGCTTTGCAAAATCTGCATCTACTTTCTAGCAGTTTCTGGGCTGGAGTTCAAAGCCTCACCTGGGAAATTTGACACTAGTTAATTAGTTGCTTAGTAAATAGTAGTCTGTTCACTGTACTATTTTAGGTTCTGTACCTCAGTAAAATAAATGTATGACCTAGTTCACAAGGTACTTGTGATTTAAGTAGTACACAGATAAGACAAACAGAGGCCCTTTTTATCCTCAGTCAGAAGACAGAGGGAGAAGAAAAAGTTGACCTATTTTTTCATTTTAGTTTGTATTACTCTGGAGTTTTATAGTAGTAGTCAAGGAAAAGAGAAGATAGGGAAAAGGCCTAAATCATTAAATAGATGGAGATATGGGAGTGATAAAAGTTCATAGACTCCTAAGAATTTTAGAGTTGAAAGTGATTTCAGAGATTATGTAATTTAATCCAGTCATTTTACAGGTCAGGAAACTAAGGTAGTTTGTCTAAGACTTGTCTAAGAGCTATTAATGAATGCAAAGAATACAGGGCAGATAAAGACTAAACCATCTGAATTTAAGTCCAGGCTGTAACACTTACTACTTTTGCAAGTATTTTTACTCTCTTAAATTTCTTTTCCCAGCTTTAAAGTGGAGGTAATAATGTTTCTTTTCTTAGAGGAATTATGGTATAGTGTAGCAATTCTCCCTAAGAACCTTTCCAGGGAATCCATGATGTCAAAATTATTTCAATAAAAATACCAAAGTATTATTTGCCTTTTAAAATATTCCCACACAATCTAGATATCTTCATTAAGCTAGAATTGTTTTAACTTTTTAAACAAAGTTTAAAAAATAAGATATACCATGTAATGGGTTTATTTGTTCTTTTGGAATGAATTAATAATTTTTTTAAAAATATCCATTTTAATCCTTAATGCCCTAAGCATCAATAGCTACAACCCACATAAACAAAGGTTCCCAAGAATTTTTAAGAATGTAAGGGGATCTTGGGCCCCCAAAGTCTGAGAACTGCTGGCAAAATGTATAAAATGCTAGGCTGGAGTCCAGATGACCTTAGTTCAAATCCTTCCTTTGATACTAGCTGAGTGAACTTGTAGTCATCAAGATTTTAACTCAAATGCTCCCTATAACTCTCTAGAATTGACCTGATAAGTTATAAATTGCAATCTCTTGATGAAATCCATGCTTGCCCTATCTACCTTATTGAGGGATTGTGAGGGTTGTGGTTCTTTCAAACATATAGCTAGTTTTCTATTAAAACAACATTTTCCTTTTTCCTTTTTGTTTTGCTTTCTGCTTTTTTGCTTTAAGTTTGTGACAAAATGATGGTCTGTGAGTTCCTGTAACAAAACATCCCCATGGGCTTACCACACCTGCTTCCTTTTCTAGAACTAGTAAAACAGTAAAGCTGCTATTTATATGAAGGGAAAACTCTGATCCCAAACCTATAATGTTTTATAGTTCAACTTTCCTTAAACAGTTTCTCTATAGCAGCCCTATGATTTATTTAACGCGAATAATTTGTAAGAGATTTTCTGTCTGTATTCTGAGGACCCCTAGGGTTTCATGAAGGTATTTATCAAGAAAGACTAGGTTTTCAGGTGTATTTGTGAAACAAATTGATTTAGATATTTTATATCTAATAGATATTATTAGATATCTAATATTAGATATCAAAAAAGCAAAAAAGCAGAAATATATATAATATAATCTAAATATATATCTTTTGTGTATATATATATATTTATGTGCAGATATTTATTTCTTAAGCTAATACCTTTCTTTTCTAAACAGTTATGTTCATTTGTACATGTTATAACTTGTTATACATGTTATAACCCTTATAACTTCTCAGCAATAGAGATGAGGCAGATCCCTGTTTTTGATTCAGCATATTTTATTGTAATCTCTTTTTTTGTCCTGTCATTTCCATCCAAATTTTGTTTTTTCCACTTTCTTCCACCTCTATTCCAGATTGGATTATTGTGTGCAAAGTAGAATACATTGTTTTTTTTTTTCAGTTTTTTTTTTTTATATAGAACATAGAATCATTTTTCTAGAACTAGAAGAGATATCAGAGAACTTAATCCAATCCCCTCATTTTATATACAATGAAACTAAGGTCTTGGAATTTATGTCCAGTTCAAGGTCACATAGGTGTAAGGCAGGATTTGAACATATCCTGTGACTACAGAGTCAGTGATTTTTCTACTATATCATACTGCCTCCTTCTATGGAAAATTAAATCTCTTAAATTGATTATAGTTCCATAACTTATAAAAATAATAAAGTTAATGCTTATAACTTTTTGAAGACCTCTATGTTTGACCATTTTGCTAAGTTTATGAGTTGTCCCTAAGTTTATGGGTAGCCCCTTTATGGACCAATTAAGTTTGTTATATTAGTTTCATTTATTTTCTCACCTTAAATAATTTTTGCATTCTGAGATGGCTTTCCCTTTCTAAAGAAAAGGAACCAATGGATATAACTCCCTCTGCTCAAGTTCAATTAATAATTACAATAGTGGATCATTTTAAAATAGTGTTTTACAAAGCACTTCATGTTCCACCTTTGGCAGGGGTCAGTAAGGGAGAAACTGGGAGAGTTTGGGGATATATTTGTGTATTTGGGGATAACCAGTATTGTTAAAGTTAGTGCTCAAATCCCTTCAATCTACTGATGAAGTCTTGATACTCTCCACCCCCTCCCCCCATCTTTTCTTCTCCTCTTTCCCTTTCTTGCCAGAGACTGATTTGGAGTATGAGGTTTATCTCTGTTTTTTAAAAGTTTATCTTTCTATGTTTAATTTTTTCTTTCATCTCTTAAATGAGCAAATATAATATAAGCTATTAACTAGCCACATTATTATCAAAAGAATGCAGCTGAAAGTCAGTATTTTTTTCCTGCGTGTATATAAAAAGAGAATACTTTTTCTAGGTAACTGAGTTAGTGGAGACTGGACTGGCATTAGGGTTGTTATCTGACACATTTTCCTACCTTTCGTTTAAGAGGAAATCCTCTCCCAGAGAGAAGTGCCAGCAACCAGGTGTGAAGGTTTGGTAGAAGTGACTTATAGCCTTCATCTGTCTACTAACCACAACACCATTGTTGGACCTATATGAAATCGATTTGCTAAATTATCCCGAGCTCCCCAAGGTGCCCGGGATGGTGACAGTGTCATTGAGGGAAGATCTTGACTGGGTACCTGCTGTGAGGTATATATAGAGAAAAGGCCCAGGCCTTTTGCCTTGATGGGTTTACAGTATTAATGAGGGTTTTGGACCTATCCTTGTGAAAAGCAATTTTTATTTGGTATTGTTAACTGGCAAATGAGTGATGTAGGCAAGAAATGTTATTATATATGTATATATATATATATCAGTGGAAGATGTAGATAACTGACTGTTGGAGTTATCAGAGAAAACTTCATGGAGAAAGTTGAATTTAGATTAAATGCACAGAATTTTGGTAGACAGAAAGGAAAGCAGCAAGGCATTTTGTCACAGTGCAATATATACTTTTAAATAATAATTAAAATTGCATCTCTTCGCATGTTCAGTGGGTGTATACCTTGCCTACTCTAGTTCCTGTTCTTCTTCTAGATTTCTAGCTTGACTGTCTAGAAGAATGGTAATACCATTGACAGAAGTCAGAAGTAGGAGCCAATTTGAGGGAATCAATGAAACAATTTTGAGGTTTTTTTGTTTTGTTTTTTTTTTTTTTTTAAGTTTAAGGCACAAGTCATTCATGTAGATTGATAATGAGACAGCATGATACAGTAGAAAGAGTCCTGGCTCTGTAGCCAGTAGACATTTGCAAATAAGGAAGTTGGACTAGATGGTCTCTCTGAAATCTTTTCCAATTAAAAATCTATAATCCTGTGTTATTTGATGCTGTGAAAAGGATCACCAAAGGAGAGAGTGAAGAGAAAGTAGAACAGAAAGTCAACAACTGAACTTTGGAGAAACTCTCATATTTGTTTAGAAAGAAGAGAAATCACTAAAGGAAATAAAAATGAGAAAGATAGGAAGGGAAAAATATAAAACCAAAAAAGGAGGAAGTTTCTAATCAGAAAGTTTGGTCTAGTCTGAAGCATCCCAGGACTTTGGAGAAGTTCAAAAGCTTGAGTACTAGGACTGAGAGTAGTTAGCACTTATCCTTAAGAAGTCACTTTAGGAAAAAGATTCCAACTAAGTATGGACTTTGTAAATTAAAAGCTTGCTCATTTGATTCCTGTAATTATTCTGTGCCTTTGAGGCATTATTGCCTTCTTGGTCATATACTTTTAATGGCAACTAGAGCTGTTGCTATGGGTTTTGTGATCCAGCCTTAGAGTGGGAAGAAGGTAGGACCTTTTCTCTGAAAGAACATTTGCCCCCTCCGTGGTGGGCAGAGGAAAAAGTTCTGTAACTAAGAGCAGGAAGAATGGGGACTGACCCAGACAATAGCATTCTGAAAGGACCAGAATCCTCATAACTGTACTCAGATGGGAATGTCCTTGGCTTTAAGTGTATTCAGACCCTTCCCTGAAAAAATTTTTTGTTTATTGTTTTAAAGTCACTACAAGTTTTTTCCAATCAGTAATTTTAAACCGAATTAGAGCAGCAGGCTCATTAGTGGAGATAATCTGATTCAATTTGTCAGTCTTTCTTTTGCTCATTTTATATACAGGTATGTTACAAAGTCACAAACTCATTCCCCACAGGCATCATATATAATGAGGGCAAAGATGGACAATTTATAAGCCCTCTGGGCTTTGTATTCATTTATATTTGACCTAAGTCCATGAGCCTTAATTGCTATAGGTGTGAGACATAAATTTTACCAGAAAATCCTGTACTTAAGGGAATGTATGTCAGGTCCCTAAGTGCAGAAATGTGTTCTGCTTATTTTAGTAAAAATGTATTTAGAATTAGCCATCAGACAGAGGAAATTAGTACTTGGTAAAGGGCATCTATAGAATTTAGTTGTCTCATCAACCTCCTGTTGTCACTTACTTTTCCTGTAATAGGTTCAGAAAGCTATTGAATAACTTGTGGACTGAATGAATAATGTGTTAAGTGTATTTTTTTTCAAGCTGATGTAGGTGCTATTGTGATTTAACAAAATATAAATTCACTTTAAAAAGTGTAATTTAGGTTGTAGCTGTTTTTGTGAGAGAGTGGAAAGACCATTGGTTTTGAGGACCAGAGCCTGGTCTGGCTAGCTTTGTGACCTTGAGAAAGTCAATACCTTTCTGGGCCTCAATTCAGTCATTTGTATAATAAGGAATTATTAGTTGCCTTCGGGGCTTTTTTCCAATAAAGTTCTATAAGCTTAAAATTAATTTGATGGTTATTTAATGTTATTTTGTTATACATATAAAGACTATTCCATCCTTCCTCAGTGCTTTTTCACTCCTTTGTTTTTAATTTTAATTCTGTCTCCTTTTCAGATTAGTCTTGAATACTCAGTTTCACTATGAGAGCCATGTGACTCATTTGATTTATTTTATTACTTAAAAAAAAAACCTATGGTTTTCAGAAGTTAAAAAAAGTAACGTGGTACCTTGAAGAAGAACAATAAAACTCTTCTTAAAAAATATTGTGACTTTGAAATGGGAGAGGAAAGGAATTTAATAAGTACAGCCTTTTTTCGCTTCATCTGCCAGCTAGATTACTTCACAGTTACCCTAACAATTTGTTAGAGGCCCTGTCAACCTCTAAAGGAGTTTTTTGTCATGGGAGTGACCTAGTCAGGTCTGTGCTTTAGAAATGTGTCTTTGACAGCTGTAGACTAAGGGAAACAATTCATAGAAGGTCACAATATCATAGGTTATGGAGGGCAGCTTGGTGGTACAGTGGATAGAGTGTAAGGCCTGGTTCACATCTGGCTTCATACTAGCTGTGTGACCCCGGGCAAGTCACTTAACTGTGCTTGCTTCAGTTTCCTCATCTGTGAGAGGAAATGGCAAACCACTCTAGTATCTTTGTCAAGAAAACCCAGGTGGGATCATGACAACACAGTATTCAGGGCAAGAGATTGTGAATTAAGGGAAGGGGGGATAGATACAAGATTCAATGGGAAATGTTGTTTCTCAGGAGAGAAATTAGGGCAGGATATGTGATTATTACCATGAGAATCTGTGTGGAAAGCCCTGGACTATGGTTTCTGGAGTGACCTGGTTTTTAACCCCATTTCTGGCATTTAAAGTTATAGAAATTTGGTTTCTCCAAACTTTAGTTTTCTCATCTATACTGTGGGGAAAATACCTGTAGTATCAGAGAAAGGGTTATAAATATCACTATCATATGCCAAAAGTACAGAGTAAGTGCCATGGGAATTCAAGGGAGAGAAAGGGACTTTCCAGTACTTTCCAATTAGGGGAGAGGGAGGTATCAGGGAAAGTTTGATTCATTTTTTCATTGATGGCATCTAAAGAGTCTAGCAACAAATTAACTAATCCATTACTTTTCAAGCATTTATTGTCAACTTTTGTACATTTAATGGGAGACAAGTAAAAATAATCTCTTGGATTAACCGTATTTGATTCTTGATAAGCCTAGGCTGAAAGTTATTGATCTTATCTCTCAAACATAACATTTTAAAATTATTTTATGAGACCTACGACTTCACTGCAGGGTCTGCAACTAATTACCTTGACTGCCTGGAGCATTGTGAGGTTTGCCCTAGATCAGGCAGCCAGCTTGTGTCGGAGGTGAGAAGTTAACTCACACATTTCTGATTCTAAGGTTGGTGTTCTATCACCTACCTTTTTCTGCTTCTCTGAAGACTTTATTAAATATATGAAATAATTCAGTTCCACAAACATTTATTGAATATATACAACATGTTAGGCATTGTGCTAGGCACAAGGGTCTAAAGACAAACAGAAAAAAAAATTAAACACTAGATCCTTAAGGAGTTTAAATCCACTATGAATATGCAGCATACACACAATAAAATACATAGTTTATACAATGTAATACAATAATAATCTCTTATAATTTAAGAAAGGAGAGAGAAAAAAGATGGATGCATTCCAGACAAGTACAAGGAGGCTAAGAGAGAATATAATGTTACATGAACAGCCATCAGACCAGATTTTAGAACAGAGAACAACTCTCTTTCCTCACCTCCCCCAATATATACTCAAACCCAGTTGAAAGATTCTCTGATAACCAGTAAGAGGAATTCCGGCAGCTCTTCCAGTAGTCCTAAAAACTTGTGACTAAATGTCTTAACTTAAAGGTTAAAAGTAGGGAGAATACACGGGTATCAGGAACATGGCCAGTAACATAATCTTAAAGTTGCAGCTGTGGTTTCTTTCCAAACTTTATCAAACTTTGATAAGGTTTTTATAGTATTTACCTAGAAAGGAGCCCCTAAAGGACCTTGACTCCTGGTATTTGTAACCTTTTTTGAGTCATGGATGCCTTTGGCAGTCTGGTGAATCCTATGAACTCCTCAGAACGTTTAAAAATACATAAAATAAAATTACAAAGGAAACCCATTATATTGAAATAATTATGAAAGTTTAAAAAACCCCACTCAGGCTGAGTCCTTGCTTTAGTCCTATTGCTTTATTTTACTGATTTGCACAGGGAGGAAGTGACTTTCCCAAGGCTACTCTAGTTAAGTGGTAGAACTGGCACCTGAACCTTGTTTTTCTGCCTATAACTCCCATGTTCTTTCAGTTACAATGTACTGCTGCATCATAGTACCAGAAACTGCTATTGTACTCAAATCTATATCTGTTCCTTTTATAAAGCTTCTCTGAGTAGTGTAATGTAGTCATATCTTACTAATTTGCTAATATGGTTTAGGGAACAGTTTGAGAAGTTTCTTTGTACTTTGCAGGTTTTAATAGAATTAAGGTTACTTACTGTTCTTAACCAAGCAGGGGAGGTCGGCTTACCTGTACGGCCAGTGCCACCTACTGGCAAATGACGCAGCATCCCAACCATCTCGGTAACTGGCTCTGCCCAGCAGGCTGGACTGCCTTCTGTTTGTTATAAGGGTCTCTCCCTTTATTTTCATGCCTTGAACTTTAAATCTCTGATGCATCTGGAAAGATACATATTGTGGGGAGGTAGTAAATACTTTTGATATTTTCCCAAGCATGTCATTCTTTGGCATTTACACAGAAGTTTATTTGCCAAGTGCTTTGCATTTATTTCTGTTAGATGTTATTTCTATGTAAATAGAGATTTGGAAAGCCTCTGAGGGACTTGCCTGAGAGTTGTATATAGTTGTATATATAGGATGAATGGTTGGTGCATGCCTAAAGCTTGCTTTTTGTATTTCTGCTCCTAAACTATATATATATATATATATGCAGGATCTGACCCTTTGGGGGAGGGGGGGAGAACATGGTAAAAAAAAAGTAGGAGCTGGCTTTAAGCATGATTCTGTGGACCATATATCCAGTGCCTACGAACCAGGAGATGGTAGCATTTGCATTGTCAATAACAGTTTTTTTCCTACTCAGACTAGTTCTCTGAATCTCTAGTTCTGCCTTACAGGATAAAGTCATATAGGACCCCGTCAGAAGAATGTCAGATGGAATAATTTCAGTTTATCAGTTAAGTACCTACTATGTGTAGAGAGCACCCTGCTGGTCCCAGGAGATGGGAAGAGAGGTGATAGGGCTTCTGATTTTCTAGAACTTGACTTGTTTGAACAGAGAGATTAGGGAAACACTCTTCTATCATCTTCATAGGATCATAGATTTAGAATTGGAAAGGTTATCTAGTCCAACTCTTTTATGTTTTACATACATAAAAAATTCCCCTAAGTCTAAAGAAGGGATACAATTTGTCTTTTATAGGCATCTTAAACAGCTGGGAAGAAGTTAATAACATAAACGGTGTTATAAATCTGAAGTAGAAAAAAACCTCAAAGGTCATCTAATCCAACCTCTTCATTTAAAAAAATAATAAAACTAAGATCCAGTTAAATTACTCACCAAGATCCTAAAGTGACTTGTCCTAAGTAAAGGTCAGAGGTATAATTGGATTCCAGATCCTCTCACTAGAACCAGCACTCTTTGTGTTATAAAGAAAATTATGATATAATCTGGAGGAATTCCTTTCTTTTTCAACGTCTTTATATCTAGGATTGAAAACAGATGTGTTACTTGTATATTCAGGGAGAGCATTACTGTTATTTTTCTTTTAGAGCTTCTAAAAATTGGAAACCATAATGTGGACCAAGTTTCTCTGAAAGAATGCTATAGAATTATTTGTAACTACAAGCCCTTCTAGTAATTCAGAGGCCTAAAAATACTTTACAAAAAGATCTTTTGATTGGTTATAGTAGACTTAGAACATATTGGACCTGTTTAAACTTATAAAGTTTCTTGAGATTTTTTATGGAAACATACTTTTGTACAACATCATTTTTAAGTCTAGGTACATGGGAGAATTATGATCCCTTTCAGCTGATACTAATTTAAATTCCCATGAGTCTGAATTTTACATTTTTGTTGTAATACTAATGAAACTAGCACATATCTTCTGGATGAATTCTTGATTGGTGCGAAATAATGTATTTGTTTCCTTAATGTATTTGGGAAATTCATCACCACAAATGGTATTTTCCATTGTAAAGTAAAAAACACAAAAAATGCTGGGAGTAGGAGATGGGGGTGGAGCTTAGAATGTACCTTTTGAAATAGAATTCAAAAAAGCTAAGAAACTATGCTTACCTGTAAGCCCAGGACTTTTTTATTTTCTAGGAAATAGAAGTTCAATATTTGCCTCTAATGATGGAATGAACTAAGTCTGATGAGAAGCTTTAAAGAGATTTTTAGTAAGATTAGAAGTCAGCTCTAAGTTTTGGATTCTATAACTGAAGACTGGTCATATAAAGTATGTAGCAAATTTGATCAATCTGAACACTGCCTGGCTAATTTTCCTTGGTATTCCCAATAAATTGTTTACTAGACTGAAAACTTTATTCTTGCATATCATGCAAATTTACTTACCTCTGACATAATACTTTGTTCCTGTTTAATGCCCATTCAAATTCCTTTCACCCTATCTTCACTTTTGCTATCTTTCTCACCAGATTTTTACTTGGAGAAACCCATTTTCTCCCTTTGTAATTTTATAAATTAGAGTTTTATTTTTATTTTGTAGTTCTACTGCATATGAAATATTAAATTTGGTCACAGGCTCCCCCTGGTGTTAAGTATTAATTTAATAGAATGCTAGAGAGCTGGAAGGGATCTTAGCTCAGGACTCCAAATTTAAAATGAAGGAAAGGAAGTTGAGGCTAAGTAACTTTTTTCAGGGTCACAGAGGAAAAGAGTGAGAAATTTAATTCTAGAAACAAGTCTTCTGCATCCTAGCCTGGAGTTTTGTACTTCATAATGCCTTATCACACCTAACAGTTATTAAGGCACTTTATATTTGCAAAGGACTTTTATAAAGCATCTACTTTTGTATGTAGAAAAAATGTGATGGTGGGATATTTTCACAGCTTCTGTGGAATAGCTTGTAATAAAGAAAAAAGGGACCTTGACTGTAATTTAGAAGGGAAATGTTGTAATGCTGTAACTCCTTTAGCAATGGAGCACAGACAGGAATGACCACAGGGGAGCTAAAGCCAGTAATTCCTTAAGTTACATGGCATTCAAAATTCAGATAACTCATTTTCAGTAAAGGCAGAGTGCCTAGATGGCAAAAAAAAGTCAATTAAAAAAAACATTAAGTCCTATGTGTTGGCATATTGATGGAGGTAAGACTGTGTTGAAGCACCCACATCACCATGTATACACCATGTAGCATGGGGGAGAGTCTAGAAGAGCCAGCCTCAGATCCTTATTCAATCCAATTCCTACTTGGAACATTTACAAGCTTTGTGACCAAAGGCAACTCAAGTTTTCTCCTAGATAAAATAGGGATATCAAGGAGCTAACTGACAGGGTTGTTTTGAGTATCAAGTAAGATGATGTATCGAAAGCTCTCCACTCCTATCATAACACACAGTAACAATATGTTTCTATGGCTTCGCTGAGAGGCTCTAGCTCTATGCCAGGCAGACACAGACCCATCAGGGAGAGAATGACGATTCACATCCTGGGCAGTTGTGCATTTGTTTGCTTTTCGTCTCCTGCTATCAGCCTGAATGCGGAAGGCCATTGGTCTTGGCTGGGTCTTCCATTATTTGAGGAGAAGGAAGCCAGCCTTTTTTTGGGGTCATATCATAGCCTTTATGAAATGATTAACCAGATCGAAACTGCCATTTATACCTGTAAAAGAATAAAGGTGCTTGTGATGTAGTTTAACTGTTACTGGAGACGGTGCGTTTGGTGCCTTAGCTGGGAACAGTAGCATTCTCAGATGGGACAACATATACCCCCGGGGATGACTGTGACAAATTCATTTGTTCAAGGTTTGTAAGTAGTTGGAAGTTTTGCTCTAGTAGGCTATTTATTTATTTATTTATTTATTTTTAGGGCCCTTACCTTCTGTCTTAGAATCATTAGGAAGTATCTTTTCCAAGGCAGAAGAGTGGTAAGAGCTAGGCAGTGGGGGTTAAATGACTTGCCCGGAGTCATAGAGTTAGGAAGTATTTAAACATATAGTAGGTTTTTTATGTTTGCATCTAATATAGGTGATGTTTAAGGTATTTGGCATCTAACTTTAGTAGTGAGTTATTTGGGTTGCTTTATTGAATTTAGTGTTATTATATCTAATATAACAAAAGTATCAAACCTACTGCCTTGAACTTAGAATATAGAAATAATTTAAAAGATATTACCATGTATATTTCATATGAAAATTTATGTACATTTTGTTTTCACAAGTTTTTAGTGTTTTTTATACAGTGCAATTCAATATTGATTTAATTCTCATGTTGATGGCAGTGTATAAGCTGAGACTTACTTTTCATAAAGGATATTGTGAAAAATGTTTTATACCTTGTATTTAATTTAACAGCATGTTCTTTGGGATAATTTAAAGTACTATAAAACTTATCACTGGGTATTGGGGATTACTTCACATCTAAGAAAACTGAAGAATTAAGTGACTTAAGGACCTTAGTTCAGGGTTTTCTCATCCAAAGTATGCACATACATCAGTGCATTGTGAAAATCTGATTGATGTAACTTTCTTGAAGTCCCATCTAATTCTCAGAGAAAAGTTTCCTTTTCCATTTCATCACCATATGTGGCAGCATACTGCTGCTGTCATGCATAGCCATACAAAAATATCCCTTGTCAGAATTAGAATTATAGAGGTAATTCTGTGGAAGTACTAACTCAATGAGTTGATTGGGACAGAAAAAGAGAATAGAATCTGACTTTTATCAAGAAGTTATGTTTCTCATTCTTCTGGCCTCCTGACAGCTGATGATTTCAGGATGAAGTCTATGACATGTTTTCGACATGGCCAATACTTGAATTTATTTTGCTTGACTATGCATATTAGTTACAAGAGTTTTGCTTTTTTTTCTGTCTCTTTTTTTTTGCAGAACAAAATAATTTTATTTTTGAGATGGCCAGTATGGAAACTTATTTGGACTATACATGTGTTTATCATTTTATTTTTCTCCAATCACATATTTAAAAAGTTAATATACTTTAAAAAGAATTTTGAGTCTTGAATTCTTTTTCTCTTTTCCCCCCTCCCAAGCCAAGATGGTTAGCATTCTCATATATATATATATATAATTTTAGATGTGGAATCATAGAAAACAATTTTCCCAAATTAATCCATTTATGGAAGGAAACTCAAACAAAAATTAAAAGAGAAAATGAAAAATTTGCTTTAGTCTGGATTCAGATTTCATCAGTTCCTTCTTTGAAAGCTGATGGTCTCTTTTATCATGTGCCCAGTGGGATTGTTTTGAATCATTTCATTGCTGAAAATTACAAAATCATTCACAGTTTTTCATTGTACAGTATTCCCATCACGATCTACAATGTTCTCCAAATTCTGCTCATTTCAGTCTGCTTTAATTCATGTAAGTCTTTTCAGGTTTTTCTGAGCTCCTCCTGCTTGTCATTTCTTACATCACTATAGTATTTCATTAGTCATATACTGTAACTTAGCCATTCCCCAAATGATGGATATCCCGCTGTTTTCCAATTCTTTGCCCCTACAAAAAGAGCTGCTGTGTGTGTACTGTTTTAAAGCCCTTTGGGCATAGGTCCAAATGGCTCTCCAGAATGATTGAATCAATTCATAACTCCCAGCAATGCATTAGTGGCTCAATTTTCCCACATCCCCACCAAGTTTTGTCATCTTCCTTTTCTGACATAATAGCTTATCAAACAAGTGTGGGGTAGTACCTCAGAGTTGTTTTATTTTTCATTTCCCTAATTAATAGTGATATAGAGCATTTTTTGCATGACTATAGAGAGCTTTAAGTACTTTGTCCAAGAACTGTCTGTTCATAATCTTTGACCATTTATTAATTGGAGAATGACTTGTATTCTTATACATTCAACTCATTTCTCTATATAATTAAGAAATGAGGCTTTTATTAGAGAGACCTCTAAAATTTTTTTGTACTATTCTGATTATGTTTTATTACTCTCCATCCTATTTCCCCCAGTTTAGCTGCTGACCCACCACCTCCTCTGATTTGCCCTCTTTTCTATCAGTATCACTGTACTTCTCTTATCCCTTCCCCTCCTACTTTCCTATAAGGTAAGGTAGATTTCTCTTGAATTTCTATAAAATTAATTTCATCCATTCTTCCCTTGTTGTGCCAGTTCTTATGAGAGTAAGATTCATGTGTTCCTCTCTCTATTTCCCCATCTTCTCCTCTACTGTAAAAGCTCTTTCATGACACTTTTATGTGTGATAATTTAGCTCATTGTTTTTCCCTTTCACCACTTTCTTATTCCTTATTTTTATTATTTTTTATATTATCCCATAATATTCAACTCATACCCTTGCCCTCTATCTATGTAACTCCTTGTAACTGCCCTTGTAAGGATAAAGTTCTTAGGAGTTACACGAATCATAGTCCCTTGTAGGTATGTAAACAGTTTAACCTTATTGAATGTCTTTTGATTTCTCATTCTTGTTTACCTCTTTATACTTCTCTTGAGTCTTATATTTGAGAGCTATATTTTCCATTCAGCTCTGGTCTTTTCATCAGGAATATTTCAAAGTATTCTATTTCATTGAATATCCATTTTTCCTCCTGAAGGATTAAGCTCAGTTTTGCTGGGTGAGTGATTATTTGTTGAAGTCCTAACTCCTTTACCTTTGGGAATATGATATTAGGCCTTTGTATTCCTTAATCTAAAAGCTGCTAAATCTATTATTCTGAAGGTGGCTCCATGATTTTTGAATTATTTCTTTTTTTGACTGCTTCCAATATTTCCTTCTTGACCTGGGAATTCTGGAATTTGGCTATCATAGTCCTGGAAGTTGTCTTTTAGAATCTCTTTCAGGAGATGATTGTTGGATTCTTCCAATTTCGCTGGTTCTAGAATATCAGGGCAGTTTTCCTTGATAATTTCTTGAAAGAAGACATCAGGGCTCATTTTTTGGTCATGGCTTTTGGTTAGTCCAATAATTCTTATATTATATTGTCTCTCCTGGATTTATTTTCCAGGTCAGTTTTTCCTATGAGATTTTCAAATTTTCTTTTTTTTTTTTTTTTCATTCTTTTGAGTTTGATTATTTCTTGATGTCTCAGGGAGTCATTGGCTTCTACTTGCCCAGTTCTATTTTTTAAGGCATGGCTTTCTTGATTGAGCTGTTATACCTCCTTTTCTATTTGGCCAGTTCTGATTTTTAGAATTCTTTTCCTCAGTGAACTTCTTTTTCCCTATGGCTAATTCTGCCTTTTAAGAAGTTCTTCTCTTAATTAGATTCTTGTGCCTCTTTTGCCAATTGGCCTTTTCTGTTTTTAAAGGTATTAAATTTCCTCAGTATTTTTTGTGCTTTCTTTATGAAGCTGTTGACTCGTTTGTTAAGATTTTCCTGTATCGCTTTCATTTCTTTTCTCAATTTTTCTTCTACATTTCATATTTGATTTTTAAAATCCTTTTTGAACTCCTCCATTAATTCTGTTTGGGTTTGTGAGCAA
Organism: Gracilinanus agilis; assembly: GCF_016433145.1. NCBI lineage: Eukaryota > Metazoa > Chordata > Mammalia > Didelphimorphia > Didelphidae > Gracilinanus > Gracilinanus agilis. The sequence goes on from NC_058134.1 coordinate 169,269,674, forward strand.
TTCATATTTTTCTTGGAGGTTTTGGATGCAGCAGAATTGACTTTATTTTCTTCTGAGTTTGTGTTTTAGTATTTCCTGTCATCAAAATAACTTTCTGTGTTCCGTTTTTTTTGTTGTTGTTGTTTACTCATTTTTCAGCCTTTTTTCCCTTTGTAATTAAAAAAATTGTTATTATTGGGCTCTATAACTAAGCTTCAGGGTTTTTGTGCAGCTGCCTTCAGAGCTGGCTCTGGAAATCTATCTGCTTTCATTTCTTCCAAGCTGGTAGGATGCAAGGACAAGTGTGTTTAGTACTCTCCTGGCCTGTGCAGCACAACAAGTCTTGCACCCAGAGCTAGCAAAGTGCCCCCTGTCATCTCTTTCTAAGCAGTTGTCTAGCCCCCCACCCCACCCCCTTTATCATCTGTGGCTGAGAGCTCTGGAAGCCTTCACTCTTTTTGTCAGTTATGCTGCTTGTTACAGGTTAAGTGGCTTGCCTAGGAACACTCAATTTATGTCCAAACTGGCAGTTGAGTTGAGATCATTTTTACAATCTTCCCTGGCTATACTGCAGTTCACTTATCTGAGCTTCATTTTATCGCAGGTTTTCTATATATCAGCATTACACTTATCACTGCTTACTATTGGTCAATGGAATGAAAGATGACAAACCATAGCACTGTGTTCTGTATCCTAGGCGTTGATTGGCTCAGTGCCTGTAGATTAATCAGAGCGTGGAAAAGGTTTATGGAGAGTGGGAATGGTTTATAAAGCTTTAAAATATATGTAAATAATAAAATAAATATAATGCTACTACTTCTTGGATTTATACCTATCAGAGGAGTGTCTGGAACTTAACTTCCACAATGGGCGAGGAATCACTCTATTTGGGGGAAAAAAGGCAACTATGGTATACTGGTTAAAGTTATGATCTCAGAATTGAGAAAGATTTGGGACCAAGTCCAGTCTTTGGCACTTAACCTTTCACCAGGCCCTCAAGTGGCATGTTTGACACCTGTTTTAAGTAGCTTTTTAAAACTATAACTTATAGAGAAGGTGCCAATCTATATTAATAGAGTTTCATTACCTGGGAATTCCAGATACCAAGAATATCACTGATCCCATTTTTTCTTGTTAAAAAAAAAAAAGACATGACAATAGATATAACCTAGGAACTTCAAGGTGTGATGACGAGTTCCCCATCCTGAAAGTTTAATCAAACCATACAACTCAAAAGAGTCCTTGAAGATACCCCTTCTTCTTTATCTTGCAAAGCATTCAGAAACATTATAAATGGAAGAGTGGTCTTAATGTGTTCCTTTAATTTAAAATGACATTTTACACATGACCCCATTTGATGAAAATTTGTGTAACATAGACTACTTACAACTGTTTGTTCTTTCTGTTACAGATAATATAATTGAGGATCCTGAACTAAAAGATTCCATTCTTATTCCAAAAAGTATCATGGCTGAACCTGACTACATAGAAGATGACAATCCTGAATTAATCAAGCCTCAGAAATTAATCAATCCTGTCAAAATTTCCAGGAATCATCAAGATCTTCACAGAGAACTTCTGATGAATCAGAAAAGGTGAGCTGATCTCCTGATCCAAGGATGTGTGGTGTGTGTGTATTGTGGATAGGGGGTCTGGACTTGTGCTTTTTCACTTATTCTAGAATCCTCTTCTCTTCTTTGATAAGAAAGAAGATTTTAAATGTTAGGAGGAAAGATTTTAATTGGGGAATCCTAAAGGGTGGATGAAAGACGTACAGTGTTCATAAAAGATGTGTAAAATCTCATAGAGAGCTTCTTTAGAGCTGTGAATTAAACCTCCCCCCCAACAGAAAAAAGTTATGAATTTCTCCTTTGTATCTTGTAGAAAGGTTAAGAATTAGGCACAAATACTTACTGCCAAAGCTTTTGGGGCTCTGTGGGTTGGGAATAGGGGAAGGGAGAGGTATATTTGTTAAATCTATTAATTTTATAGTTAAGAAAGATATTATAAAAATCTTATAAAATGTTTTAATATGGGCTCATGATTTATGCCATTGTAGGAAAATAAATACTTTCTGTAAGCTGTTTAAATATAAGACATTTGTGGGCCACATTTCTGTGCCATTAGATAAAGGCCATGAGGTTTTTTTTTTTTTTAAATCTCAGATACTTAACTTAGTGCTTTGTCTATAGAAGGTGTGGCCTGGTCTTAGCCTGACTCAGGCCAGTCCCTATTCCTTGATAGAGGAATAAAATGAAACACTTGCAAGCTGTCAATAGTTAACAAAAGATTTACTTAGCCTTTGTAGGAGATGGATATTTAATAAAGACAGGTTTGGAGGACCTTGAGTCTAATTGGCAGATTTATCTCCTACCTGAGGGGGCCTGCCTGACTGGCATGATTTTCCACCTACATCTTGCAGATGCCCCATATGCCCTCCCGTGCTTCTTGTCTGCTTTGGGTTCAGGAGATGAAGAGGAGACATCAATAGCTTGAGCCCTTAGCCCTGAGACAACAGTCTAGATGAAGGACTTAAAACCTTTTAATAAAAAATTAGAGGAGAGGGAAAGAAAATAAAATATGGAAATATGGGAAAAATTAAAGAAAATTAAAATAAAAAAAGATTGTTCTATTGTAAAAATGAATGTTATGGATCTCTAAAACAAGAGGCTTGGCCTTGCCCTCTTAAAATCTTATGATCCCAAGTAAATGAGCCAAGATATGATAGCTAAGAAATGGTAAGATGTTTTTGAGGATCAATGACTTCAGTTTCAGGACTAATATGATGAAATAGACAATGATCAAAATACATTTTTTTAGACTCCTGGGCTAAAATGGCTTCAGAGTAGAAGCAAGGGACTTCCTCTCCTCCCCACTAACCCATTATAAAGCACCACAAAATAATAAAAGCCAAAATCAGACAAGTGAAGGGGCTCTTCTGTAGGGTTCAGCCTTGAAAGTAGGCAGGGTTTAGGCATTTCCACTCTATAAGGGGGTAAAAATTAGTCCTACCAAAGCGTGAGCTGATTACGCCTCCCCCACTCTACCTATGGAGCCAGAGCCAGAGTCAGAGAGAGCGCAGGGCAACTTCCAGGTTCTCAGGGCTGGTTGAGGACACCACAGACTTACCGTAGAGAATAGCTAGACTTGAGACCCCAGGAGGCTGAGAAACATGGAGACTGGGCTCTGAGATAGGGCAGAGAGGTGCTGCTCAGAGGAGACACAGTGGAGACTGAAAAATAGCCTTAGGCAAAAACTGCTTTGTAGCTTCATAAACAGAGAGCCTGCCCTCCTCACTCAGACTTCTAAATGGGAAGGGAAGAAAAAACCAACAAAGCAATGGCCACAAATACCCAAGAACTACAATCTACAACTACAAAAAAAACACAAGAAAAAGCTTCTGACCCTGGATAATTTCTATGGAGGAAAACTCCAGACTACAGAAGAGACAGCAGAGGACAACAAACAAGCAAACACATCCAAACCTTCAATAAAAAATGGAAATTGGTCACAAGCTCTTGAGGAGCTCAGAATTGAAATGATGAACTAAGTGAGAAAGATAGAAGAAACTTGGCAAGAAAAGTAGGAATTAGTTTAAAAGTAAAATAACAGTTTAAAAGACAGAATCTCCCACTTGGAAAAAGAAGCCCAGAAATCAAATGAACCATTAAGCAAACCAAAGAACAGACCTGCTTGAAGCCATGAAAAGCAGGATAGACCAAACTGAAAAGGAAAATCAAGAGATCATAGCTGAAAACCAGTCTTAAAAACTAGAATTCAGCAAGTAGAAGCTAATGATCTTACAAGACAGCAAGAAAAATAAAGCAAAGTCAAAAGAAAGACAAATTAGAAAGAAACATGAAATAACTCATTGAGAAGATGGTTGACTTGGAAAACAGGTCCAGGAGAGACAATTTGAGAATCATAGGCCTACCTGCAAACCTAGAAATAAACAAAAAAATCTTGACATCATAATACAAGAAATTATCTAAGAAAACTGCCATGATATTCTTATACAAGAGGGCAAAATAGACTTTGAAAAAGTTCATAGATCACAATCTACATTAAATCCTCAAAAGACAATCCCCCAGGAATGTAATTGCCTAATTCAAAAGCTTCCAAGCTAAGGAGAAAATAGTGTAAGAAGCCAGAAAGGAACAATTTAGATAACAAGGAGCACCAATCAGAATTATACAAGATCTGACAGCCTCCACACTAAAGGACTGCAAGGCTTAGAATATGATATTCAGAAAGGCAAGAGAATTGGGCCTACAACCATGGATCACCTACCCATCAAAACTAACTATATACTTCCAGGGAAAAGTATGGGCATTTAACAAAATAGATTTCCAAGTATTTGTAAAGAAAAGAACAGAACTAAATGGAATATTTGATGTCCAAATACAAAACTCAAGAGAAACATGAAAAGGTAAACAAGAAAGAAAGGGAATGTTTTTTTCTTTTAAGGACTTCAGTATGGTCAAATTATTTATACTCATATGTAAAAATGGTATTTGTAGCTCTCAAAAACTGTATTAACTGTCATGGTAGTTAGAAGAATTATTCATAGGTAGTGGTTGGGGTACTAAATGGTTTAAGATGATATGTAAAAAAGAAAGGAGGGGAACAGAAGATGGCACCAAGAAAAACTTGAAGGAACAAGAAAAATGGGATAAATTATACTACAAAAAGAGATGCATAGGAGGGGGAGGGAAAGCATACTATTATAAGGAGAAGAAGAGAGTGCTAATAGATAATACTTAAACCTTACTCTCAGTGGAATCAACTCTGAGAGGGAAGACCATCTAGATTCATTGGGGTATCGAATTCTATCTTACCCTACAGGAAAATTGAGAGGGGAAAAATTAGGTGGGGAGTGGGGTGGGGAGAATACCAAAAGGGAGGGAAAGAGAGGGGGGAGGGAATTCAGTAGACCCTACAGAAAAATATAAGGGGAATAAGAAGGGAGAGGATGGGAAGGGAAATAAAATAAAGGTAGGGATTAGGGGGAATGATTAAAAGCAAAACACAGGTATAGAAAGAAATAGTGAAAGAAGGAAGGGTAGGACTAGGAGAGGAAAATGATGGAGAATACACAGGTGGTAATCATAACTCTGAATGTGAATAGGATGAACTCACCCATAAAACAGAAGAAAATAATATAGTGAACAGAAACCAAAATCCTACCATATATTGTCTACAAGAAACATATATGAGGAAGGTAGACACACACAGGGTAAAAGTAAGAGGCTGGAGCAAAATCTATTGGGCATCAACTGGAAAAAAAAAAAAGAAAACAGAAGGGAAAGTCATGATATCTGATAAAACCATAGTAAAAATAGATTTGATTAAAAGAGATAGGGAAAGTAATTACATCCTGATGAAAGGAAGTATAGAAAATGAGGAAATAGCAGTACTCAACATGTATGCACCAAATGGTATAGCATCCACATTTTTAAAGGAGAAACTAGTCCAGTTTAAGGAGGAAATAGATAGTAAAACTATACTAGTGGGAGACCTGAACCTTCCTCTATCAGATCTAGATAAATCAAACCAAAAAATAAATAAGAAAGAGGTAAGAGATGTGAATGGAATCTTAGAAAAATTTAGTTAACAGATATATGGAGAAAAATAAGTAGGGACAAAAAGGAATACACCTCCTTTTCAGCACAATATGGTACATTTACAAAGATTGACCATGTACTCAGGCATAAAAATATGGCAAACAAATGCAAAAAGAGCAGAAATAATAAGTGCAACCTTTTCATATCATAATACAATAAAAAATAATAAGGGTACATGGAGAGGCAAATAAAAAACTAATTGGAAAATAAAAAATATGATTCTCCAAAATCACTTGGTTAAAGAAGAAATCATAGAAACAATTAACAATTTCACTGAAGAGAATGATAATGAAGAGACATAATATCAAAATTTATGGGATGCAGCCAAAGCAGTACTCGGAGAAATTTATATCCTTGAGTGCAGATATTAATAAATCAGGGAAGGAAGAGGTCAATGAATTGGGCATGCAAATTAAAAAACTAGAAAGAGAACAAATTAAAAATCCCCACATAAAAACTAAATTAGAAAGCCTAAAAATTAAAGGAGAAATTAATAAAATTGAAAGTAAAAGAACTATTGAATTAATAACTAACACTAGAAGCTGGTACTTTGAAAAAACAAAATAAAATACTGGTTAATCTAATAAAAAAAGGAACGAAGAAAACCAAATTAACAGTATCAAAGATGAAAAGGGCGACTTTACCTCTAATGAAGAGGAAATTAAGATAATTATTAAGAACTATTTTGCCCAATTATATGGCAATAAATATGGCAATCTAGGTGATATGGATGATTATTTACAAAAATATAAGTTGCCTAGATTAACAGAAGAAGAATTGGATACTTAAAAAATTCCATATCAGAAAAAGAAATTGAAGAAGCCATCGAAGAACTCCCTAAGAAAAAATCCCCAGAGCCAGATGGATTTACAAGTGAATTCTATCAAACATTTTAAGAACAACTAATCCCGATACTATACAAACTATTCGACGAAATAAGCAAAGAAGTTCTACCAGATTCCTTTTATGAAACAAATATGGTACTGATTCCAAAACCTGGCAGATCAAAAACAGAAAGAAAACTACAGACCAATCTCCTTAATGAACATAGATGCAAAAATCTTAAATAGAATACTAGCAAAAAGACTCCAGCTAGTGATCATGAATTTTATTCATCATGATCAGGTCGGATTTATACCAGGAATGCAAGGATGGTTCAATGTTAAGAAAACCATCCACCTAACTGACCATATCAACAAGCAAACCAACAAAAATCACGTGATTATCTCAATAGATGCTGAAAAAGCCTTTGACAAAATACAACACTCATTCCTATTGAAAACACTAGAAAGTATAGGAATAGAATAGCCATTCTTCAAAGAATAAGCAATATGTATTTAAAATCATCAGCAAGCATCATCTGCAATGGGGACATGTTAGAAGCCTTCCCAATAAGATCAAGAATGAAACAGGGATGTCCATTATCACCTCTATTATTTAACATTGTACTGGAAACACTAGCAGTAACAATTAGAGAAGAAAAAGAAATTGAAGGTATTAAAATAGGCAATGAGGAGACTAAACTATCACTCTTTGCAGATGGCATGATAGTCTACTTAAAGAATCCTAAAGAATCAACTAAAAAGGTAGTGGAAATAATCCACAACTTTAGCAAAGTTGCAGCATACAAAATAAACCCATATAAATCATCAGCATTTCTATATATTTCCAACACATCTCAGCACCAAGAGTTAGAAAGAGAAATTCCATTTAAAATCACCCTAGACAATATAAAATACTTAGGAATCTATTTACCAAGACAAACATAGGAACTATACACAACTATAAAACTCTTTTCACACAATTAAAACTAGATCTAAACAATTGGAAAAACAATTGTTCACCAGTAGGATGAGCTAACATAATAAAAATGACAATCCTACCCAAATTAATTTACTTATTCAGTGCCATAACTATTAAACTACCAAGAAACTTCTTTACTAAATTAGAAAAAAATTATAACAAAGTTCATTTGGAAGAACAAAAGATCAAGACTATCAAGGGAAATAATGGAAAAAAAAAATGTGAAGGATAGTGGCCTAGCAGTACCAGATCTTAAACTACTATAAAGCAGTGGTCATCAGAACAATATGGTACTGCCTAAGAGACAGAAGTGAGGATCAGTGAAATAGACTTGGGGTAAATGGATCTCAGCAAGCTAGTGTTTGATAAACCCAAAGATCCCAGGTTTGGGGACAAGAACTCACTATTTGAAAAAAAAAATGCTAGGAAAACTGGAAAACAGTATGGGAGAGATTAGGTATAGATCAATATTTCATATCCTACACCAAGATAAATTCAAAATGGGTGAATGATTTAAATATAAAGAAGGAAACTATAAATCAATTAGGTAAACTTAGAATAGTTTATCTATCAGATCTATGGCAAAGGAAAGATTTTAACACCAAGCAAGAGTCAGAGAATATTACAAAATGTAAAATAAATCAGTTTTGATTAAATTAAATTAAAAAGGTTTTATACAAACAAAACCAATACAATCAAAATTAAAAAGGAAGGAACAAATTCAGAAAATATCTTTATAACAAAAACCTATGACAAAGGTCTAATTACTCAAATTTATAAGGAGCTAAATCAATTGTATAAAAAAAATCAAGCCATTCCCCAATTGACAAATGGGCAAAAGACATGAATAGGCAATTTTCAGATAAAGAAATCAAAACTGTAAATAAGCACATGTAAAAGTATTCTAAATCTCTTATAATTAGAGAAATAGAAATCAAAACAACTCTGAAGTATCACCTCATACCTAGCAGATTGGCTAATATGACAGCAAAGGAAAGTAATAAATGCTAGGAGAGGCAAAATTGGGACACTAATTTACTGTTGGTGGAGTTGTGAATTGATCCAACCATTCTGCATGGCAATTTGGAACAATGTCCAAAGGATTTTAAGAAACTGTCTGCCCTTTTATTCAGCCATACCCCTGCTGGGCTTATACCCAAAAGAGAAAATAAGGAAAAATATTTGTACAAAAATATTTATAGCTGCACCCTTTGTGGTGTCAAAAATTCAAAAATGAGGGTATGCCCTTTAATTGGAAAATGGCTGAACAAATCGTGATACCTGTCAGTGATGGAATACTATTGTGCTCAAAGGAATAAAGAACTGGAGGAATTCCATGTGAACTGGAAAGACCTCCAGGAATTGATGCAGAGTGAAAAGAGCAGAACCAGGAGAACATTATACACAGACTAATACACTGTGGCACAATTGAACGCAGTGGACTTCTCTACTAGCAGCAATGTAATGATCCAGGACATTTCTGAGGGACTTAGGAGAAAAAACATTATCCACATCCAGAGAAAGAACTGTGGGAGCAGAAACACAAAAGAACAACTGCTTGATCACATAGTTCGATGGGGACATGCCTGGGGATGTAGACTCGAAACAATCACATTAGTATAAATATCAATAATATGGAAATAAGTCTTGATCAATGACACATGTAAAACCCAGTGGAATTGCTCATTGGCTATGGAAGGGGTTGGGAGGTGGGGAGGGAAAGAACATGATTCATGTAACTATGGAAAAATATTCTAAATTAATTAAAGAAATAAACTTTTAAAAATACACGTAAAAATGAATAATATGGAAATAGGTATAAGTGATAACATTTGTATAACCCAGTGGAAGTGCTTATTGGATGGATCTGGGAGGGGGAGAGTAGAAGGGAGGGAAAGAAAATGAAATATATAAACATCGAAAATATTTTAAAAATGAAAAATTTAAAAGAAAAAATTGTCTCTAAACTAGTCTGCATAGTGGAGAGGAATTAAAATATTGCTCTTACCACAAGGTGCTTAATAAATGCTTTTTTTGATTGGTGTAGGCTCTCTTGTCTGATGCTAATATGCTTTTGCGTTTTGAGTTGAGACGATGAGCTAGGCCTGCACTCATACTATTTATGAATTGCTGAGAGCTGTCCGTACATACAGTTCTCCAGTCATAATCAAGTGGGGACACTGGAGACCGCTGGCTGACCAGCCCTAATGAGCGGGCCTCTGCGTTTACCTGCATAGGAGGGTTTCCAGTGAGGTGGTTCAGGGGTCTGTCCATGGCCTTATTTGGTTAAATACTTTAGTCAGTGACTTGGAAGATAGCGTAGATATTATGGTTACAAAATCTGGATAAAAAGTACAGATAGGTGATACCCTGTATGGCCAAATTGGAGTCCAAAAACATTTCAACAAGATAGGCTGAAGCTAACACAGTGAGATTTAATAGTGTTTAATGTAAAACTCTGTGTTTGAATTAAAAAACAAAACGAAACGAAACAAACACCATCCGCCTGAGTACAGAATGGAAGGACACGAGACCAGAAAGCACTCCTCTAAGACCTCGTGTTCTGTGGCTGCAGAGAGGAATCCACGTGAGCTGGGGCGAGCATAGCCTGCAGAAAGGATGGCAGCGTCCAAGCAGAGACCATACGAGTCCTGCCTCTGTGGCTGTGGCCACAGCATCCAGGTCCTTACAGACCCTCGCTTAGGAAGGACCATTGACAGTTTGGGGCACAACTAGAGGAGGGCAATATGAGAGGACTCAAAATCATGCCAAAGGACAGAAAGACTTTTTTATCTTGCTCCTGTCAACAAAATATTATTTTCATGTTCACCTGATCAATAAAAAATGAATTTGTCTCTAGTATATGAACATTTACTCATTTCCAAATTGCATCCTTGTGCTTAAGTACTACTATGATTATGCATATTATAAAACTTCTACAAAAATATAAATTGAAGGGGGAAGCAATATAGCTCAGAGGATTGAGAGCCAAGCCCAGAGATAGGAGGCCCTGGGTTCAAATCTGACCTGAGACACTTCTCAGCTGTGTGACCCTGGGCAAGTCACTTGACCCCCATTGCCTACCTTTACCACTCTTCTGCCTTGGAGCCAATGCACAGTACTGATTCTAAGACAGAAGGTAATGGTTTATATATATAAAGAAAGTATGAGATAAAGATGAATATTATTTGCTTTTTGAGGCAAAAGGGAACCATAGGAATTTATTGAGCAAAGCAGTAATATCATGAGACTTTTACTTTCGGACTGTCATTTTGGCATCTGCGTATAGGATGGATTAGAATGAGGAAAGACGTGAGGGAGGGAGAGCAATCAGGAAGTTGTGGGAACCCTTCAGCGGGAGCTGATGGTGGCGGCTGTGCCAGAGAGGGGCATGGGAGAGCTGTGGAGGGAGAAGTGATGAGATTTGGCAGCAGTTAGACACCTGGCTGAGGGGTGAGGCATGAAATGAGGAGGGGAAAGCGGCCTCTTCGTCCCGAGCCCTGTTCCAGAATATTCTCTGCCAGGCCTCCTTGCCCCTTGCACACCTTCTCTGAGGGCTGCACTCCAGGTCAGAGAGCCCCAAGAAGGGTGGCTGAGCAAAGAGGCTTGAAGTGCTACTTGTGAAGATGAGGTTCTGCTGGACAGGAGTTTCCCTGTTGGCTGCTGTTTCCCTGTTGGTGTCCTGAGGGTGAGATGGGCCAATCCCACCCTCTCCTCGGCTATTCACACATACATCGGGGCCAGGCCAGGGTTTTCAGGAGACCCTTAAATGCATGATAGTGTGTTTAATGGCACACACCATATGCATCAGGACTTTCCCGGTAATCTGCATCAGGGTACTGTCTGAATTGTTCTCCTCTTGAGAATGACTTTTCCTGGGGTCAGGTCATGTTCTCCCAGGCAATCCTGAGCCCCTCTGGAGACCCCTGCTGTAGGGGAATCAGTCGAAAAACAGAGGATGCTTTACATGGAGAAGTGAAAACTTGAGGTGGGGAGGGGGTGATAACTAGGACATGGTATTTTGTCTTAAAATTTTGGAAGGGTCTTCATGTAGAAGAAGAATTAGAATTGTTCTCCTTAATTTTATAGGGCAAATCTAGAATGAAAGAGATTGAGATTGTGAGTCAACATATCAAAACTTATCGACAATTGGAGTCCAAAAACGAGCCCCTGCCTTTGAAGACATTGATTTTCCCATCACTACAGGTCTTAAAATAGAGACTGGATGATTACTTTTTAGGGAAGTTGAAGAAGGAATTCATGATTTGATTAAAATTAAACTAGGTGACCTGTGAGGACTCTCACAACTGCAAAATTCCGTGTGTTTTGATCAAATCAAATTTGTATGTTTTAAGTTCTATTAAGTTCTTTCAAGTGAATACTTGATATTCACCATGGGAGGTTTGAAGTGATAGTGAACTACATGGTGACCTGAAAACTGTTCAGATTAATGGAATATACATTTTAAAACAGTTCAACAACTCAAACATATAACCTTTAGATGCATGATGGTATTGTTTAATGGCACAAACCACATATATCGGGCTTTCTTAGTCTGCATCCGAGTCCCATCTGGGTGATTCTCTTTTTGAGAATTACATTGAAGGGAAACCTGATCACTTTTGAACATAGAGAATCCATTTTCTTCTGATTTAGACTCAGAAGTTTTAGAAGAAATAATATCTTATATTTATGCAGTACTTTAAGGTTTGAAAAGCACTTTGTATTTGTTTTCTCACTTAATTAACAAGACAACCCTGTGAAGAATTAACTACAGGTATTTTTATTCCCATTTTACATATAAGGAAATGGAAACTTAGCACTCTGGGTTTTGCTAAGTGAATTATTTGGAATCACACATCTAGCAATTGTCTGTAGTGAAACTTGAAAATCTGAGGTTTGGATTCAGCTACCAAAATTACTTGTCTTTCGAATTCGGCAAGAATCCCCTCAGTTTCTAAAACACTCAAAAGAATTGTGGAGGCAGTCCTTGGGTTTTTCTTGGGTAAAACTTGCTAATAGTCCTACTCTTGTTAAAAAGAGGGGAAAAAAAATGTAGAATCACTGAAGGTTGAGATAAATCAAGGCAAAACAAAATAATGATAATATAATAATAACTAACATGAGTGCTTATTATGTACCAAACACTATGTTCAGCACTTGACAATTATTAGTTCATTTGACCCTTGTAACAACCTTTCAGTGTAGGTGCTATTATTATCCTCATTTTGTAGACACGAAAACTGATGCAAACAGAGATTAAATGACTTGTCCAGGGTTACCCAGCTAATGAATGTTTGAGGCTAGATTTGAACTCAAATTTTCCTGACTAGGCCTGATCCTCTATCCCCTAGATGTCTGAAAAACAAAGCCTGAATGGACATGCCTAATAGAACCAGGCAGCTTACAGGTATGACATGTTCAAAGAGAATTTACATAAGTGAAAAGTATTAACTTCCCTTTCCCCGCCTCTTCCTTTTTACCTTTGGTTCTACTCACTAGTTCGACTTCCACTTCTCAAAACTGTTGACTGTGCGGATATGTGTCTCATCACCTGACAATTCCTAATAGGTTTCCTGTTTGTTTTTGTTTATTTTTTTGCCTCAGTCTGATGCTAATTTGGCTGAAAGTTATAGAATTATAGGATTTAGGGCTGGAAATGACCAAAGAGATAATTTGGTCCAAGTCACTCATTTTTTAGATAAGAAACTGAGACCCGGAGAGAAGGAGGGGGCTTTGCTTAGTAATTTGTTTCAGAATCTAGACCATTCAGCCTGGTTCCTCTTGACTAAATTATGCCTCGTAGTCCTCACTTTCATTCTTTTGTGGAAAGTTTTCAGGGTCTTCATCTAAGTAAGAGGAGGATTTCTCCTCTCTTCAAAGCTCACATGCTTTATCACAGCATCTGCTGAGAGGAAGCAGCCTCAGATTTATGTGTATTATTAAACTCAGGGAAGTTATACTTGATGTTAAAAGCAGACTAGTTTGTAATAGCTTTTGAGTTTTAGCCAAGTTTTATTTGGATCAATTCTTTGAATTTGTGATCTGATTATTATTTAATGTGGGTCAAAAGATCATGTCCTTCAATTGGTTCATAATGGGGAGTCGGGTAGACAGACCGTTTTGAGCGGTTGCTTGAGGCATTTTGTGTATGTGTGTGTATGAAATGGGATTATTGTTGGTTAGCGCTATTCTTGCCCTTTGAGATCCATGTCTATATTGTCCCAAAGATATTTCCCAGAGGACTTTTCACCCATCATGTTTCGTTTCATTTCACCCACACAAATTAGAACAACCATACCGTCTTATGCAGTTGCAAAGTCAGAACATCTTTAAATATGTTACGCCTAGAAGAAGATAGACTGGGGCAAGAATATGGGGAAGTGAATATCTTTCACAATCAGAAAGCAGGGCATTTTGGGTTAGTAGAAAATTGCTATAGCTTCAACAAGCACATGGTTATTCTTTTGAAGGAGCTGGAATTGGGCCAAACTTTTAAAGAAATCAATATAGTTAGATGATAAGAATTTTGAAATTGTTATATCTTTTGACCCAGTGATCCCACTCCCTACAGATTATAGATTAAGAGAAAGAAGAGACAACTTTCCAGATTTAGGCCTTACAGCACTGTTTTTTTTGTTTTCTCAATAGCAAAAACTTTGAAACAAACTAGGTTTCTACAGTTTGGGACATGACAAAACAAAGTACAATACATGGCTATACTGGATGATGAAAAATAATTAAAATAATAAAAATAATTTTAAAAATTAAATAATAAAATTAAAAATAAAATTAAAATAGAATTTCAAGAAATATGGGAAGATATACATAAAGTAATGTATAAATAAAGAAGATCCAAAAAAACAACATCAGTTATCGACTATAATGATATAGTGAAAGATAACAATCTTAGCAGCAGATATCTTAAAGACATAAAAAGGATTAGAAAACAAGGGAAATGTTATTATTATGTTAAAGTTAATATATGCATATGTGGAGCTAAAATTAACAATCAGAAAATAAAAAATATAGACATTCAGTGTTTTGTTCTTTTCTATGTGCATTTCCCCTCGCTTATGCTCTTATTTATATATTTGAATACCTGTACTTGTCAGTGGAAGTTAAAATTTAAGTTAATTTATATTAAAGTATGCAACTACAAAAGTGCCTTAATGTATGTTTGATTGCAGTCCCAGAAGGAAGCTTCCTTGCCTGTGGCCTTTTTGCTCTGTCCTCTCTTATATTTTGATTTCTTTCTTTCTACCCTGAATTATTAAAGGATCATGAAAAGTGGCCTTTAAGAAGAAGGCTTGAGGATATTTAATTTTCTGAAATGAATGTACTACAACCACAATTTACAGCATCTAAAATCACCCACAGAATGTTTTTGTTTTTTGTTTTCATTTTTTCACTTCTTTCTGTAGCAACTCACATTAACTGTTTGCTTTCCTCTATTTGATGTGAGTGGGTTGACTTCTTTCATACTCAGTAATAGCACTACTGCTAGATGACTTTTTATTTGTTAGGGGACAGCTAGATGGCTCAGTGGATTGAGTTGCAGGCCTCTTAGAGATAGGGGATTCTGGGTTCAAATTTGGCCTCAGACAGTCCCAGCTGTGTGATTCTGGACAAGTCACTTAACCCCCCATTGTCTAGTCCTTAATGCTCTTCTGCTTTGGGATGAATACACAGTATTGATTCTAAGATAGAAGATAAGGGTTTTAAAAAAGAAAAGACAACATTTATTTATACTTTTTCCTCCCTTCACTTCAATTTTCAAAAATAGTTCTTCTTCCTTCCCCCACTCAGCAATCTATAGCCTTGTTAGTGCGAATTAACAAAAAAGGATTTTCTTTAATTTTTGCTAGGGCCATATTGTAAACTCTACAGACTCTCTTTGATTTACAGCAGTGATGGGCAAACTTTTTAAAGAGGGGGCCAAAGGAAAGGAAATGCTCATCTGTCAGTCTGTTTCTAAGGCAACTCTTTCGAAGTTTTATTATATCCTACTCATTGTATTTGTCAGATTAGGAATAATGTCACTGGGCAGATAGAACATTTCAGGGGGCCCATCTGGCCACCGGTCATAGTTTGCCCATCACTGATCTAGAGAATCAAAATGCAGAGTTTTAGACTTTTTCTGTGTATGCACAGAAAATTAAAAGCAATTCATTGTAATGAAATATTAATTAAAATCTTACAACTTTTAGTATATTTAAAATATTGTGTGAGCACCATTTTTCTGAGTATTTTGTTAATAAATATTTTATATTATTAGTGCTATCATGTAAAATCTTTAAGCAGAAATTGAATACATCATACAAATTGTTCATATATTGAGAAAAAAGACAGCTTCAGGGATCCATGAGTCTGTTTAAAGAGTTTTGCAAAATCCAGAAGAATGTGAACATATATTAGGATAGGAGAGTAGGAAAAGGAAGCCTACATTTTAAATAATATAAGTTGTCATATTTCTTAATCCTAAAAATTTGAAACACTTAATAATATAGTAGCTCAGTCATTAAATTAGGATACTTAATAAAATAATTTTGTAGGCATTTCATAAATTTCTAAAAGAATAATATTCCTGTAACTTGAACACTATCATTACTTTGGTCCATAAAGCATCTAGATAACCTATATTAAGGTAACTCAGCCATGAAAAATGTAATGTATGAAACTATGATTACTTTGCCCCCCCCCCTTTTTAAATTTGTAAATGTGGTAGACATGTGACTTAAACATATTTCAGTTTTTGAGTCTAAATGTTTTGTTTGATGTTCATACCAGGATCACTCCAATTTTATTACTTGATTTTTAACAAGTTACCATTCGTCCTTGGAATTCTGCACTAGTTTTAAAATGAATGATGCCACATGTTATGAGTATTTAGACATTTCCAAATATCCATGTTAGTAGCATCCTTTTATCTCTTAAAATTACATTGTATAACTTTGTTGTTTAGTGTGTAATGTTGAAATCAGGGATTGCTTCATTTTTGTCTTTATGTCCCCAGTGTCTTAGACAGAGCCTTGAATATAGGTATTTAATTACTGTTTGTTGGCTTGGATTAAAATAAAGACCAGAGAGGAGTATAGGGAATGGATCTGGGCCTCTCAGTGAGTCAGAAGTGGTATCCATTTCATATAGGAAAAGAATAAGCTATTGATGAACAAACATATTAAACTGTATTCTATGGAAGAAAATTTCTCTTTTTGTCTTAATGATTATCTACATTCATCTCCTACTTGAAATTTTATTGATTTTCTTGTTTTGAGGGTGTGTATTTTTAAGCTTCTATTAAACAATTCAAAACAACCTACTCCCCCATAAGAAAATGATTACTTTTATACCAAAGCTTAGAGCTTTGAGAGTGACCAGTGTTATTTTTTTTTCTTTCAGATGCCCCTGAATTTTCCCATTTATTTTAAAAGTCATGATATTTTCTAAGGCTTCATAGTATTGTGGAAAAAATAATGGATTTGGTGTCCAAGGATTCTGGATTTGAATCTTGGCTCTGCCACTCACTAGCTGTGTCATTTAGGACAAAATTCTTTAACTCTCTGGGCTTTAGTTTATTCATCTACAAAATGAAGATGTTTGTCATCATTGAAGCTATTTCTAGCTCTAAATCATTGCTCCTGTGAGAAAGCACATTAAGGAAGAATTAAAAGATCTAGATGTATTCCCTGCTCTGGCACTGCTTGGATGTGTTACTTTGGGCAAGTCATTTCATTTCACTGATCTTTTTTTTTTCTCAATAGAGAAATAAAAGGAGTAAATTATACCAGGGCTTTTCTGAACCTTTTCTATGTCATGGGCCCCTTTGGCAAGATTGGGAAGTCTGTTGGCCCCTTCTTAGAATGTTTGTAAATGCATAAGATAAAATATATAGAATTACATGCACTTGTCAAATTATTTTTAAAGTTCACTGACTGGAGATTTTGAACTTCTGCATTGAATAATGACTAAAGTTCTGTCTGACTCTGACTTGGTTTTGTTCAGTCATATGGTTGAGGTGCTGGACCCTTCCTAGACTGCCACATGATGAATTAGTTTTGCTCAACTAACATATAATATTGTCGGTTGGCAAAAGAACACCATAGGATTTTAGAGCTGGAAGAGTCTCCGAAGTAGACCAGTTCTTAAACTGGTGTCTGTGGGCCATCAAGAAGGTCCGTGGATAGATTTCAAATAGTCTTTGAACTTGGTTGGGGGAAAAAATAACATTTTTATTTTAATACAATTAGTTTCCTTTGTAATTATGTTTATGAATTTTAAAACATCATTCTGAGAAGAGATGCCTAGACTTTACCATCACTTTTGCTGAGTGGTCCATGATATAACAAAGGTTCAGAACCCAGATCTAAAGAACCTCTTCATTTTAGGAATGAGAGAACTGAAGTCTGGAGGAAGGAAATGACTTGGGTAAAGTCAAGGTCACACAGTGAGTGAATGGCATAAAAAAGCCTTGAAGCCATATCTTCTGGTTGTCGTTCAGTGGGCTTGGAACACCAGACTTCCATACCGCAGCACTCCTGGCACTGCCAAGGATGGCTTTGGTTCACTGTGGATCTGTGAAACGACGACGATGTTCTTGCTAAACTGGAAATGTGTTTGCTTTTGAAGGGGACTCGCACCTCAGAATAAACCAGAGCTGCAGAGAGTGATGGAGAAAAGAAAACGAGACCAAGTGATAAAGCAACAGAAGGAAGAGGAAGCCCAAAAAAAGAAATCTGATTTGGAGATAGAACTACTGAAACGGCAACAAAAGTTAGAGCAGGTGAGTGGACGGGCAAGGCGTCATTGGTGTCCGCCTGTGGAGACCAGAGGAAGTGGGGCTCCCGCTGCCAAATGTCCAGGAGCTCCGGGATGGAAGGAAGGAACGTGTTCGGTTCAGGGAGAGGGTGGAATGTAGAGAAAGAAAGGCAGGTGGTGTGGGAGGGGGGAAGGTGAAAGGCATTCCTTGAAGGAACAGAAACAAAATGGTGGGGATGAGAGTGGGGTATAAAAGAAGACTTTTTGGAAAATTGTTTCTGAATTTGCAAACTATGGGAAATGAAGCTCACAAGTCTAGGCACAGGCGGTTTTCTAAGTCCAAGTGGGTGAGCCAAGTTTCTGTGTTTGGAGTTCCCAACATTGAAGAATCACAGCCCCAAATAAACAAATTATGTGACAATAAAAACATACTGAGTGCTCAGGTCAAAATAACACATAGATAATTCTTCCTTTACACAAATTTGCATTATGCAAATTACTTAAAGAATTCCAAAGGAAGTCTGCATTCCCCCAAAAAACAAATTAACTTTACTGTACAGTATTATTCTCCACTTCAGCCTCTCAGCCTGGCACTATGAGACCTCCCACCCTCCACAGGAGAGCAGAACCGCCTGGGCCTCTGCCCTCCCACCCACACGTCTGCCTTCCATGGGTCTGAGCCTGGGGATTGTGTATGTCGCCGGCCCCTTTGTGTCTGTGCCCATGCCAGCCCCCACACCGCTGTCCCCTGCCTGTTTTTCCTTTTGTTCCAGCCAAGCCCTCGCAGGGCTGGCCTTAACCTCTGTGCGCTTCCTTTCCCTGCTCTTCCTTCTTTGTCTGCGAGCCAACATGTCCTTGAACCTGGTGCCTGCCCTTCCTCCTTCCATCCTGCCCCACAGCCAGCACCTTCCATGGACAGCTCTTTATGTGAGGCAGTGAGAACTGTCCGTAGTACTTTTTAGTTTCTCCTGATTGCCGGAGAAGCTAGCAATGATTTTACAAATGAAGACACTTGAGACTCAGAGAGGGTACGTGGTTTGAGCTAGACAGTAAGAGCAGTGAGCGGCAGAGCCTGGGTGTGGGCCCTCCTTTCTGGCCTCCAAGGCCAGCCTCAGGTTCTTCCCACTATGTTGTCCTGCCTGGTGGGATGAAGGAATGGGGCCAGCTTTGTTTACAGAAAGCTGAGATTTCAAACAATTTTGTCGTGGGTAATTCTCAACTACTTGTTTTTGTTTAAAAAAAAAAAACTAATGGTGAGAGGGAGAAGCGTGTGCGTGCCTTTACCCACATACCTGTTAGTAATACTCAGCCTTCCTATCCTAGAGATCTTAGTTTTTCCGTCTTGGGAGAGTAGGGGACATAGACAAAGTTGGAGTTTGATGGGAAGGGATGAATGTTCTGAGAAATTTGTTCTAAATAGCATTTTTTTTTCTATTTGTGATTCTCATTTAAGCTTGAGCTTGAGAAACAGAAGATTCAAGAGGAACAGGAAAATGCCCCAGAGTTTGTGAAGGTGAAGGGAAACCTGAGAAGAACAGGCCAAGAAGTGGCAGAAGTCCAGGACTCTTAGGCATACACTGTGCAAATACTCGCTGGATGCTAGCCCCATGCTGCAGAGACAACGTTCCTGTGGGATCACCTCCAGTGCTGCTTCCTCTTGAGCCAATAGTAGCATGGAGAGACATTTGTTTTTGAGAAAATGCCAGCCAGCAGAAGTTTTCATTTTTAAAAGGGGTTATGTCATTTATCATTTTCTCTTTGAATCTGGGGGGGATGTTGACTGATAGCTGCAGTTCAGATTCGCCAAAAGAAATATGTTGACCAGCAGATAAGCAGCTTATTGTTGGTATAACAGACTTGTCTTCAGAGACTCAAAGGAAAGGATGAGGACACTGGAGTATGTTAAATGTTGCACTACTTGGTTTCTTCCAACCTAACTGTAGTGGGGACATAGTATTTTTATTTTTTCTTCCTTGAAAAAAAATATTATTTTTCTAACTCTTGGTTATCTTTTAAAGAATTTATCTTACGCAGAAATGTACTTAATCTGTTACTTTTCATAACTGAGATTCTGGTTTGGAAAGCCTAAAAATCTTAATATGGATTAAATCTTAAACAATATGTAAGTATGAAAAAAAAAAGTGTTCATTTGTCCTGAATGGTTAGCCATGGTTGTATCTCATTGACCTGAGATTTACAAAATTAGGAAGCAGTGAGGAAGTTTTATAATTTGAACTCTGAACCAATTTTAGGAAAACCAAATTCTGTAATATCTTTGATTATGTAACTTTTTTCTTCTTTTTTTCAGTCATTTCTGTTTTTGAAGCAGCAATATATTCTTTGGTTAACTTCCAACCCAAAGAAGGGTATTTGACATATTCTCTGATTGTTTGATAGTGTAGTTTGTCCCTCAGTATTTTCTTTTCTTATTCTTTCCAACTCATTTGTTTAGGCAAAATGTTGGGAGTCTGTAGACCCAAGTTCAGTGTTACAAGTAGAGGTCATGATCCTTTAATTACTTTGGTCTGCTTTTAGCCACATGGGGAGAATCCCAAGTGGGAGCTCTGTAGCAAGATATTATTTTAGCTTAATGTGTGATTCAAGTGTGAACCGGTCTCAAGGAGACTTACCTTAGAAGATTTTCTTACATTTGTACATTTTGAATGTTGTTAGAACTGAAACTTTGAAAATTTTCTGATTAATAATCACACATGCCTTTACTCCTTTTTTTTTCCTGTGAAGGCAGCATATTACCACTGTCTCAGTGATAATGACTACTAAATTCCCTCTCTCAGGAAAAGCCAAGGTTAAGGGAGAGACTGCTGAGATTCCCTTTGCTATCCAGAACACTGTTGTGAAGCAAAATCCCAATCATAAATTACAACTAAATATTTATGCAAATGTATTTTCTATCCTTGGCCTTGTGCAAGAGTGCCTCCCACTTGGGATGGAATTGGGAAAAATGTAGCTTTGGTATTGTTCTCTGTCTAGGAGATAGAGCCAGTGACTTCTTTGGGCAAGATGCTTTTCTCGCCCAATTTCATATGAAGTTCAACCTTGCAGCCATTTGAACGCCTTGAAAACTATAATGAAAACTCGCATTATTGAGGAATATTCTGTAGGACAGAATTTGAAATCCTCGAGTGAGCAGCATAGCACAAATCCATAGTTAACAATATACAAATAGAGGGTGAAATTATATAGAGGAAACTCTCTTTGAAATAGATTGTCCAGTTCATCAGTGAGGATTATTGATACAGAATACAAATGTCATTATTAGGTAGAAATGTTCTTTTATTCTGTTAGTTTTGTCTTTGTAAAATGAAATGGTGATGGCTGAGATTTTCCTCCTATTTCTCTCCTCCTTTTGAGAAGAGGAAGTGGTGACGATGGATCAGCTCAAGAGCACATTTCCATCTCATATTGATTCAGATTTCTTCCTTTTGTGTGTGGGGTTGTTAATGGAGCAATTTATAACACAAGCATTTAGGACCAGTCCACAGCCCTTTTCTTCAGCTGGATCTTAGAGCTTCAGATCCCTACACTTGTGGTAAATTTCCCATTTGACACCTTTTCTGAGCTGTTCAGATTGAAGAGACATTCATCTGCTTTCCAGCTCAGCATAGTCCTTTAAAAGGCTCATATTATCTCTCATTATCTTTAGTCTGCTTGAAGCTTATTCTCCCATAGTGGTGGGGAGAAGCAACAGTGGATTGATATTTTCCTCCTCCAATTGACTAGCAGGTATGCTGAGTGGTTTTCACCCTAATAGACAAAAATGCCTCAAAACAGCCCTGTAAATAGAGTGTGAAAGTGAGGTTTGTTGTTACAAAACAAGTAGAATGTATAGTTGAGTTCATCCTAGGATCCTGATAGGCCCAGCCTAGAAGTCAGAGTTAAAACATGGCAAGTAAAATTTCCCTTCAAATCAAAATGCTGTACAAGTCAGTTAGAATTTGTAGAAGTATTCTGAGCAGTTCTGTTTATTGAGCCATTTTCTAATTTTGCAGTAGTCCAGCATTTTATGTTAACTGCTTTTCTGTCCTCTTAAAATATTTGAAAGTTTTGTTGTCTCCCACTTTGATAGCATGGTAACAAATTCGTGTTGCTTTCTAAGCTACACTATGACTTTATTCTTCTATTCTGAAAAATCTTGACTGGTTTGAGTGTATATAATATATATAAAGGGAGCCTTAACGGGTTTGTTTTCATAATTTAATATTTTTTGTATTTGCTCTTGTATAATTGTTTTTAACTGAAAGTATTACAGAAATGAGGGTGGAATACTTAGAACCAAAGTTATGCTTAATAAAAATCTACTACATGCTTGAACTATACAACTGTGTCTGTCATACAGAAAAGAGATGGCTCTGTTTAGACTGAATTAAGTTTGTTTTAGAATACATTTTTTTCATGTTTGCACCCAACACCTCCAGTTCCTAACCCTCTCCTTGCCCCCAAATTAGGCATATAGATTGAGCTGGTTTCCTGTTCCTTCAGGGCTTTGGAACTAGGTGACTGACTAGCTCTACTGAGTCATGTTAAGATGTTATTAGCTATTAATGTCTGAGAAGATAATCCTTCTTATGTCCCACGTTTATTCACTCATGGGAGCCTACCATTCCTTTACCCAGGATCTCGGGAAATTCAGTCATCTGGGCAGGACAACAAAAGTGCTTTTTGAGGAGGTGGAGTGGGGACCTGGAAAGACCTTTTAACATCTCGGAAGTCGCCATGAAGACATCGTCCTCGTCTGCCTGCCCACTTGGGGCTTGTTTGTTGCCTCGGGACTGTTATGAAGATCCAGGACAATAGCAGATGCGAGAAGGCTTTGTAAAGCAGAGCCTTTTTTCAGGAACCCCCCCATTTCCTTCAAAGGCTGTGATGGGCTGCAGTTTTCCTGAGTGGGGACGATGTCTGTGGAGTTGGCAAATTTGCCTTCAGAGTCTTCAGAATCCATCACATTGCAGTGCCTTGAAATGGGATGGTTTCCTAACTGTGAAAGAGCTACATTTAAAAAATTTGATCTGAAAAGATCTTTTAGAAAATTTCCAAGAAATACGTTATTTTCATGGACAAATTGATTCCTAAAAACATTGAGTGTGACTTGGTGGAGGTGAATCTAAGGCAATATGAACAAGGAGGAATTTGGAATTTAGGATGCAGCCTACATCAGAAAAAAATCTAATGATACAATCCCAGACAAAAAGGATGGCTAGTCTGGCATCAGAAGATGTGAGTTCAAATCCCACTACTGATTCTGACCTATTACACCTTGGACGATCAGTCAGTAAACATTTATTAAGGGTCTGCTGTGTACCAGGCACTGGGCTAAGAGCAAGTCATTTTACTTCTCTGGGCCTCAGTTTCCTCCTCTGCAAAATGAGGAGGTTTGGCCAAAGGGTCTTTGAGATCCCACCTAGCTCTAGATCTGTCATCTTTTGATTTCTCCTTCTCAGAATCCGTTTCCTTCCCGGCTTCATTCAGGTGCTGCCTCATCCACGAAACTGGTCACTCCGACGGACCGTTTCCCTCTTCTGCCAGATGAAGGTCCTCGACTCGAGTTTCCCTCCAAGCCCTTGGTGGTGTCACATGGGGTCACAGATTTAAGGTTGGAAGGGACTCAAGAGACCCCTGAATGCAACTCCCTCATTTTATGTCCAGAACCCCCAGGTTAAGTGACTTCTCCAGGGCCACGCAGCTTGTCAGTGTGGGAGGCGAGATTCAAATGGAGGTCTAACTAACACTAGGCGTCTAATGCCCCAGATGGAAATGGGGAAACCCGGACGAAAATGTCATTGGAAAATATCTTGCCAGATAAATAAATCTACTACACAATGCAGATAATAATATTTTTAAAATTTAGTTACTCTGCCGCCTATGAGAGTCCTTGGCGCACATGAGTGGCTTTGCCCTTTATAGCACGCTGCTTCTGTCTTTCCAGTCCAGAACCCCTGAGCTTGTATTTGGGGGCGCCTGCCCTGTCAATGTTCGGGTAACAGCTGACTAGGAAAATATGCGTTGGACACACTTAACGTCGACCTGCATTATTCACCTTTTCTCCATCACTCTCTTAGGTCTAGGAAATCAACAAAATAATAAACCATGCCCGGATTTGTAGCATTTGCCGATTTCTGAGGTGTAAATGCTCTCACTGAGGAATTTAACCATCCTGTACCTGTCATTTCTCTGTAAAATAGAAGTTCCTTCTGGATGGGGACCGACTTGACTTTTGTACCCCCGGCAGAGAGTACAGTCGTGCCTTCCACCTTTTGAATAGCCGTCAGGGTTGCCGCTTCCTTTTCCAGACCACCTCATGTGTGAAATACCGTTAGCCCTGCGGTCTGGTCACAAGCTGCAGCTCTCAGCCGTGCCCATGAGGGGTGTTGCCCATGGGGATCGGGGTTAACGAGCATCTTTCAATCTCAGGAAAACAACTTTTCCTCCCTTAGTTTTTTTTCCCACCACTACCAGCAATTAAGGGAATTGTGGGCTTGGTGCTTTTTCCCACAGTTATTTTTATTGGCTGGCATCTAGGTGTATAGGAATGCCAGGAAGTGGTAAATAAGTAATGAATTACTGCCATTCTACAACATGGTTAGCTTTGGAATTAATCCCAGAATATTTAATGAAATAATTTCTCACAAATTTCCACTCCTCGGTGATGGAGAAACTCTAGTGTAACTGGATTGAATAATTTACCAAGTTTTTTTTCTTGTGATTATAAATGAAATCTTCTTACAGTTAAAATGAACTCTTTTCTTTTTAAATTCAGGGTTTAAATCTTTTAAATTCAAGGATCTGGCCAAACCTCAGAGCAGGAGAAGAAGGGATTTGTAAGGGAGCCCCTTACAAAGATACTGAATAGGAACTAGAAGAATTTCTCCCTTCTAATAATTAAAGCATAACAAAACCACTCCCAGTTCTTCCTTATTATTAAACTCTCTTGGAAGAAGCAAGTCAGAGGGAGAGAAAATCCTTTTCAACTGAAAAAAATGTTTTTTACTAAAAAAGCTAAGAGAAGCCAACTTGTGTACATTCACCTCTACAATGTTATGCCTCAAGGCAGCTGATGGTATGGCGGATAGAAAGTTAGACCTGGAGTCAGGAGTTCACATATAGCCTCAGATAACAATAGCTGTATGTCTCTGGGCAAGTTGCTTCAGCTGCTGTCCTCTTTAGATTCCCCCATCTGTAAAGCAGGAATAATAACAGCAACTACCTCCTGGTTTTGTCAGAATCAGCTGAGACATCTGTAAAGTGCTTTGCAGGCAAGCCATTAACTGCTAGCCATTATTATTTTTGGACTGGGCTAATCCTGGAAATTTTTGTGACGAGGGTCTTGTTTTTTTTTTTTTTTTACATTTATTAATATTCATTTTTAACATGGTTACATGATTCATGCTCCTCCTTTCCCCTTCAACCCCCCCCCCCCCGCACCCCCCCTACCCATGCGCATTTCCACTAGTTTTGTCATGTGTCGGGTCTTGTTTTTCTTATTTCAGTTAGGGGGCTGGGAGTGGGAAGGAGAGAAAATAAATGCTTGCTAATGACTATTATTTACACAGAAGCTTTTTGCTCAACCACATCAACTTAAGCTATTTGCTGAGGTTTGTGCTAAGGGACATACTAACTCGAAAAATATTCCAGATAACTTGCTCATAGGAATGGATTTTGAGCTTCCTGGATGACTCAAACTTTTTGCCCTTTGTTAAGTGTTTCTATGACCCTGCTTTATCACTCAGAATTCATTCTAGAAATCCCAGGAAACAGTTGTACATTGTATCTTCCAGGAACTAAGATGAAAAAAGAGATAAGTTTTATGATTAAGAACAATTAATGTCAGCTAAGAAAGAGAACTTACTCTATCCCATTCACACTGGATGGGAATCATTTTGGGGCTCGCTATATTGGGTCAACAGTCATGGAATTCAGAATTGGAGAGACTATGTAGAGATCTAGTCTACACTACTCATTTTACAAATTAAGAAACCGAGGCCTAGAGGTTAAGTAATTTGTCCAGGATCACCCAACTTGGCTTAACTTCAAATTAAGCAGCCTTAATTTTTTTTTTTTACATGAATGCCACAGTTTCTCAGTGGAATAATTAACTGTTTTTAGGGATGGATGGGCTCATTTGCTTATTCATTTATCTCAGATATGGAGGTGGGAGATGAAGCTTACATCATTTCATTTCCACTTCTGTTTCAGTGCATTCTCAAACCATTTTTTTCTTCTTCCTGAAGAACAAGCAGTTCCTACAGATTAATTTGTCAACCAGCCAACAACACTCATCAAACTCCTCCTATGTATGTACCACTATGCCCACTCTTGCATTCTGCCCTCAACTCTCGAGGGTTGAGTGATAAAAGGTTCACAGGAAAAGATAACAAAGGGTAAATGGCTGTAAATGGTAAGTGCCCCATGAAGGAGACCCTGACAATAAATGTAATCATAATAGATTAAAAGAGTTAAAATAAACACGCTGAACTACACAAATATTTAGCGAGGGAGGTAGCTGGAATGAGTGGTTCAAATGAGGTTTTTGATTACATTTCATTTATGTTTTTTAAAGCTAAAAAAGACAGCCAGGTCATATGAATACCACAAATAGGAGAAGAACCTCCCAAATTTAATGATTTTATTATTCCTCCCACATCACCTGGCCTTGATAGGTAACCTCTGTTTGTTTCTGGATGGCCACTCCCAGCTGTAAGCCTTTGGATTATCAGTGAACCTTTGTTCTCCTCTCACAGGTGTCAAGTCTAAAGTTCTGCTATAGTTTGCCTGTGCTACAAAGGCTGACAGGCTGTGTGGTACAGGACAGAGGCATCAAACTCTCAGCCACAGTGAGGTCAGAACCAGATTAAAATGTCATTGGGAATGTTTAACAAAATGATATGATACAAAAGACTATCGTTTTCAAAGTCAGTTTGCAGCAGGCAGGAATCCTTTGTATTTGTGTTTCACACACTAGTGTAGGGGATTGATGGCTGTTCTGGGAGATAAGATAACCTGGGTTCAAGTCCTGCCTTTGACTAATAGTAACTGACTATGTGACCCTGGACAAGTCACTTAATTTCTTGATGTACCAGGCAATTCTCCAAGACTGAAAATCGCAGGGTAATTGCTGATCTGTGTAGGCAGAGGGAGTTTCTTGCACTGATAAGATGTCAGATATGGACCAACAAAGAAAAAGGAAATATTTACATGGTTACTATCAATTAAATAGCAAACTAGCTCTTGCATCATACACTAATGGGTCCAAGCAATGGAAATGAGAGTTCTGATTGGTGTCTGCTTCAAATGCCCAACTGGTATTTCCCATGCTTCTGCCACTGTAATACTTGGGCTACTTGTCCATTCTCATCCATTGAGAACCGGGGTGCAAACCTTCAGATCTCTCTAGTTTGCTTTCTCATCCTCTGAGATATTTAGCTCCAGTTCCCTTGGTTTGTTTTTGAAAGGGAAAAAGGACTTCTACTTCCAATGGAACAACCCCACAATTTCCCCTCAGCAGTCTTGTTTATAACCCTCGAGCTTTTCAGATGAGCCTTTGTCAAAGGAAAGAAAACATATGAAGTCCTCTATTTTTTGTGACATCTTCACGCAACCAAACTAACCATTCTGGAGATTCTGAAGGCTCTTTCTATGAGCCTACATCTTGAACAAATTCTGTCTTCTGACATGCATGCCAAAGGTGGCAAGAGGACCAAATCTAAGGGAAGCATTATGACTCATGTAGAATTGCTCCTACAGGAGTGTGTATGCATATAGAGGTGTGGGAAAGCCAAACCCACTGCCCTTCCTTTCCTTCTGACCTAGCCAAAGCACCCACCCACACTTACGTTGCTGTGCTGCTCTGGGATCATTTCTTCTGCCAGTGGGTTCTTTCCATCAGTTTCCCCAAGTGAGTTTCTGGTCCTGATCCCCAGGCACTGTGTTTAGAGAACCTGTCAGCCTGAGAGGTCATAAATTAATGAAAACTCAGCATGCCACTTTTGAGAGACTGACTCCAGCTGATCACTGGCTGGGGCTTACCTGCAGAATTAAGCACCAAACATTTAGCAGCTGCTCTTTGCTGGGTTCCAATACTGCCTCTGATGCACCTGAATAAGTCACTAAGTCTCAGAGCTCTAAGACTAAATATGAGCTTCAGGGGAGAGGGCTGAGCTGAGCTGTTAGAGAAAATTTATTTCTTGATACCAGTGGAATCACGGGTCCTATCTTCACCCACTTTTTCTCAGTTAAAAAGCTCAGGTACTAAAACAACAAAAAAAGCAATCATTTTAAATGATTAGCTGAGTTAAGTGAGTGTTTACAAATCTGAAAACTTTCTGAGAGTCAAAGAATGTTCAAGCTGGATGTGTCCTTGGAGAGCATGTCCAAGGTGTAATGAAGACACTACAGAATGCCTCCTCTCCTCTTCTCATATAAAGAAACTGAGACGATGTGGCATTATGGTCTCTGGGAGTGAAGGTTGGGCCAGATTTTTGTTCGGTCTTTTCAGTCGTGTCTGACAATTCCTGACCCCAAGAAAGCCCAGGCTTTTCTTCATAAAGATACCAGAGTGGTTTGCCACTTCCTTCTTCTAGCTCATTTGACAGCTAGGGAAACTGAAGCAAACAGGGTTAAGTGACTTGCCTAGGGTTACATAGCTGGTAAGTGAGGCCAGATTTGAACTCTGGAAGATGATTCTTCCTGACTTTGGGGCTAGCCCTCAAATCCATTTGCACCACCTACCAGCCCTTGGAATTTTTGGAATTGGTGAATTCCATAAGGTCCTCCACTAATTTCTGCATCCTGGTAAAAAAAAAAAAAGAGTGGGAATTCAATAACTAGTGCTCATTTTCTCATGTTGATGAAATCGTTATACACATGATTCACACAATTATTAAGTATATCCTTGATGAAAATAAGAGAATTAGCAGACCTTTGCAAAGTATTTTCAACAACAGATAACATCACATTGAAAAAAAAATTAGCTCTAAAGCATAGCGAATATAAGTTCCCATATTGTTTATGGATTATCATTTATATGAAAGCATTTGATGCCAAAGGAAAACGAGCCCTGAAAGGTTCCCACGATATTTTCCATTTGTGGGTTCAGATAACACAAAATTCCTTGATATAATCAGACATAACTTTGTTCGGTGCTCCTCTGGTAAGTAATAGCCACTGAGGTGTAGAACAGGTATATAAGGTGATTTTATTTTTTCTCATCATTTGAATTATATTGCCTTCTTTTGGAATATTCTAAGAAGTAACCATTCAACATGACCCAAAGTGTGTGATGCCATGCACAGGTTTTGGTGGCTGCTTCATCGGACTTTTTCCTACCATTTTCATCTTCTTGAGTACTAAATTCCACTTTCACCAATAACACATCCAGCTCTTTGGGAGAACATAGTTAAGCTTTCTGACAATTTGTTTCTTCTCTGTTCTTGGCTGTTTTGTTAGATGATGTTTCTTATAATCGTCTACCATCCTCATGATTTATGTTTTATGTTCTAAATTGCTATTGCCTATGGCTGTCATGTCTCTCATGTCTCTTGGCTAGGCTAGAGACATTAGCTCAAGTAATCTCCAGGGCTTTTTTTTTTTAATATTCTCATTCTAATATGATTTAATGTTGATTAAACATCTGTAGGAAAGAGTATTCATCAGTAATTTCCTTTATCCATTTCTCATGTTTTGAACTTGGTGTGGAAGGATCTCTGGTGAGACCTCAGACTGCTTCCCTTGAATTGTCACATGGGTAAGTTAGGCTGACTCTCTTTCCCTTCCCTTGGCGTTTCTGGAGGCTCTAGCCTCAGGGAGGCCTCTCTTCTTGGAGGAGGCCTTGTGGCTAGAGGCCTTGTTTAATAAACCTCTGTGCACCTCTGCTGGGGCCTCTAAATTCTTACCTGGTCTGGACCTCTGGTCCAGGCCAGAGTTTCTCTCTCTCAATTTCCCTACCTTCAACCTTCCTAATTGTAAATAAACCACCATAAAAGTCATCCTGACTTGGGTCTATTTTATTTTGAAATCGAGTTAATTGATTTCTGGCGACCATGCCTTAAATATCTAGTCTCCCCTCTTACAGTTTAAAATGAACAGTTTGTAACAGTTGCAATTGTACAATGGCATTTTTTCCTCATTCTTTTTCTTTTAAGTTTGGTGTTGATTTTTATCTTTCCTCTAATTAAACAATGGTCTGATTATCCACAGGTTCTGAAATGACTCATTCCAATAATCAGTCATTTCCTGTCTGTTAAGATACAAGGCTGAAAATAAAAGCTCGTCCTTTTAGTGATAATATTCTTCCAATCTTTTTGCATAGCTCGGAGTAATGGAGCACTAAAATATCCAAAGAATCAAAACTGAAATTCACCCAAAGGACAAAGGAGAGGGGCAAGGTAGGAAGGAGTAAGATCTAACACTTTAGAGGGGAGTCATAAAGGAGAAATGGAATAAAAGATGTCATCAAAGGAATGTATGAATGAAAAACAATATTGAATCTTGTTCTCCAACATGGACCCAACCTTCATTCTGAAGTCACCATATATCAAGGAGTATGTTGACATGGTTTGGAGAACCTTATCACATTCTTCATAGAATTTATCTAGTCTAGTTCTTCATCTTCTGTAACAGATGTTGATATATAAGCTTCAAGAAGAGATAGGGTGGATTTTAATCAGGAAATATAAACCACAGGGAAATGGGTAATAAGTGGAATGGAGAGAATTCCATATGTATTTCAGTAGGCAAAAAAGAAAAATGTCATGCCTTTAGCAGAGATATCACTGCTTCTGGATCCAAGGGGCTTTTGATTGCTGCCTTTCTCTTCTCAGTGACCCCTTTCACTGGATCCACATGTGTAATCTGGACTGGGTTAAATCCTGGCTGGAGGCAGTGGGGCAACCTGGGGAAGAAGGCTGCTTCTACTGAAGAAGATGAGGTTCCTTTTTCTTTCTAAATATGAAACACAAGCATGCATTTATTGCAAGGTTTAAAACAGGCTTCAGCAACTTAACTAAGAATTATTCTTATCATTACTTAACTTATAACTACAATTATATTCTTTCTCTGAGAGGCTGATGCTTAAACCTTATCAAAATGTAAAGCACTTTCCTAGACTGCCAAATAAGCATGGTTACTTCTCACTTCATCTTTGCACTATTTTCCCCCCAACCCCAATTCTGTCTTTTGAAGAGCTAAACTAGGACTTGGCCTCATGTTGAATACAGTCTTCTCTAGGACAGAAGCTCCATCTGTTAGTAGTCAGCTCCACCAGACGGATCCAGGGGCACCTCCAAGTGTAGATACATCCATGTCAGGAGAGATTTATCTTTGCCTATTCAAAAAAGGGGGGGAAAAGTGGAAAAGGCAGCAAAGGGTCCAGGCTTATCGAGTTGAACCCCCCCCCCCATTATAGCTCAGAGGGAACTTAAAGAGGGGGATGATAGCTATCCTCAAATATCTGAAGGACTGTCAAGTAGAAGAGGATTGTTTTGCTTGACCTCAAAGGGCAGAGCTAAAACCGATGGACAAGTAAACATTGTAGAGAGGCAGATTTGGTTTAATAAAAGGAAATTCATTTTAAATAATTAATAATGTCCAAAAGTAGAATCGAATGCCCCAGAGAAGGTCAGCTTTCACAAGTAGTTTATAAGTGTAGATCGAGTGTAGGCGACACAATGGAAAAAGCACTGGGCCTGGAGTCAGGAAGACTGGGGTTCAAATTTCACCTCTGATACTCCTCTGTGACCCTGAGCAAGTCACTCAATTTTTCACTGTCTCAGTTTCCTCTTGTATAAAATGGGGATAATAATAGCCATCTTCCTGGGTTGTTGTGAGGATCAAATGAGGTATCTGTAAAAGCACTTGGCGCACAGTAGGTCCTTAATTAATGCCCTTCCCTTCCCCTGGGTATCGTTTGGGTTGAAGGTCTAAAGTCCCACGCCTTCTCATGGCATAGCCCTAGATCATGTGTTGTTTCATGGGGCGGGCAGCCTGGGGCCATCAGAAGGAGCAGGGAACAGTTAGTGGTGGGCCTGAAAAGAGGAGGGAAAGAATAAGGAAGGAGTTGGTCACTAAAGGCAATCTGTTTCACAAATTTGAGGCCCTCCTGCTCAAGTCTAAGGCCAAGTAGGCAGCGAGCAAGAATATTTGCTCTTCTACTAGTGGAAATCCTCCGAATGCCCCACTACCCTGTTCCCAGGGGAATCATGCCTAATGACAGAAGAAGTCTTGTATCTGAAGGGCTGATCCAGTACACAAAAACTGTCCACTTACAGGCAAAGATGACACACAACCATGAGATTTCTTAATAATATAAGGTAGATCAGAATCGGATTCAGCAAGCCAATTTTTTATTCTACTTTGTTCAGTTATTTTTGTTCTTTAGTACAATATGTGTGTGTGTGTATTTATGTTTCAAATACTGTTCATCTCTTGAAATAATACTTAATGCTGCCATCTAGTGCCTGTGGATAATATATATGTATAGATAGAATAAAATATGTGTGTAGCGATAGATCTATGGGTATATGTCCATATAGATCTATTTATTTATATCTACCTGTATTTATAAAATATTGCCATGTGTTCCTTTAGTATCTTGAGATTCTGAAGAATTCCAGGTCCTTGGTGTAAGTGAGATGATCCCCTGTGCCATGATCAGGAATGCAACCGAAATAAACCTTTTCGGATCAGTTCTGCAGCTGACTGTATAGGGAAAGAAATAGTTTTAGGAAAGAGAACTGATCTAGGTACTTTAAAAAAATCTGTATATAGTCTTCTATATCTGCCTGAGGCTTAGGGGAAGAAGTTAAAGCCAAAATCATTAAAAATAAAAGCTTCCTCCTCTGGCCCCCACCTTTGGAATGGGGGCTTTGCCGGTCTGGTCCGGCCACATCTTTATCAATTCCTACTCTGTAGGCAATCTAGCACATTGACTAACTTATTCTAGAGCAAAGGAAAGAAAACCCCAGACCCAGTTTATTTCTGTTTTTTAGGGGGAAGATTTCCTGAAATCAATAAATCAAAACCATAAGATTCTCTATTAGTTTGTCTCTGCTTTCTTCTGGGAGAAAGTCTCAGCCCTTTCAGAGACAAAGGCTCAAACTCTGGTCTTTTTAATATCCCTATCCTTCAACATCCTCTCTTTCTGTAGCTCCTCTCTTCCAACAGGAGAGCAGCATCAGCCCAATTTATCTAACCACAAAAGAAATTCAAATTACTTAAAATAAAATTTAAAAGTAACTTTTCAGAACAAAATAAGCCTTGAAATCAGCTTTTGTCCTATTTTGTCAGAGAGGAGGCAAAGGAAAAGGGAAGCCTTATTCTTCACAGTCTGCTAACTCTTTTCCCAAAAAAGAAAGTCAGCAACCATTGTCCCATTCTGGTGGTTGAAAGCAGAAACAGCTGCAGCCTCTGGGTCTCTAGTAGCTACAGACTACTGAGCCTCAAAGCTAGCCCCTCTGTGCTCAGCTCCCCAATCTCCAGTCTTCCTCCTAATCCACCTGCCATCACATTTCTTTCCTGGAATCGATTAACCCCAGCTTCAGTGCTCAGTGAAACAAAATGAAATAAAACTCCTGCAGGCACAGTGGAAGAATTCTGTGCTTGCACCCCCCACCCCCAACCCTCAAGGGAGAGTCATCCATGAAGTTCACTTCTGACCTTCAGAACTTCAATTCACATCATGCCATCTCCCTTTCAGAGTGATACCCCTCGTTTCAAATGGTTAACAATTTCTTCTTTTTTATATTTATTTCATTTCCAAAGTGCCAAAGATGAAAATTCTTCCTGACATTCTCTTCTTTCAATAAGGGCATATTGGGAACTTCTTGTTTCCTCCCAAGAGACAAATTCACACTGAAAACCAGTGCATGAGCAGTCATGTTTCTCCTGAAAGAATTTCGAGAAGGACTTAATTAGGCGGCTAATCCAGCATCAGGAACAGGAGTCTAGTGTTTCTCCTTCTGACTGCCTAAACTAACGAGCAGTGCCTCTCCACGTCTGCTTCCTCATATGGAAAAGGATGGTTGGGTTTGCTTTCTGAACGTTGCTTCTGGCTCCGACATTTGATGATTCTAGTCTTGCCTCCATGGCCTAATTGCTTCAGCTTGAGGAAGTTACTTAATTGATTCTATTAATCAATTTCCCTGGCTATTAAAGCGAGTGGAGCTGCCCAACTTCATAAGAAGGTTATGAGCAGTCTAGAGAAATATTAATGTGAAGTGCTAAGGGAAATGAAAACTAATAAAAATGCAACAAAGAAATGAATGAAGATGTTACATGGGTTGCCCAGGAACCACCACTGTGAAAGGCTCTCTTGAGCCTCCTAGTGGTTATTATTGCTTCTCTTTTAGAGAAAGCTAGTTACCCCTGTAATAGGTTTGCAGAGCAAACTGGGGTTTGAAAAGACTTCACAGAGTTAATAGAATTTGTGTTGCTTGGAGAATGGGTTGGGTGGTTTTGTTCAGGAGGCTTTCTTGGAAAATGCCAGGTCTCCCAAGGCAGGGATCTCCAAATTATCCTAAATGTGTTTGCATAGCAATAAAACATCTATTTAAAAAGATATACATACACATCTATTTACAAATTATATGTGGGTATATACATTTATGTGGATACAGACATAGACCTAAATAACTACATATATATACCTATACATACATAAACATAGCTGTATAAATAATATATATAATTTATATATGTAACATGCATATGTAATATAATCTGTATGTAATATAAAGAGTATATAGATAATATAATGTGTATATATAATGGTATATAATGTAAATTATGTTCATATGTATTATAATGCATATATACTAGAATTTATAATATATAATATGTATAGATAATGTGTGGAAAGAAATTTAATGGCAGCCATGTTGGGTCAAGAGTGATAGACAGTTACCTGCTTAGAATGCAGAATGAATTGAGGTGGCATGAACGTGGTGTGAGCCTGGCATGAGCCGGGGCGGTTGGAAATTACCTATATAAGGAACAGACCTGAACTACTCTTGGTCTCAGTCTGGAGATATTGTGCAAAGGAGGAATGGGGGTTGAGGCAGAGCTAATTCTCTCATTACTCACAAACCAACTTCAACTATAGACTCATCCAACTGTATCCATCAACCTCAGTTTTCTGACTTATTACCAATAAGAAGATCTACACAAAGAAAGTCCAGCAGCAGCAGGGTCCAGGCTTGACCAAGGGCTGGGCCACCCAGGCCTGGCCAGGCTGTCCACCATACAAAGATCCTTGATTAATAATCATCATCTGAAAAATCTAGCAACAAGCTATCAACTTAGATTAATGTAGGATATCCCATTTCCCCACTTTCCATCTTCTATCCATTTTCCCTTTCCCTAAACTCTACAACAATTAAATCATTTTTCAAGAAGTCAGTTTTACTTGCCTGTGATTCTCAAAGTTCCAGTGGGAGGCTTCAGATGTCAGAGGCCTGTGATAGCCAGGGAAAGGGTTTTACTTTCAGTATTTCCTTCAATCAAGATTTAAGGTTTAATTCACAGTCAGAACAAGTTGATTAACTAATTAGTCTGGATAGACCTAATATCCAGGTCTATTAGCTTGTCAGTTAAGGAAATATAGCCATCTCCATCAACTTATTAGGGCTTCAGTTAAGAACAAGGGTCAGTTGTGTTCCCCAATTAGAACTGAAGATTCCTTCAGTTCAGATCGTTAGCCCTGTTCAACTGTTTCTATATCTTGAGATTGGAGTGAGGAGATTCCACACATTTTCCTATAGTATCAATTATATTTGGGGTTAACCTTTTGGAATCACTACTCTATCTAGGTGACCCATTAGGATCTTATATCCCTTAATTACTATCTCAACCATCTCTAATTAGTTCTATCACAACTCCCAAGATTTTCATAACATGTATATATAATATGATATATAATGTGTACATACGCATGATGTATATATGTGTATATATAACATAATGCACATATAAATTATGTGCACATGTAATATAATGTATATATACCATAATTTATAATATTATGTATCGATAGCATGTAAAGATAATATTATACAAAATGTATATATAATATAATGTGTATATATAATGTGTACGCACATAATGCATATACTATGTACATATATACTGTGTACATATATGTGGTATATAATATGTGTGTCTATCTGGGCATATATTTTTATATGACTATATATATTTTATATAACTATAACTTTCTATATAACTATATAACTCTGTCTGTCTCTCTATGTGTGTGCGTATACATAAACATATATGTATACACACACACACACATTCTGTCCAAATGCAAACCAAAATGGAGGTGGAGAGAAGGGTGGGAGGGAAGTGGGACTGGAGGGTTCAGAGGGGGATTTTCCTCCTTGTAGGTCCACTTCCTTGACCACAGATCACAGCCAAGGTCCTGCGGGAAGGTCTAACCTTCTGCTTTAAGGAAGGTCGCGATGGTGCTTCCACAACCTCCCCCCCCCCCATTTGTTCATTTCCGGGCTTCCAGGGTCCCAGAAATTGTGACTGCTGGCCGTCAATTCCGCTATAGCGCGATTGCTGGATGTCCCAGAACATTTTGAGCCTGTCTCGGATCTCAGGCTTGCTTCTGCTCCATTTCTTCGGAGAGAATCAGCGACCACGAAGAAAGCAGCACCACTTCGCCAGAACTCCCCAGCTGCAGCCTTGGATGGCCACCTCCAGGGGCAAAGGCGGGCCCTTTGTCAAGGTAAAGTGCCCCATTTGTCAGCTATGTGGCGGTGCAGTAGGTGCTGCGGACCGGACTTAGTGCTCCCTGCCCCTTTGCCCTTCCACCTTGGCCTCAGGCCAGAGGCCCAGAGCTGCTGCCTGGGGGACTTTCTGGTGTAGCCCCGGGGCAAAGCCTGAGCAGCAGCCTCAGCCCCTCTTTATTACTACTCTACCAGTTACCCATTTCTTAACCATTCCACATGTATAATTGTGCCACCATTTTTACTAGGTTACGATCTTTCATTTTTATGTGTCCATCAAAAAAACCCGTCAAGTGTTATGGCCCTGACCGTGTTTCCCCATAAGCTCTACGGGTTTTACTGCCTGCTTTTTTATAACTGGAGAGCTTTAGGGGAATGTGTAAATGGTGGTACCTCAGAAGCCTCAGCCTCTACCTGTGCCTTTTTGGGCCCTAGCCTGAGTCTGGAATATAAAGCAACCTTGACCCTATAGTTCCAAAGCTATATCCATAGAAAGAGAAACTAGTTAGATGGCTAAGCCTGAGCTAGAAATGAGTATGCTATTTATATAGCAAATAATATTAATTAGTTATGTTATAGTGCCATTCAATATAATTATATTAGTCATTCATTAGTTATACTATGATTAATTATAATATATAGGTATACATGTTACTGTGAATAATTTTGGAGGAAATAGATTTTATTTTCAAAAGGAAGGAAGGGCAGCTAGTTGGCTCAGAGGAAGAGTGCCAGCCCTGGAGGCAGGAGGTCTTAGGTTCAAATCTGTCCTTAGATACTTTCTAGCTATGTGACCCTGAGCAAATCACTTAACCATCATTGCCTAGCCCTTATCACTCTTCTGCTTTGGAACCAAAATGCACTGTAGAGTCTAAGACATAAGGTAAGGGTTTAAAAAAATAAAATAAAATAGAAGTTGGTTTAATTGGGATGCAACCTGTTATCAGTGATAACCAGAGCCCATTAAAAATGACATAAAATGAATCCGTTATGAAATGGATAATTGGAAAAGGAAATAAGCCTGCCATGTATTAAGGGTGACAAACAACAACAGAATATGAATAGCCTTACTGTTGCATCAGGACCCAGAGAAAGTTAAAAGAGTCTAGGGAGGTCTCCAACTCACCAGGTAGAAAGCTATTTTCCCCTAGGACAATGATGGTGAAACTTTTAGAGATGGAGTGCCAGGCCTTGCCCCTCCCCCACAGTGCTGTTCCAGCCCCCCACCAGAGACCATGTGCTGTGCCCCTCCTCCCACCAAGTGCCAGGTGTACCTTCTCACCACCCCCATCCCACATAGGGAAGGGAGGAAGAGCTCCCATTGGACTGTTGGGTGGGTGAAGTGAGGATTATCCTCAGCAAGCAGAGAGGGGGAGGGGATGACCTGAGTGCTCCCCTCCCCTCCACCCTTGCCACCTGCAAGCTGCCCACCTTACCCCTGTGTGCTCCCATTGGGGCTGGGAGGTATGGTGGAGAGGGGGAGGGGAGCAGCAGTCCCTCTGCCTTTCTAAGTAAGAAACTCTAGTGGGGGGTGGGGTGGGGAGGAAGGCAACATGTCCCCTGACAGTGTTCTGCATACCATCTTTAGCACCCATGCCACAGTTTTGCCATCACTGCCCTAAGAGAAGGTAAGACCTTTGAGAGCATAGTCTCCTCCCCATTGTCTTTGTATAGGCATTGCTCAGTATCTGATATGTGTAACCTTTGATCATTAGATTAGACTCATCTGCTGGGGCAGATTTTAAAATAGCTCAAGTTTGTAGTAATTCTGCTCTTGGCAGTACAGTTATGGAACAGCTCATCATGATGCTCTAATCAGAGAGCAAAAAACTCCTTAACAATAGGCTGTGGCATTGGGATTCTAGCCCTGAGCTGAGAACACATTCTCTCAAAGCTCACCTGCCCTCTCATGCAGCTGACCAGGAAATGCAAGGACAAAGTCAACCATAAATGTGGGGGAGAAATAATGTCAGATCTGTCAAAGGTAGTCAAAAAGAATATACACACCTGTGTACACACACACACACACACACACACACAATACAAATAGAAATGTATGCCAAGGTAAGGCAGGGACAGAGAGAAAGGTCTGCCAGTTCCTTATGTTTGTTTTCTCTCAGCCATCTAGTTACTAGAAGCCAGTGCCTAAGATTTAAAACACAGACACAGATACACCGCCCCCCTTTCCACTTATTTAGGGAGATACCTTTCACAATCTCCTGTAGAGAGGTCCT
Organism: Gracilinanus agilis; assembly: GCF_016433145.1. Lineage (NCBI taxonomy): Eukaryota > Metazoa > Chordata > Mammalia > Didelphimorphia > Didelphidae > Gracilinanus > Gracilinanus agilis. Next base: position 169,308,812 of record NC_058134.1, read on the forward strand.
GCAATTACTGTGTGTGTGTGTGTGTGTGTGTGTGTGTGTGTGTGTGTGTGTGTGTGTGTGTGTGTGTGTGAGAGAGAGAGAGAGAGAGAGAGAGAGAGAGAGAAAGAGAAAGAGACAGAGACTATTGCTTTTCCTTCTCTCCTCTTCTTCTCTTCTCCCCTCCTTTTTCCTCCTTTCCTCCTCCTTTCCTCTTCTCTAGAGTTACTTCAAAACTCCTTCTGTAGGGAAAAAACTCTACTCTCCAATTCTATCTCAGGCTGTTTTCCTTTCTCCCCAAGCTGGGAAAAAATAAATACAACTCTTAGGGTCTTTGTGAGGGCTGTCAGAAATATAATAGGTGTTCAGTAACTGTTGAAATAAATAAAATTGGGTTGATTTTTGGAGGACTGACAGAACATGGACAAAAAAAACATACAGGAGGAGGTATGAGTGAGCTACAGTCTGTAGTGGTGGAGAGGGGATCCCCTCATTGATAAGATCATCAATCTGGTGAAACATTCAGGATTTTCAAAGGCATCCCTAATATTTGTGTCACATGTAACTAGAAATGTCATGGTCATTCATGAAGTTCTTCAAACAGTATATATGTTTAACATATATGTATAACAGTGTTATACATTCTGTATAAGAAGTATTTCTTCCACCTACCTATCAATCAGTATTTATTGCTTTCTATATGACAGGTGCTCTGATTGGCTCTGAGGGTACAAAGGTAATAAAAGAAATAGTTGCTATCCTCCAGTAGCTTACATTCTATAGAAGACAATAAGTGCAATGTGAGTGTAGCTCTGCTATACAGGTAGATTAACCTATCGATTCTGCACACTTATTCTTAGCCTATAACTGCCAATAACTCATGCTCACTTTTACTCAAGTCTCTTAGTATACCTTAACGTTTTCCTCACTCATAGGAACAGTCCCTTTGTAAGGATTGGAAATGAGGGGAAACAAATCTTCTCTCCTGTGTAATTATAGCAAGGATTATTAAATCAAATCTGCCTACAGTGAAGAAACTCAGGAATGTCGCCCTCCCTAGCCAAATGGAAACTAAAAGCCCTGGTAACCTTTTGTCCTAAGGGCCACACTTCTCAAAGTCTTAAAAAGCCTCATGGTGGGAGAAACACATCAGTCAGTGCTGCAGGGATCAGCTGGGTCATAGATGCTCAGCATGAAATAAACCATGCTCTGATTGAATGAATCAGGGAATGAAACCTCCCAGACCTTCCAGGGAATCTTTTCCCCCTACCTTCCTTGTTGTTTTGATTTGTAAAGACACAAGGCTGTCATGACAGCATCTTTTGGCACATTCACACATCTGGAATAGAAGATGGATTTTAAAATGCCATAACAAATGGGGAAATCATCAATCTTCCTTTGGGTATATGCCAATCAAATGTCCTCAATCCATCTGAAAAGAAGCTTCCATCCAACTAAATGGCTACCGAGAAAAAGAGAATACACATGTTGTCTGGGGGAAGACAGCACATATTAAGATGCATCCATATGAGTACAAAACAGTACGATTAAACCACCCCATGCTCTGAAATTATCACGTGAGTATATATCCTTCAAATAAATCTCATCAAGTGACCTGAATACAAATCCTGCTTCAGTTACTAACATAGCTGTGTGACCCTGGGCAAGTCACTTAACTTCTTCCTGCCTCAGTTTCCTCATCTTTAAAATGGATAACAGTACCTACCTCCCAGGGCTCCTAGAGAGATAAAATGAGATAATCTTTGTAAAGTGCTTTGTATAACTAAAATATAAATGCTATATAAATGATGTTATTATTGTTGTTATTATCCATACTCTTATTCAACTAATACTGGAATATCTCTCTTTTGGAACCGCTTTCTGAGTCAGATGAGGAGAGCAGTCACTGTGTAATCATGTCTCATTAAGATAGCATTATCAGGGACCACTACTTGGCTCAGTGGATTGAGAGCCAGGCCTAGAAAGGGGAGGTCCTGGGTTCAAACCTGGCCTCAGACCTTCCTAGCTGGGTGACCCTGAGTAAGTCATTTAACCCCCACTACCTAGCTCTTACAGTCTTCTGCTTGGGAACCAATACACAATATTGATTCCAAGACAGAAGGTAGGGGTTTAAAAAAAAAGATAATATTATCTAGTTTGATCACCTACTGTGTTTATCAAGTTTCACTTAAAATGACTATTAGTTGTTTTTAAAAATGAAATCCATTCTCAGTATGTCCAGAGGAGGACAAGCGGGATGATGAAGGAGGAAGAAACATATTTATATAAGGATCGATTAAATGAACTAGGAATAGTTAGCCTCTAGAGAAAAAAACGTAGGGAGCATATAATCGCTGTTGTCAAGTGTTTTTTAAATGTTCTCTGGTGAAAGAGAATTAAATTATTTTCTGTTTGACCCCTGAGGGCAAAACCAGGATCAGTGGACATAGAAGGAAGCAGATTTTAGTTCAATATATATACAATAAATATGAGGTTATGTCTAACCTCATATGAGATTTTTTTCTTTTAGGAAAACAAACAATTGACCAACCAATTATTTGAGGCCAATCAATAATTTATATTTAATATATTATTGCATAGAATATATAATTACATTATATATGATAGATCATTATATGTTATCATTTTTATATATGATATAATATTATATATTATTGATTCCTCTGTGTACATGCTATTTCCCCCTGGGAGGATCCATGCTGATTGAAGGCAGGCACTTATTTCTTTTTTTCTAATTCATTTTTTGTATCCCTAGCATAGTGCCCAACACAACAATGAATAGTCAAATTGAATTGAGTTGAGTCTTCTAAAAAGCCCTTAAATCTCAGCTCACTCTCCTCACTCTTCAGACTTCTCTTTTTCTTACTAGCATCTTTCCTACCCCAGAGAAACCTCTATTCTGAGCTCCTGGTCTGGTGATTGTATATACATATGTCTGTGACACATACATACATACACACACACATGCACATAAAGTAACCCTTCCTCTTTTTTCTATTATGTTTTCCCCAGATTACATGTTGATACAAATTTCAATATAATTTCTGACATTTTGTGATCCATTTTCTCTCTCTCTCCTAATTCTTCCCCTTTCCCAAGAGGGCAGGTAATATAATACAGACCATACGTGTGCTATCATGCAGTACATATTTCCATGTCTATCATGTTGTGAAAGGAGACACAAATTGCTTATATAGAGAAAAGCAAATACATTGTAAGACTTTATGTAGGAAGTAGCACTTGTACTAAAGAACATTGACACTAGTTATTCCAAGAAGTAGAGATGAAGTGGGAATATTTAACAGGCTTGGGAGATAGCATGTGCAAAGGAGCTGGAATGTTAAGTTTGGGGACTAGTAAAGAAGCTAATCTAGCTGAATAAAAAGATTGCATAGAGCCAGGATGGCAAACCTGTGGCACATGTGCCAAAGACGACACACATGTCTTTGTGGGCCCACCCGTGCTCCTTCCAGAAGTTGCTTCCTTCCCTCTCTCCACCACACATCCCACCCCTCTGCTCTTTTTTCCCTCCTCTGAGCTTAGCTCTCAGGCCACTGCCTTCCCTTTCACACTCTCCTGTCTGGGAGTAGGGGCTGCAGGAGGGTGGGAGGGGGAGGTCTTCTCTTCAACCACCCAGCCCAGCCCCATCTCCTAAAATATATCCATTTTCTTTCTTCTTTCCCTGCCAGCTGCCAGTCTTGGGGGTGATGCCATCCCCCAAAGGCTAACTGTGTTCCCTCCTCCCTTGACCCCAACCAGATGTGGGTCACAGCCCAATAGGCAGCTCTGGGGGAGCTGGATGCAGGGATGGATCCCTGTGGCTACAGAAGGCAATTTCCCCCAGGCATGAGCCAGCTGGGAGCCTGGTCCCCACCACTGAACTCAGGGATTGGGGCTCTTGGTCTCTGAGCCTCCTCCCTCCCCCCAGAGTTCCCCCACCATCCAGGCCAATAAAAACCCAGCAGCAGCCCCTCCCTTGGCCTGCCCCTTTGTCCCCCTTATCTCCCTGTGGCTGGGTGCAGGGGCAGGTCCTCATGGCTGCAGGAGGTGGCTCTCTTTCTACCTTGCTGGGAGCCATCTGGGACCCTGGCCTTCCCCCCCAAATACAGAGAGGGAGCACTCTGTCTCTCAGCTGCCTCCTCCCAGGCTTCCTCCACCTTCCCCTCTGGGATTTGGCAGTAGCCTCTTCACTCTTCCCACCTTTACCATGCGGCTGGGTGCAGGAGTGGGCCCCCATTGACACAGGAGGTGGCTTAGGGGGACTAGGAGCTCTGTCCTCCCTGCATAGGGGGGTGAGGTACAGCAAGCAGTCTGGGATGTGGGGCAGGGCCCAGCATGGGGGCCCTTAAAGGTTCTAAAAGGTTTACTATCACTGACATAGAGGGAGTAATATGAAATAAATCTGGAAAAGTAAGTCGGAGCCAGATTGTAAAAGACTTTATACTTCAGAAAGGTTTGTATATTATCCTAGAAATAATAGGGAGCCACTGAAGCTTAATGAGCAGGAATAACTACAAATTCCTCCAGGAAAATATAAGCCCTTGAAGCTAGAAACTTATTAACTATAGATTATTTTTAAAAATCTGCATTCTTAATATCTATCAAAGTACCTTGAATATAGAATTATATAACAAATATACATTAAAAAATTGAACAGTTGAAACAAGGGAAAGATAGCAGAGAACAAAAAAGAGGTGACAACTAGAAGAGTGATGACTTCTGTGAACTATGAAAAACATACAGAGTGGCGGTCCAAGCTACACACATTTAACTTTTAAAAAGATGGTAGTGGAGAAAACTGTGTTATGTTCCTAAGCCTTATCAATCTACCCAACCAATCAAAAGACATTTATTAATAAATTACTTTGTGCCACGTGGTATGCAAGTCTCTGGAGATACCAAGGCAAAAGGAAAACAATCCCTACCCTCAAGGATCTTACATTCTAAAAGGGAGGCAACATACATATGTAATAAATGTCTGAAGTGGGATCTTTGTCTATTTGCTGGTTATAGTTTTTATAGAGAAGAAGATTCAGGCTGTCTTAACTTGGGGACAGTTACCTTGATATCATTCATTTTATAAGTTCCTTCTTTATAGTATTCTAAGAATTATAAAATACTTTTCTTATTACCACCCAGTGGGGGTAAGTGGTATCTTATTATCTCTAATTTACAGGCCCAGGCAGATGAAATGACTTACTCATGGTAACATAACTAATATGTACCAGACTCAAGACTATAACTCGGACTTCAAGACATTCCACAAAACATTTTCTCCTTTTTTTCTTTTCATTTCTCATTTTTATTTGACAGAAAAAAGGAATTGTTATTATACAGATTAAAAACAACAACAACCCCAAAATGCCTTTAATAATTGTGAAGAAATTTGAGGGGAGGGACCCATGGCCAATGGCAGGGGGAAGGGGCACAAAGAGTTAAGCAGGGCTTTCCAATCTATTCTAGGTCTCCCCCCCCCACCCCCAGAAGCTTTCCTTATAATCCCCTCCACAGAAATTTCAAACCACTCCTTCTAAACTCAGGAATCTGAGGGTAAGAGGGTAGCCACCTCCTGCCACCATGAACTTAAAGTTGGGGAACCCTTGATACACCAGAAGTAATCAGATACTATAATTTTTGAATCTGGAAAGCTGAGTGGCTACATTTTTATAACAAATGTAACCTACTCTGAATTTCCAAGGCACAAATCTTCTTAACAGCCCATGCTTCCACTTGATTGTCACTGGCTAGATCTTTATTTTGTTTGTTTATGAGCTTAGAGTTACAATATAGCAAAAAGGATCATCCACTACAAAATGAAAATGGAGTAGTTCTCAATGACTGCATCTGACTGGTTCGGTTCATTTGCTGACATCACTTTGTTAAAAGCTCAATTTCCTTTTGCCACTCAGGTATCCTCTGGGGTGATTTATAGAAGGCTATAAATGAATATAGCTTTATAGTAGCAAAAGATGTATTTATTTAAAAAAATGCTTTGAGTTTCTCATTTCTATAAAAGAAGAAAGTAACTGCTAGGCAAAAGACAGAGAATACTATAAAATGTAAAATGAATAATTTTGCTTACATTAAATTAAAAGGTTTTTGTACAAATAAAACCAATGCAACCAAATTTAATAGGGAAGCAACAAATTGGGAAAAAAAATCTTTATAACAAAAACCTCTGATAAAGGTCTAATTTCTCAAATTTTATAAGGAGCTAAGCTAATTGTACAAAAAATCAAGCTATTCCCCAATTGATAAATGGGACAAGGGACATGAATAGGCAGTTTTCAGATAAATCAAAACTATCAATAAGCACATGAAAAAGTGTTCTAAATCTCTCATAATTAGAGAAATGCAAATCAAAACAACTCTGAGGTACCACCTCACACCTAAAAGAATGGCCAACATGACAGTAAAGGAAAGTAATAAATGTTGGAAGGGTTGTGGCAAAATTGAGACACTAATGCATTGCTGGTGGAGTTGTGAATTGATCCAACCATTCTGGAGGGCAATTTGGAACTATGTGCTAAAGGCTTTAAAAGGCGGTCTGCCCTTTGATCCAGCCATACCATTGTTGGGTTTGTACCCCAAAGGAATAATAAGAAAAAATACTTGTACAAAAATATTTATAGCTATGCTCTTTGTGGTGGCAAAAAGTTGGAAAATGAAGGGGGCCATCAATTGGGGAATGGCTGAAAAAATTGTGGTATTTGATGGTGATGGAATACTATTATTCTGAAAGAAATAATGAACTGGAGGAATTCCATGTGAACTGGAATGACCTCCAGGAATTGATGCAGAGTGAAAGGAGTACTGGAGAACATTGTACACAGAGACTAATACATTATGGCACAATCAAATGTAACAGACTTTTCAACTAGCAGCAATGCAGGACAATCCAGAGGGACTTATGAAAAAGAAAAAAACAGGAAAAAAAAGAAAGTAACTGCTAGGAATATCACCTAAATTACCAGCATGAAAGGCAGGTGCTGTGGTTAGAATGAGAGGTAGTATAGTATGGTAAAATAAATGTGTAATTTGGAGCTTGCGACCTGGTTTCAAATCATGGTTTTATTACATGCTAACTGTGGGGGGACTTTGGGCAAGTTATTTAACCTCTTTGTACCTCTGTATAATAAGGTTGGACTCAACGTCTCTAAGGGTCTTTTCAGCTATAAATCTATTAATCTATAAATCCCATTATCCTAAGACTTATATAACAGAGGAGTATCCATTGAGAGTTACAGACTATCAGAGCTGGAAGGGACCAACACTAGCCACCTAGAGCTGAAAGAGACAGAGCATTTATTCTAACCTTTCACTTAAGTTGAGGAAACTGCGTCTCAGGAATATTAAATGATTTTGCCTAAGATCACACTTTTTAAAAGAGTAGCCTAAAGAGGTGAATCAATTTGACAAGCTCACACAGCCATCAAGTGGCAAAGCTAGGACTTAAAACTCAGGTCTTTTGCTTCCAAATCCAGTCTAGTTTATTTCAATTGCCCAAGGGATCAGCAACCTCTTTAGTTCTGAGTGTGATGACCCTGTGGTTACCACCAGCAGGGTTAAATTACAGACTTGGAATTAAAAGGACAAGAAAAACAATAAGAGAAGGAAAAAGGGAAAAGTTACAATAGGGTGTTACTAATAAATGCATCAGATTTTTGGCACCAATGTTATTGATTATCTACCTCTTTCTTCTGGTTAGACCCCTGAGCCAAAATGATAGGAATTTCTTTTGATTTTGCATTAAATATCTACTTTGGGCAAATTTTCATTGATTTCTGGTTGTACCTTAAGTTATTTGCCTCTCCTACTAGAAAAAGAGGAAAAGGGCAATAACAAAGAAGTCAGCAGAGGATGGCTATCTAATGGATGGAATAGTGGAAAGTTCCCCCATCCCAATCTATTATATAGCAGCACTTACTTCGGAGCTGAAGATATGCCCTGATTCCTTCCAGTGGATCCTATGGTCTGCCTTCTTGATAAAGGGTGCAAGAAACCAGTCACTTCTTGGTCTTTGAGTATCTCTATGTCTGAGCATTGTGTCAAAGATAGTTGCAAACTAAGTCAGTGGAATGCGCAGAGTCCTACAGACAGGTTCCTTAGTAATTAAGTCTGACATTAGAAGAAATGAAACACTGGATTTATTTATTTGTAGCATATAAAGAATACTCAACAAGGACAGTTTTGGGTCCATCTGCCTATTTATTACCCTATGGTGCTCTCCTCTCTCTCTCTCTCTCTCTCTCTCTCTCTCTCTCTCTCTCTCTCTCTCTCTCTCTCTCTCTCCCTCTCTCTCTCCCTCTCTCTCTCAATAAATAAACAATCCTTGCTCAATTTTGGCTTTTATAAATCTCATTGATTTGATTACACATTTTTGCTTCCCTTTCATAAGTAGTGTAATGAGGAGAATTTGGGAAAGGTATTTGGTTAAAGGGATTTTGGAAGGGAGGTTTTCAGGGACTTGCTAGGTAAATAATATGAGTTGCAGGTAGGATGGAATAGTGAGATTCAGGATATAATATGAGGCTGAAGTCAGGGAGTATAACACTGAAGGTAACAAAGATCTTCAGGGAGAGGAGGAATTAATTTAAACAGGCAAAGAGCAGCAGGGTTTATAGACTAGGACTTAGACTAAAGACAAACTGAGGGAAATAGATTGAACTGAAATTAACTATAGGCTTTAGTTAATTTCACAGGAAGGGACTTTTTTGAAGTTACACCTTCCTTCAAGATGGATACCCGGCTTCCCTTCAAGCCCAGAGTATGTTGGTTCTATTCCTCTTCTTCCCTTTTCTTACTAAATAACTGACAAAGTAACTAACAGGTCTGTTTAAACACAAAAGGGGTTTATTGTCTTCTCAGGTTAAATTGTCAGGAAAAAGGGATTAAAGGCAGCCCTAACGGTTTTTTAAAGAAACCTCAGGTGGGGGAAGGGAAGCAGAAATGGGGTTTGAGCAAGATCCTGCCCTGACTCAACTCTCAAGGTGCTCTTGAAATCTAAAGGGAATATGATGATAACTACCTAACCTCTCTACATAAAGTACTGCCAAAGTATAGCTAAACCCTCACAGATTTGAAACTACTCTCTGATTCACTCTCCTTATTCACTCCTCACAGATATTTAGGTAAGGGAAGGAAGGTAGGAAAATGAGGTAGGGTATGGAGATTCAAAGGGTTTATCTAAATTAACAAATTTCAAATAAATACTCTAAAGCTAGGCTAAATTTTCAATCTTCAGATAGAAGAAGCAGCTCGGCTGGCCCTGGCTCTCTCTCCACGACGTCCCAGGTCCAACTGAAACTTTCTTCCAAGATTCTAAACTCCTAACTGATTTCAGAACTCGGCCAAAGCCTGTAAAAACTGTTCTGACCCCCCTTCTCTGCACTACAAATGCCCCTTTTCTTTTCAAAATGTGCAACTATCCCCTTCTCTGTACTACAGTAGTCAAGCCCCAGAAGAAGCACAGTACCCATCTCTTTTTTCTTCTTTTTTTTAATAGAGAATTTGAAGTTCTAGTCTCCTGAGCACAATTAAAGAGCACATAGTTGGTGTTTAAAAAATATTGAATAATATTGAAAAGTACAGTGAAAAGAATACTCATAAATAGGTCATTACTATGAGGCAGAAAGCTAGCTTAACACTAGAGGTCCCTCTCTTCATAGGATCATGTTCATGTGACTTTCAGGATTCAGCCAGCTACAGCCTTAGAAAAAGATCTGTGGAGCAAGAGAGAGGAAATTCTCTTTCTTGGCTGCAAATTAAATCTCATGCTGAGGTCCTGAGCTACTGGAAACTTTGCCCAGAGATGAGGATGGGACTATAGCATTCACCACAAAAAATACTCATACATTTATGTACATATAAATATGTATATGTGTGTAAGTTTTACATATATATGTAATATAATATGTAATATATATATATTTCCTTACTCTTTCACTCATTTCCCTCCTATCTTTTCTCTCTCTGTCTCTCTCTGTCTCTGTCTCTGTCTCTGTCTCTCTCTCCACCCCTCCTCCTTCTCATATGCCTCAATTTCATTATTTTCTCAATCATGGTTTTCCAACTGTCTCTTAGATATCTTAAACTGTTTTTCCTATATGCTTCTTACTTTTCCTGGCTTCCTTAAAATCCAACCTTCTGCAAGAACCTTTCCTAGTCTTCACAATTGCTAATGCCTTTTTCTTTTCAGATTATCATCATATACTCTCTCTCTATTTTGTATATTCCAGATTTTCATATGTTATCTCCCTCATTCAATTCGCATGTTCCTTCAGAGCAGGAATTTTTTTCTATCTTTGTGATTTCTTTTTTCTTCTTTTTCTTTTTCTTCATATCTCCCAATTTTTAGAATACTGCCTGGAACATAGTAAGTACTTAATAAATGTGGCCCTTGAATTGTTTCATCTCTTTCTTGTGCCTTTAGTTCCCCATCTGGCGAGGTAAGATCATTTGTGCTATTATTTGAAAGTGCCCTACTCTGAGTGTTGAGCTATGAAACCCAAACTTTATGCATATTTTTGCTTTCAGAGTGAACTTACTTTAGGTATGCAGCCTATATTCAGATCAATATATTAAATGGTAGACATCTTGAGAAGTTTACTTTGTGTGGAAGCGTAGACCTGAAACAAACTAAATTTCCCTCCAGAGTTCATAAGATGGTCAGCTTTAGGTAGAAATTCTTTTTTAAAATCTAGAATGGGGGCAGCTAGGTGGCTCAGTGGGTTGAAAGCCAGGCCCAGAGATGGGAGGTCCTGGGTTCAAATGTGGATTCAGGCATTTCTTAGCTCTGTAACCCTGGGCAAGTTGCTTAACCCCCATTGCCTAGCCCTTAACACGCTTCTGCCTTGGACCAATATTCTGTCTTGATTCCAAGACAGAAGGCAAGGGTTAAAAAAAATCAAGAACGGTAAAAATTATTCAAAGGATAATTTAAAAATTTCAAATTTATGTTATGATTAGTAAAGGAAAAAAACAGATGTGTGGAGAAAAACTAAAGAGGAGAAAGAGGTGGTAGAAAGGAAATAGGAGAGGAAAAGAAAGTGATAGGGAGAATGTGATGTAGCTAAAGGAAAAAGAAAGATAAAGGAGTGAGAAAGACACAGAAAGCAATAGAAAGATGTGTGCATGTGTGTGTGTGTGTGTGTGTGTGTGTGTGAGATAGAGAGAGAGAGAGAGAGAGAGAGAGAGAGAGAGAGAGAGAGAGAGAGAAAGAGAGAGAGGGGGAGAGAGGGGAGAGAGGGAGAAAGAGGGAGAGAAGGAAAGAAAGAGGGAGAGAGAGAGAAAGGTTAGTTAGGTTTAAAGGTGAATATCTTAGTCAAATGAAATTGCTTTTGGCTCACTACATTGGTCATTAGAATAAGTGTTGCATATAATTTCTAAAATTTAGATTAACTTTTTAGTAGTTGACCACTATTTTCAATTCTTCTGCTGTTCTTTTGAAAGCATCAAGAAGCTCTACATCAGTGATTCCCAAAGTTGGCACTACCGCCCCCTGGTGGGTGCAAAGCAATCCAGGGGAACAGTGGTGGCCACAGGTGCATTTGTCTTTCCTATTAATTGCTATTAAATTTTTTAAAAAATTAATTTCCAGGGGGCTAAGTAATATTTTTTATGGAAAGGGGGCAGTAGGCCAAAAAAATTTGGGAACCACTGCTCAACATTAACTAGCCAAAATGATTCCCCTTCTTCGCCATGAAGGAAATGATCATTAAACAATAGTCACCTGGTAGACCTGGAAGATGTTAAGTAGAGAGAAGGCTCAATTTTCCCAGATGAGATGTTCCTCATTCTTGGGCTAAGGAGCATTAAGTGGAGAGACTCTTACTAGGCTTTACTGAACTTCTATAATGGTCTTAGTTAAGAAGGTTTGGCTTCTAATCAAAAGCTTTGTCAGGAAATAGAAAAAAAAGAAATAGAGAAGTTATCAAATGGCAATAAATTTGGGGGTCAACTCTGATTTCCTTATAGGGAAATGCTATGTGAGGAAGCAGCTCTTACCATAATAATGTTTTCCTTTTCTGGTTTAAGAACATACTCCAAGAGTTACGAGTTGTTTGTGGAGATGGCACACTGTCCACATGTTCCCAAGTGACAACCCACAACTTATCTGCTCATCAACATTATTGGAACATCTGTTGCAAAGGCTCACATTCCGTTTAGGCTTATGTCAGTTACTACTCAAGTTATTTCTGTGATTCCAGTTCAACTCAAATGAACACACATTTGGAAAGCTCCTATCTGTTAAATCTGGGAGTTAGATTAGATAGCTTCAGAGGTTTCTCCCAGTCTTGGATCCATGATCTTATTATCCTGTTGGGCATGGACCGGGAGAGACACAAAGACAGATTCCCTGGGGCAGTTAGGTGGCTCACTGGATTTAGAACCAGATTGGAGGTCCTTGTTTCAAATCTGACCCCAGATACTTCCTAACTCTGTGACCCTGAGCAAGTCACTTAACCCCCATTGACTAGCCTTTCCAACTCTTTGGCTTTGGAACCAATACACAGTATTGATTCTAAGATGGAAGGTAAGTTAAAAAAAAAAGATCCCCAACTCTCACTGGGTTTGCAGGAGGATGACATATAATTCTGCTAGTTATAAAATCAGATAGGGGTATCAGAGATATATATGTGAGGGGCATGTGTGGGTGAATCTAGAAAGGCCCATCTTTGCGTTGAGTTTTTTTTTTTTAACCTTTAGCTTATGTGTATTGGCTCCTTGGTGGAAGAGTGGTAAGGTTGGACAATGGTGGTCAAGTGACTTGCCCAGGGTCACACAGCTGGGAAGTGTCTGAGGCCGGATTTGAACCTAGGACCTCCTGTCTCTAGGCCTGACTCTCAATCCACTCAGCTACCCAGCTGCCCCTGCATTGAGTTTTAAAGGAATTCAAAAGGGAAAGAGGTTTTGAGAATATTCCAGGGACTTTAACATTGTTTCCTATTTGACTGTGGATAGCAGGGCCAGCCTTTGGATGTGACAGCAGGACTTTTGGCAGAGGCTCTTCTTCCAGGTCCTTCCAATATTTATAGCACCTTCCTGAGGCTTATGAGAATTTAATTCAATTTTAACATCTAAGTGCTAGTTACTGGAGGGGTAAGATGGGGGGCTGAAAAAGCACCTGGAAAGGGCAAGAAGCTCTAAGGCCAGGTATATAGGTGTCATAAAAGACTCACCAGCTTAAGGAAAGCAAAGGAAAGAAAAGGGATTGAGGTCCTTTGGACTAGGCCTAGATTTACTTACTGGGGTGAGCTGGGGCAAGTATGGGAGTAGGGGACAGAGGATGCAAACCCTCTCTCTTCCCTTCCTCCTCTAACCCTCACAAGAATGGGAGGAGAAGCTTAGCAGGAGCCTCAATCACAAAGGGAAGCCCAAGCTTTTTACTCCTGGTTTTGACAATAATGAATGGTTAGCATGGCTTTAAGTAATGATAGTGTTTCTGAATTAATATTTTAAAAGTTCTGTTTGGTGGGAAAATTATATAATTATAATTAATTGGGAGCCCACAGGGAGAAGTCTTGTGACCTCCCCAAACCAGAGCTTGAGGGTTTTAGTTTATATACTTTGTGCAATGTAAGAACACCTTAGGGCTGTCCCTTAGTTTTCCCAAAACACCTCGCCTCTAGCCATCACACTCTAACCACAAGTAGCCACAGGCCTGCATACAGTTCAAACTCACTTGTACAAAAAAGAATCAGTCATAAAGTTGTATGTCTGCATGGGGTTGGAAGAAGGGAGGGCAACTGGGAGAAAATTTTCTTTGAACCCTCTCGAATAGGTAGGAGTGGTGAGGCGAAGAAAAAGATGATGTCCCCTCAGAAAAAGTCCATTACCACTCAGGCTCCCAGCAGTTTGTGATAGCAAGGGTAACACTGGCTTCTTGGGGGAAGATGGGGAGAAGAGAAGGATCCTCATTTTGCTCATTAATGAACCCTGTTCATTAGTTTTTCTCATGTTCCATATTTTCCAGGCTCCCCTTTTTCTCTTGGTGTATGGCTTTTACCCCAAACCCATTTCCCCTTTCCACTCAGACTCCTTATTCATTCTCTCTCTCTCTTTCCCTCCCCGACACCCCCCCCCTCTCTCCCCTCCCCTCCCTCAGATCTTACTTAACTCTTTCTCCACCTTTTCTTGAGGCTGGATAAATGGTGAGGTGGTGGGTGGAAGGAAATACATCTCTCTTGGAGACTCTTCAATTATTATTTAGCCTACAGGCTACAGTGATTCATCAGGATACTGCTAGTTCCTGCTGCTAGTTCTGAGACTGACTTTCTTCTAATTAGTTCTGGTTCAGGTGAGCACCAAGATGTCATCCATCACATGGAGTCAGCATCTACCATCATAAAAGTGTGGTCTTGTGTGGCCTGGTAAGAGAAACTCAAAGTCACTGGGTTCTCTGGGCGGTTTGATAAGTGCTAGGAATTACCAAATGTGGTATCACCAGAACAGAGCATGAAACTGTAGTAATTAAAATTATGAGGCTGGTAGTATTTAATAACTTTATTAAATCAAAGTAATAGGAGTAGTAAAGAGAGGGATAGGTAGGAAAGAGGTAGAGAGATACTTCGCTTTCTAATCTATTAGCTGCCATGATGGGGCTGTGGCTAAACTCTGACAAGGATTCCTTCAGCTTTCTACACTCCAGCCAGAAGACCCAAACAGGCTCCTGGTCTGACTTTATAAGCTCTTTTCTCTCTCACAAGTTACATCTCCGAAACCAACCATAGTTTCTTAATTTGCCTGGTCTACCCAGGGGGGCAGTGCCTATGGAATCAGTTTCCCATCTGGTCTCATTGGTTCCTTGGTTCTTTAACTTCCTTTCTCTGAGGGCTTGTTTATACTTGAATTTATTCAGTGGTCTTTGACCTCCAGTTCACTGAGAGATGACGTTAAAAAAAGAGACATAATGGAGAGAGAAATTTACTTCTGACAAAACAAAGAAACGACTATGCTTTAACTCCCTGTGCAGGAGGAGGATATAGTCTTCACCATCCCCTTATTCCTGGGGTCTTCAAATGCTATCTGCTCCATAAGTTAGAGACTTCCCTTGTGAAATTTTATTTGAATGACAGTCTGGGAACTTTTCTATTGAAATCTGATCTGTTCTCTTGGTTCTACTCCCTCCTTTGTAATATATTTAGGCTTGGCCATAGATTATCATGGGAAGCTACGTGGCTCAGTGCTTAGAATGCCATACCTAGAGTCAGAAAGATTCTTCTTCATGAGTTCAAATGAGGCTTCAGATACTTTTTAGCTGTGTAACCCTGGACAAGTCACTTAATTCTGTTTGCCTCCGTTTCCTCATCTATAAAATGAGCTGGAGAAGGAAATGGCAAACCACTCCAGTGACCTTCGCCAAGAAATCCTCAAATGGGGTCACAAAGAGTCTGATGGGACTGAACAAGAATAATAGACTATCACAGACTGCTAATGTTTATCTCTACCCTTAAAAAGATTCTGTGAAGGTGCATGTCAACCTCATACTGCCTTCACACATTGAGGCAAGACAGAGGTGAATGGAATTTAATTGACTTTACCCAGCCACAAGTTACTTCTGAGGACCTTTTATTGAGAAGATTGAATCTGAAAGTCTAACCCCTGGGTGGACAGCTTTTTGAATCAAATGGGTGAAGCTATGAACTAATTAATAGCTGAAAATGTATTGATTAGCCCTAAGGCATGTTGTTCCAGATCATTTCACTCCAACAGAAAAAAGCTTCATGGCATAGTGAAAAGAGCTTTGTCAGGAAAACCTCAGTTTGTATCTTTCTTGAGACATGGTAGCTGTGTGACTTTAGGCAAACAACTTAATCTTTCTGAGTCTCAGTTTTCTCATCTGCAAAATGGGAATAGCTATAAGGTGGTCATGAAGACAAAATGAGATGACGTATGTAAAGTGCTTTGCAAATTTTAAAGTGCTGCCCTATGCCCCCCTACCCCCCCCCCCCGCTCCAAAAAAAAAAAAAAGATGATGGAGGCTCTGGCTGACTTTCCAGAACTAGAGTGCTATATCTACCATTGCTACATAGGGAGAGGGGAATAGTTAACCTTGAAGGAGTATCGCTTCTCTCCTGACATTTGCTGGGACTTTCACTGGCTATGTTCTCTCCATTGTTAGGAGGTCAGCAACCCGCAGCCCAGTTCCACTGAACTGTTTAACATCGATTGGCTTTTACAAAGGGATATTTACTTTAAGAGCAAATTCATAAACATTTCCCTCCTCTATTTGGCCATGGTCTCTAGGGTAGGAGGCTGAAATCTTAGGTCAGTTGCTACATAGCATTGGGCTTACTAGTTCACCAAAGATGGCATCCCTGCCCTATGAAACTTCATGTGAGCATCCATTGGGCTAGAGACCTGAAAGTTCTACTGAAGATTCCTCCTTGCTTCTTGGAGCATTGATTTTGGGCTAGCTGTAACTCTTCTCTTGAGCTCTGACGCCTAGATTCCTGTGGCTCACTTGCCCAACTTTTTGAAACATCCAAGATTGAAACTATATTTCCCCTAACAGAATGCCAGAGCCAAAGAATCACTGAAACCTAACAGAGTGAATGAGACAAAAAGCAAGTAGCCAAAGCTGACAGACCTTTTGAAAGCCTTTAAAAGCCAATCAGAGAGCGTAATCTTCATGACTTGATCAAAAGGGACCAGTTAGGGAGTATTGGCTCCACCTTCTCTCCAAGCACTTCCCTCATATGCCATCATGAATCTCCTGGAAGCGAGCTCCTGATTATCCCTCTGGTGGAGAGCCTAGCAAGCTGATAGGGTCAGCATATGTATAAGACCCACATTAAGACATAATAATGGGGGCAGCTGGGTAGCTCAGTGGATTGAGAGCCAGGCCTAGAGACAGGAGGTCCTAGGTTCAAATCTGGCCTCAGACACTTCCCAGCTGTGTGACCCTGGGCAAGTCACTTGACCCCCATTGCCTACCCTTACCACTCTTCCACCTATAAGTCAATACACAGAAGTTAAGGGTTTTAAAAAAAAAAAAAGACATAATAATGGCAGGGCCAGCTAGGTGGCTCAGTGGATAGAGGGGCTGGGCCTAGAGATGGGAAGTCCTGGGTTCAAATCTGGATTCAGACATTTCCTAGCTGTGTGACCCTGGGCAAGTCACTTAACCCACATTGCCTACCCCTCATCAGTCATAGTGATAAGAACTGATTCCAAACATCTAAATCAGAAAATTCTTTCTTTTCCTCTTTACATTATTGTTTCTCCTTCCCCTGCCTTCTATTTATTTCCCAAACTTCTCTAGGACATGCATTATTATAGGACTCCTAGAGACTTACAGGAGGAAAAAAGAAGTGATTAGACTCTGTGGTCTACTTTCCCCACCACTTAGCAGCAAATGCTTTCTAAATAAGTGATTTTTGTATTAACCAGCTATTATACGTGAGAGATGAAAAACAGGCCATGCATAAAACTTACACATCATAACAAGGTTTATTGGAAGATCCCATGTACTCATTCAGGTGTCTAGTGAGGAATCAAAGACTGAAGGCATAGAGATTTAAAATTTATTCTAGGTGCTTCTAGAAGAAAGAATATATCTTGTTCCAGGATTGTGAATAGAGTATCATGCTAGCATATTTCTACATTATGACTAGGATCCCCAGATTTTTTATTTTTAAACCCTTACCTTCTGTCTTGGAGTCAATACTGTGTATTGGCTCCAAGGCAGAAGAGTGGTAAGGGTAGGCAATGGGGGTCAAGTGACTTGCCCAGGGTCACACAGCTGGGAAGTGCCTGAGGCCAGATTTGAACCTAGGACCTCCTGTCTCTAGGCCTGGCTCTCAATCCACTGAGCTACCCAGCTGCCCCCTACCCAGATTTTTTATAAGATAGGGCAGCACTAAAATGATTTCCAGCTTTACCTTTATACACAGATTAATTATTATACACAGATCTCTGATGTTATGTTGTATATGTATATGCTCCAACAATTTCCTTGTTTCCCAGGAATTCTGGGGCAATGATTCAGGAGACGTGGTACTCTGTTGCCTCATCTCTCAAATTTATGCTTTGGGATCTTGGAGTATTAAAACCACTTAAGGAATTGAAGGAGGGGGAAAAGGAAATAGGGGGAAAATCTGACTTACCTCATAACTGACTGCAAATTTAACACCCTCTAATATTTTTCATGGCCCTGGGATTAAGTGTATGAGACATTTCTTATCTGTATAGTCCCAGACCGGAAGCTAACGAATAGCAACAAAGAAAAGAACAAATATACCATTTTTGTCTGCTACTGAGGTTCTTCTAGTTCTAGACTTATGGTTATCCCATGATGATGTTTGTCAATGGCTTGAATTTATGAACTCAACTCTCCTGAGCTAGTCCCCAAACTTTAAAATAAGCTATAGAGGTACAATAAATAGGTTAACATTCACTCAGGTCTCTTATTCAATACTTCACATATTGGTGTGTTTTTCATCCTTGAGATGAATTAGCAGGCAAGGAGACTAGAAAGAGCCTCCCCCTTCAAGGCACCATTTCAGGAATCAAGCTTGCTACCTTGAGTCAACTTTAACACTTTATTTTCTATCTCCTTTCCCTTGCAACTTCCCATTCCTAGTCTATTGCCATGCCCTCTTGATTCTTCCTTCTTCTGGTTCCTTTTTTTTAAATTCAGATGGCTACTACCTCAATTTAAAGCCAGTTTATTGCAACAGGCTTCTAACTGGGTTCCCTTTCCCCATCTCTCTTCTCCAACTGGTTATCCATATTTTTGCTAAAATACTTTTTAAAAACCCAAATCAGACCATGTCACTTCCCTGCTCAGCTCTCATCAGTGGCTCCAGCTAATCTTTACCATAAACTAAAAACTTCCCTGTATCGGTGTCTCCCTTATCTTCAAAGAACAACAATAAGTAAAATTAATAAAGTGCTTAGAAATGCATCTGGAAATAGGTCGTTAGAGTTTGAGTGGTCTTGGGCACCCACTAAGACTGAGAGGAACAGATTGCATGTGGCTGGGACTTTTTATGGCTCCAGCCTAGATGACCAGGAAGTTTTATCAGAGAAGCCAGAGCCAATCAGGTCCCAGGGCTAACTTTGTTCTGTGACTACCCCAGGTTGGCTTGGGGTAGGGATGGGGAGAAGTGCATCAGGGAAACTGTGCCCAATCAGCTTTGTCTCTTTTAAGATTTAGCCTCTCCTGTAGGGTGCATGACCAGAAAGAAGCTGGGAAAAACTGGCCCAATCATGCTTGTCCTCTTGGCTGTTTCTTTGAACAGGCTTTCCTCCATGCTTGGAATGCACTCCCAATTTATCTTTGCCTCCTAGAATCCATAGCTTTCTTGCAACTCAAATTTGGTGCAACATTCTACAGAAAACCTTTCCTCGTGCCCCTCTCCTACTTCAAAGTACCTTGCATTTACTTATCCAACAAAAAAAAACATTCATTAAACAGCTACTAAATGCTAGACTGATTGAGGGCAAGGACTTTTCTCCCTTTTGTCTTGGTATTTCCAGTGCCTAATACCCTATCTACAGGGCAGCTACATGGTACAGTGGATAGAACACCAATCTTGGAATCAGGAAGATTCATCTTCATAAGTTCAAATCCAGTCTCAGACACTTATTAGCTGTGTGACCCTGGCCAAGTCACTTAACCCTATTTACTTCAATTTCCTCATCTTTCAAATGAGCTAGAGAAGGAAATGGCTAACCACCCCAGTATTTTTGCCAAGAAAACAACAAATAGGGTCACTTAGAGTCAGACATAACTGAACAAGTAAGCTCCCTAAGACATGATAAATGCTTAACAAATATTTGTTAAATTAGATTGAATTTCAAAAAAGGTTGGGTTGACACTCAGAAAAAAAGACTAGACTAAAAGTCCAGAGCTCTAACTTCTTTCTATTTCTGGCTCTTTGACCCGTGTGATATTTGGCTAGTTACTAAACCTTATTGATATTGTGTTTCCTCATACATAAAATGAGGAGGTTAGATTAGATGATTTCAAAATTCCCTTCTATCTCTAAAATTATACATATATATGCATGCATATACGTATGTATATGTCTACATATATACATATATGTGTGTGTACATATATACACATATTCTCTGGGAGGCACAACCGCAGATGTCTTTCTTTCAGGCTTCATAAGTAACAGATGCTTAAGATGAGTTGCTTAGATGCCAAGATTGAGCAACTGTAAGTTACTAGTCACTGGGAAACTTGGAAAGGAAATGAAATTCAAAATATGACTGTGGCATTTTGAGATGGGCAGCATTCACCTTTTCTACTCGGCAGTGATTCGACTTTTATCATCTTCTGCTACTAAGCTCTGCAATACATGAGTACCTGGAGGTGTGCAGATTCTGAAATGAAATCCAATTAACCTTTAGCCATGCTTTATCTGAGAAACTGAGAAGCCCGTTTGTTTTACCCAATTCTGCATGTGTTACACTGTTAATGGAATATAGCACATTGAAGGAGCTAATAATAATAATCGCATTTTTATAGACTGGCAATTAACTCATCCATTTTTACTCCAGTCTTGGAGGCTGCTGTCAGATTCTGGAGCTCTCAGTCACAGGTTGCTTTCCTTTTATTCTGCAGTGTTTTGCTGGTCCAATGTAAGATAGCCCTCATCAGTGGAAATGGTAAAGAGAGTGAGCAAACAATAGTAATAGGAATTTGTCACACACTGGTTTTAACTTCCTTTTTATCACAGTTTTTCAAATCCAAATAAAGTTAACAAGTATTGATTAAGTTCTGCTACTTTCGTTGATGATATAGGGCAGGGGTTGGCAACCTTTTTGGCCGTGAGAACCATAAACACCACATTTTTTAAAATGTAATTTCATGAGAGCCGTACAGTGCTCACAGTGCACGCTCCTCCTGTAACAGTGCCTGAAAAAAAATTGACTTTATGGCTCCTGCAGAAAGAAAAGAGCCAGATATGGTTCGAGAGCAATACATTGCTGACCCCTGATATAGGGCCATTGATGCATGTGTTTTTAATAGGGTATGACTGAAATATATGTCCCAGTGAATACTATACCCTCTCTACACCTTCTGAGACTTTCCTGGGAGACATTTGGGTTCTAGTTTACTCTTCCAGTCTTAAGAAGGCTAATTATTTATGCCCGAAGGGTTTTTTTTTAAACCCTTAACTTCTATGTATTGGCTCCTAGGCAGAAGAGTGGTAAGGGTAGGCAATGGGGGTCAAGTGACTTGCTCAGGGTCACACAGCTGGGAAGTGTCTGAGGCCGTATTTGAACCTAGGACCTCCCATCTCTAGGCCTTACTCTCAATCCACTGAGCTACCCAGCTGCCCCTCCAAAGGGTTTTAAAAGACTGCCTGCCCTTTAATCCAGTGATACCACTGCTGGGTTTGTACCCCAAAGAGATAATAAAAAGACATACAAAAATATTTATAGCTACACTCTTTTTGGTGGCAAAAAAACTGGAAAACTAGGGGATGCCCTTCAATTGGGGAATGGCTGAACAAATTGTGGTATCTGCTGGTGATGGAATACTCTTGTGGTGAAAGGAATAATGAACTGGGGGGATTCCATGTGAACGGGAATGACCTCCAGGAATTGATGCAGAGTGAAAGGAGCAGAACCAGGAGAACATTGTACACAGAGACTGATACACTGTGGTACAATCCAACATAACGGACTTCTCTACTAGCAGCAATGCAATGATCCAGGACAATCCTGAGGGACTTAAGAAAAAGAACACGTGGATAATGGATATGTGGATAATACAGAGGAAGAACTGTGGGAATAGAAACACAAAAGAAAAGCATATGCTTGATCACATGGGTCGATGGGGATGTGATTGGGGATTTTGACTTTAAATAATCACTCTACTGCAAATAGTAATAATATATAGGTCTTGATCAATGATGCATGTAAAACTCAGTGGAATTACTCATCAGCTTTGGAAGGTGGGGAGTGAGGAAGGGAAGAAAAGAACATGAGTCATGTAACCATGGAAAAATATTCAAATTAATTAATTAATTAAAATATTTTAAAAGAAGGCTAATTATTAAGGTGACCAATGCAATTATCATATATTGGATCTGAATTATCAGTTGATATGGAACAACTGAGTCTGAACATGCATCATAATTAGCTGTTAGTTTTTAAATAATTAACCAGAAAATTATTGATTCAATAATGCATAAATACATGACATAAAATAACAACAGCAAACATTTATTAAATTTCTATTGTATACATAGCCCTGTGCTTGGTGCCTGGAATGATACAAAGTTTAGATGAGGATTAGATGAATGAAAAAAACTTTAGTAAGCATTTGCTAAGTGCCAAGTGCTCTTCTAAGTGCTGAGAAAACAAATGAAGCAAGCAAGACAATCACTGCCCTCATGGCACTTATACTTCAATGAGAGATAAACAATTTATAAAGGAGAATTAGAAACTGGACAAGGAGGCAGGCAATTCCATGTGAACTGGAAAGATCTCCAGGACTTGATGCAGAGTGAAAGGAGCAGAACCAGAAGAACATTGTACACAGAGACTGATACATTATGGCACATTCAAATGTTATGGACTTTTCTACTAGCAGCAATACAACAACCCAGGACAATCCAGAGGAACTTATAAGAAAGAACACTATCCACATCCAGAGAAAACTGTGGTAGTAGAAATTGGGAAGAAAAACATTTGATTGATCATATAGTTCAATAGAGATGTGATTAGGGTTTTGATGTTAAAGGATCACTGTACTGCAAATATGAATAACATGGAAATAGGGTTTGAACAATGATACATGTATAACCCAGTGGAATTGCTTGTCGGCTCTGAGAGAGGGGAAGAAAGAGTGCAGGGGTTGGGGGGAAATCATGAATCATGTAACCATGGAAAAATAGTCTAAAAAAAAAAAGGAAAAAAATAAAAAAGAATGAGCTGCCACAAATCCACCAACTGGAGTCCATATCAGAATTTGATGAGACCTAAGCTTCATGTTTTTCCAGCCCTGAAGATATACCTACTTGATCCAACCCAGCAATGTATCAGTGCTTTGATGCAGTGTTCTTTAAGCAAGGGAATGACCCTGTCCGGTCTTTGTAGCAGCTGATTTAAATGTAAGTTTATTTTCCCTAGAGTTCCAGGTGGTAGAGAAGAGGGCATGCCCCATTTTTTGAGAGGTATGTTTTTGTGCTTTGATTATTGACATCACAGTGAATATAACTTTGTAAGAGCTAATTGATGTTAATTGGTTAAATGATAGTAAGGCCAATCAATCAATGGAATAGAGTCAATGGTATAATCAATAGGGTATAGGAGGTGCTAATAATAATCAAGAGGAAAAATACCAGGAATAGGGGATTGAGTAGAGAGCATTCAAAGACTCCAGTATTCCCTTAAGTATACCCCTAGAACTCTTTGAAAGGAGATGCAGCTAGTCACACTTTGGAAACTAATCCTCTAGTGAAAATATAAATTAGAAAAATAAACCTAGAGTCTGGTTGCCCAAATATTTTCTGCATTCCTTGGAGGATCCTTTCTACTGAAATACAAAATGCTGTTATCTAAACCATTCTTAAGGATCCAATTGTTTATCTCTGAGTTGAAAGGCAAACAAAATCCGTGATGTTTTAAAAAATTATTTCTCAAATTCTTAAAGGAAATTCTAGGAATTTGGAATACAATTGTGAAACAAAGGAGAAACAAACATTTTATTGGCTGGAGAAGCCTGGGGTACTGCAGTGAAATGAGTATTATGTGACTGACTGATCATTTGAAGATCTTATCTGAAGCCAGAAAGGGCAGATGAAGAAGAACTCACCCCCTACCTTTTGAGATCTTGCTTCTTGCCCTTTCTTTTTGGCCCCTTCTCAGAATATGGCCTCCTATTAGAATTCAAGACATAGTCCCTCAGCCTTAGGAGCACATAACCTATCAGGGAGATAATATAAGATCCCACATTGCTATATTATACAATATCACTTGATAGTTATGTTAGGGGAGTATCAAATAAAGTGTTATATGATATTGGAGGGGAAGGAATCTTCAGATTGACTCAATTCTACACTGTTCTGAGAGAGTTAAAACAAGATAAGCAAGGATAAATTAACCATTAATTGGGTTTGGTGCTCTGGTGCAAGCATACCCAGGGGAACCTGCAGTGAAAGAACAATCCTGGCACTCACAATACCAAGAGAAGCTGGCCACTGAGGAATGGAATCCAGATAAATCCACTGCACATATTATGTGAGGAAACACAGGGACAGTACTCCCTCCACCCTAGAAGTGGAATTGAGCCTCAACATATAGGCAAGATCATCAAAAAATAAACAAAGTAAACCCAGATGAGTAAAGGACTAAGGAAACTGCCCTGGAAAGCTATTCCAGCAGAAGGGAAGACCAAAATGCAAGTTCAGAAGAGGACAGCAATGCCAAAATGGAAATGTGTTAAACCTCAAAGGTAAATGTGAAAGGATGTTAGGCCTAAAATGAACTCTTAGGAGAACTCCAAAAGAGGATTAAAAACAAATAATAAGAATCTTAGAAGACAAATTAAAAAAGAAAAGGATAAAGTCAAGAGATCTGACAAAAAACTCACTGAAAAAAACAGAATCCTAAAAAAGGAAATTCAAAACCTCAAGCAGGAAAATAACTCTAAAAAAGGAAGTACAAAATCTCAAAGAAGAGAATGGCTCCCTAGAAATTAGAATTGGACAAATGGAAACTAAGATAGTAGGAAACAATAAAACAAATTCAAAAGAATGAAAAAATAGAAAAAAATCTGAAGTATCTCACTAGAAAAACAACTGACCTGGAAAATAGATCCAGGAGAGATAACCTAAGAATCTTTGGACTGCCTGAAAGCCATGATGGAAAAAAAAAGAGCCTGGACAACATAATGCAAGAAATTATCAGGGAGAATTGGCTTGATGTTCTTGAATAAGAGGAGAAAATAAAAATCAAAAGAATGCACTGATCTCAGACTGATTGTAATGAAATACTGTTGCATCATAAGAAATGACAAAAAAGAGGAACACAAAAAGACCTAGAAAGACATATAAAGTAATGCAAAATGAAGTGAACAGAACCAGGAGAATGTTGTTGACAGTAACAGCAATAATGTACAATGACTAACTGAATGACTTTATCATCAGCATTTTAAAAATCCAGGGAAACTCCAAGGGACCCAGGTTGAAAGAGATTATCCACTGCAAAAAGAAGCTGATAGAGTCTAAATGCAGATTGAAGCATAACCTTCTTCATTGTATTTCCTATGTGAATTTTTCTCTAAAAGACTCTTTTCACAACATGATGAACATGAAAATATGTATTGTATAACGACACACATAAAACCTATATCATATTACTTGCCACCTTGGGGGAGGAGAAAGGATAGGAGTGAGAGAACATGGTTCAAAAAATCAGAATAGAATTATTAAAAATTGTGTTAATATGTAATCTGGAAAAAAATAACTTTAAAAACAAACTTTTTAGATTTGCCTCTTTCCCAAGGACTAAATTTAAAGAAGACAATCAACTCTTAATGTACCTATCCAGTCACTCCAGTCTCTGGCTATTGTCTCTAGGCCTACTACCAGCTACCTTAGATTCTGGCTATTGTATCTTTCCAAAGATTCAGTGACCTCAAGTAACCTAGCTATTGCCCCCTCCCACTTTTCTAAAATGATTTAAGCACCCTTTTTTCTGTAGTGCAGTGGAAATTGCCAGTACTACTATTCTTTGTGTCTTTCCCAAGATTATAATTTCCAGGATTATGGCTTTATGTGTTTTTCTTTATTATAATTCCCTTTCCCCTATTAAAGACCTCTTGTTATAATTGCATTGGTAGTCCTGAATATTTTCCCTGTTGACATTCTTGTTGGGGGTTTATGGAATTCTTTCTTCTAGAGGAGGCAGCATGTTAAAGTCTATTTGAATTGAACTTTAAAAAAATGAATAGGAGGAATTCCAAAGGTAAAGATGAGTAGGAAGGGTCTTTATAGGTTTGGTTTGAGCAAGGGAAGTGTGATGTGAGAGTTGAAATAAACAGGTTACTTGTCCTATATTGATGGAAAGTAAGCTAATCTGTCTGTAACAGGTTGTGGGTCAGCCTGGTAGGCCCACCACCTGACTGTCTGATAAAATGCAATATGATTGCTACTTGGATTTATAAAAAGAATACAGGTTTATTTCCAAGTCCAAAACAGGGAAAGGAAGGAGAGCCAGAGGATTTCCCTAATCTCTAGGTTTCTAACTCTTCCCTCCAACCTATGGGGCTCTCACAAACCCCTCTTCTGTTTCTTGATGCTTCTTAATCTATTCTGCCTGTCTTGAACCCCAGAACCTTATCTAGCTTCCTGAATACTGACCCCCAATATAGTTGGTTGACTTGGTTGTAATTCAGTTGGATACATAGGTTGGATGGGGTGAAGGGTTGGCAAAGTCACCCTAGTGAGTCCAGCCAAAGATTACTAGGCTTCAGTTCAGACAGACAGCTTTCTTGGCTCAGTTTGGCTTATTCTCAGTAGTAGATGGAAATATATCAGGGCACTGGAACACAGGAATCAGGACAAGGCACAGGAGAAATCCGGATGGATCTGATCTCTCCCTCGTAGAGACAGGATGCTTGATAATAGGAATCTCAAGAACAGGGCCAATGGCTTCCAACAGAAAGTCCATTATCCCAGGAAGGAAATGATCCCTCCACACTCCAGAAGAGAGAGGAACACTGCCTCCTTCCAACTCTTGGAGTCTCCTTAAATTCATTCCTTACATTCTTTAGAACCTTTTCTGTTCTGTTCCATGCGTGAGCCAACCCAGCTCAGCAGAGTAACTCACAAACCTCAGCAAAAGCTTTTTCCTTTGCATTTCTACCTTTTCAGAGTGCAGTGAATATTTGGGGGAAAAATAATTGTCCAGTTTGTGGGAAGCATAAATTATGTGATGGGAGTAATCTCTTAGCATATTTAGGTAGGCAGGGTGGTGGCAGTTGTAGAACTTGAATGCCAAAAAACTTACATCTTCAAAAGTCATTGAAGATTTAAACACAGTCCTTCCTGACCTAAGATTGACTTGCTATCATCCACTATGCCTACTTGCTCTCTACTGCTTTTTACTACTTTATTAAACATTAAATGACAAAATAGTATCAATCAGGGGTTTCAAAGGGCACACTGGAGGTGGTGAAGTGGTAGATGAACTGATTTGGAGTAGAATGTGTCAGAAAACCTTAGTTTTCTCCCCTGTAAAATGCAGAGGTTGTAATAGATTGCCTATGCTTTCTGCTAGCTCTATTGATCCTATGACATATACAAGATATAGAGTAAAAACAGATTCCAGGATATGCATAACTGGAAAATAAAATGGTCTAATAATACATTGTGGCTGGGGAAGAAGTGTGTGAGAGAGGGGTTGCTTGAGTACTGTAGTGATGGGACTAGATTCAAGATTTCTTTGGTGTAAGGAGTTCTTGGGGAGGAAATTCCCTGTAGCAAAGCAGATCTCTACCTGGGCTGAAACTTAACAGCAGAGAGAGCTTACTGCCTGGGACATTGAGAAATTAATTAACTTGTCTTAAGTTATATAGCCAATTTGTGTCAGAGGCAGAACTTAAATACAAGTCATTCTGACTCCAAGATCTGCTTCCTCTTAAATTTTTTTTTGTTGCATTGATGGCGTACATCATTATACTTATCTCCAGTATCCATCGCTCTCCCCCTCCTAGAAAACCATCCCATGTAATAAATAATATTTTAATAGAGGAAAGAAAAATCAGCATAAGTGATTGATATATTGCAAAAGTCCAAAAACATATGCATTGGGTAACATCTATGAACTTCCCAATTTCAGGAAGGGGTGGCTTGGGTTGTCTCCTTCTATCTCTTCATTTGAGTCATGCTTGATTTTTAAAAAAATTGTTACATTTATTTTTTATTTTTTGATGTGATTATTCTTTCTATTTACATTGTAGTTACTGTGTATATAATTTTTTTTGGCTCTTCTTATTTCACTTCTGATTCTTTCCATCATCCTCTATTTATCACACATATAATTTCTTAAAAAGACAGTAATTTTCCATTACATTCATGTACCACTGTTTGTTCAGTCATTCTCCAATTGAAGGGCATCCACTTTGTTTCTAGTTCTTTGCTTATCATAAAAAGTGCTGCTATAAATATTTTGGTGTATATGAGAACTTTCTTCTTTGCAGTGGCTTTCTTGGGGTATAATCCCAGGAGTGGAATTTCTGGTTCGAAGCATTTGGGCATGTTAGTCATTTTATTTTCATAATTCCATATTGCTTTCCAAAGTGCTTTTATCATTTCACAATTCCACCATCAATGTATTAGTGTGCCTGTCATTCTATATCCCTTCTCAAACTGACATTGCCATTTTTTGGTCATCTTTGCCAGTTTGTAGGTGTTCAATCTCAGGATTGTTTTGAATTTCATCTCTTTTATTATTAGTGATTTGGAGCAGTCTTCCATGTGGTTGTGAATATTTTTCAATTCTTTTGAAAACTATTTGTTCATATTCTTAACCACTTATTTGTTGGAGAATGACTATTGGTCTTATATACATCTATTAATTTTTTATATATCTTGAATATCAGATTCTCATCAAAGAAATCTGATACAAAGATTTTTCTTCCCCATTTTACCACTTCCCTTTTTATCCTAAGGCAATTAATTTTTTTCTCTGTAGATACTTTTCATTTGTCATATAATCAGTTATCTACTTTATCTTTAATAATTACCTCAATTTTTGTTTGCCTAAGAATACATCTATTTCCCAAAGCTGTGAGAAATGTAATAAGCTTTTCTTCCAATTATTTTTAGTCTGATCATTAAGGCCTCTTAAGAATGTGTTGTAGACTATAGTGTTAAGTGGTGGTCGAAATCTAATTTCTGTCGGCCTGCTTTCCAGTTTTCTCAGCAGTTTTTCCCTACGTGGTTTATATTTACTATTTTTTGAAACACTGGATTAAGTTCTGTTATTGCTGGATTCTTTCTTGTCTAGTCTATTCAGTTGATCTATCACTCTAGTTTTAACCAATAACAGATATTTTTGATGACTGCTATTTTGTAATATCCTTTGACTATTGCCCATTTATTCCTAATTCTTTTCATTGCTTTCTTTGATATTCTAAATATATTTTTTCAAATACATTTTGTTATGCCATCAGGTTCTATAAAATATCTCCATGGAAATTTGATTGATATAGCATTAAAAGTGTAAGTTAACTTTGGAAGTATTGTCAATTTTTTATGTTGGCATGGTCTAGCCTTGAGCACTAAATATTCCTCCAGCTATTTAAATCATTATTTCTTTAAAGAACACTGCATAATTTATTCTATACAAATCTTTTGTGCACTTTAGTAGGTCAGTCTCCAGATATTTTATGCATTTTGTAGTTATCTGGAATGGTAGTCTCCTTTCTATTTTTGTTTCTAGGGCTTTGCTATTATAGAAGGGCTGTTAATTTTTAAGGCTTTGTTTTGTAGCTTATGACTTTACTGAATCTATTGTCTCAGTATCTTTGCTGATTTCTTAAAATTTTCCAAGTATGCCACCATATCATCAGCAAATAAAGATAGTTTTATCTTCTCTTTGTCTTTATGTCTTTAACCTCTTTCTCTTGTCTTATTATAATATATTATAGCATTTCTATAACTATATCAATTAACCAAGAAGAGTGTGTTATCTCACTTCATTCTCCTATTTATTGGGAAAAGTTCCATTATACCCCCATTACAAATGATGCTTGATTTTACTTTTAGATAGAAACTTTTAGTGAAGGTCCATTTGTGCCTATGCTTTGTAGGGTTTTTAGCATAAAGGAATGCTGTTCTTTGTCAATGTTTTTTTTTTTTATCTATTGAGATGACCATGTGATTTTGAATATCATAGAATGTAATGTGATTATTTTCATTGCTTTCCCAATGTTGAAACATTTTTTTGCATTCACAGTATAAATTCCATTTGGACATAATGAATTATTTTTGGAATTAGTTGTCTGTTTGATGGGTTTTTGTTTCCAATGACTATTTTCTATCTAGTATGCCATGTTGTTGCACTGATACACACAAAATATCATAAGAACCAAGGGAAGACTAAAATATGAATCTCTAATGGCTGATCTGCTATTTTTCTGGACATAAATCTTAGAAGCAACAAAGAACTTTTCCTTAATTGTCAAACTATTGCTTACTCTTAGTGATTCATATCAAGACAGACATTAATGCCAGATGGAACCCAAAAAAATATTTTTAAAGGACTATTCTTAAGTAAAATAAAACCAAATTAAATCAAAACTAAACTTTAAAAAGCCCTAAAAAACAAAATAAAAAACCCTGAGGACTTTGGGGATATGAATCGTATTTCCATTTCTAATCTTAGCTATGTTGCAGGTAGGTTGCCCAGTGGACAGGGCACCTAGCCTAAAGGCAGGAAGACCTGAATTCAAATTCAACCTCAGACACTTATTTGCTATGTGACCTTGAGCAAGTCACTGAAGCTGTTTCCTCAGTTTCCTTATCCGTAAAGTGGAGTAAATAATAGCACCCATCTCTTTGGGTTGTAGTGAAAAAAATGAGATAATAATTGCCTGGCACATGGTAGCTAACATATAAATGTTAGCTCTTATTGTCATCATCATCATCATTTTTTCATTATTCCTTATAGTTAAGGGTTTAAAAAAACAAGGTAGATTTAGAAATCTGCAGACCAAAATTATAATTTCTGAGAATAGAATTTGGGTTTTGGATCATGGCTTAAAATAAATATGGTGTAACAGGTGGTGTATGTAGTCAGTGGCAAAGTATACTTGTGTTTATACTCTCAGAATTATATTCATCCACACCTTGGTTCATCACTCTGCTGTGTGTAGTCCACAGAGAGCAGGAAACTATCACCTAAATAATTAATTAGCCAGCAGGGATGTTGGCTATGAATTTTGACCAGGAGGAGATTGTTCTCTTGAATTGTCAACCCTGTAGCTATGTGAAAAAGTAGTCAGTAAGAATTTCCCAGTGACTACAGTTTCCCTTACCCTTCACCAGAGGGCACTCTTACTACACATTTCTATTTGGGTATAGGAGTTGATATTTAGAACATGTTCAGAACTTGCAGGAAAAAAAATGAAACCTCTTTCATCTCTGCTCTTTAAATCTTAACTTCATTTTGGGAATATTTTCTAATTCACAAATGACTAACCTTATCCATGGGGCTTGGAGCAAACTCTAAGAGAATCAGATTCCTGCAGTACACATACTGACTTAAAAACCACAAATCCACATTATTCATGTTATATTGTATTTTTATCTATTTTGTTAAACATCTATCAATTTCATTTTACCCTGGTTCTGGTAGCACTTGGGAGTCTTGGGAAGTATCTCTGCTGGCAACAACTTTGATAATTCTGATTTAGAGGATTACTTTTTAATGGATCTGTGACTTAAAAACTCCCAATAAGGTAAATATGAAAGGGTAGCACAATAAAACAAAAGATACTTTCAACAAGTTGCAATACACCTGTTCTGCAGGATCAAATCCCTTCCACCATTATCTTTTCCCAGATCCATGGATGGAGAAATAAAAATATGGTAAGAAATCCTTTTAAAAATTATATTATATTCCCCTTTCCAATTATATGTAGAAATAATTTTTAGCATTCTTTGAAAAAAAAAACTCATTTATTTTCTGCGTTAGAATCAGTACTGTGTATTGGTTCCAGGGATATGAGTGGTAATTGGGTTAAGTGACTTGCTTGGGGACAGAGCTAGGAAGTATCTGAGGTCAGATTTGATTGCAGAACCTCCTATCACTCTCAGAATCAACTGAACCACCTAGAATGCCTCAAACTTTCTTTTTTAGTCATTCATTCATTCATTCATTCATTCATTCATTCATTCATTCATTCATTCATTAATTAATTAGTTTACTCATTTATTTGTTTGTTTACTCATTTATTTGTTTATTTATTCATTTATTTATCTGTCTGTTTGTTTATTTATTCATTTATTTTAAACCTTCCCTTCCCTCTGAGAATCAATACTATGTATTGGCTTCAAGGAAGAAGAGTGGTAAGGGCTAGGCAGTGGGGGTTAAGTGACTCACCCAAGGTCACACAGCTAGGAAGTGGCTGAGGCCAGATTTGAACCTAGGGCCTCCCATCTATAGGTCTGGCTCTCAATCCACTAAGCCACCAAGCTGTCCCCCCTCCACCATTCTTTAAAAAAAATTTATTTTAAATTTTGAGTTCTGAATTTTCTCCCTCTCTCCTTCCCTCCCTTCCCCCTTCTCTGTGACAGTGAATGATCTGTTATAGAAAAAGATTCTTAAGAGGGATATTCTTATTTTAGACTTCATCACGTTGGCAAACTCTCAGAGGAAACAAGGGAGTATTGAATTATGGTACAACTTTCCCTTGGGGCTCACTATTGCTGGGAGACACTTGATAGCTACCAGTCTGGATCCATCTGTTCTAGGTCCCCAACAGAGAAGCCAGCCACAGTTCTGGGTTTGTCGCCATTCTTCATCCGCTCCTCAGTGTGGAATTTCCATTGGTCACCTAGCTTCTTCATTCTGGCATCTTGGAAGGAGTAACATGGAAATTTGGATGGGGAAATTTCCTGCTTTGAAGAGAATTGTAATTGTGCCCCAGCTAAAACGCAGGAGATAGTCGAAGAAGCAAGGCTAAAGTTCCCTTGGTGTCGTACTAAAATCTCTCCTTCCTGACTTTTCCCATGGACTTATGTCTTTTGAAACTCTGGGCTGGCTCAGGGTTGGTAAATTGTTTCCAACAGGGATGACGGTCACAGAGAAGAAGCACATAATAAGGGCTAGTAGAAACAGACTTCCCTGGCATCTTGCAAAACTAATCAAGAACGCATCAAAGGGAAGACTTTAAAGGAAAAGGAAAGGGTCGGGGGAAGAAAACTTCCCATATAATCCTAATAAGCCTGGTACCTTAGAGAGTGACAGAAACAGGTAGCAGAATAGAGAATCAGTAATTCATGGGAGACCATATACAAGAAGAAAGCTAACAATAAAACTCAGATGTTAAGTAGAAATGGACGAAGTCTGGCCCAAAGAAAGCAACTAGAAAGCCAGTTCTCTAATAATTAGTCCAAGGGGCACGCAAATCTGTGGTCAGCCAGCCCTGTATCCAAAGGGTACCTTCTGGAAAATAAAGATTTATGTTCTTTGTGTTTAAGGTGATGGATCACTCTATTATAAATGTTTTCTAGGGCAACCTGTCAAATGTAACGATTCCCAGTCCGTGACAACTTTCATCTCCTCGTAAGCTTTTGCTATGAAACACAGAATGTAGTAGTACACAATTTGTCTGAGTCTTTTCATAACTTGACTCCTATGGCTGGGCTCTCATTCCTGTCAGAGATAAAAAATAACTGGGCTCATAATTACAGCCACTGAAGCATTCTGGAGGAGCAACTGTGAACTATCAGGATAATAATAATTCTCTAGGAGCCATTTGTATGTAGGTTTCATTAAGAAACATCTCTTGGAAACAAATGTAGAATTTTTTTTCCATTTTTGAACTTAATATGGTTATTTGGATAGTGACATCAGGATGCTCTTAAAGCCAAATCTTGATTTAAACCAAACCTTAATTGAAAAGGGAGGTAGGATTTAAATATTATGGATTACTCTAACGTAGATTTACTGTTTACTTACTTCTCAACAACCTTCTCTGCAAAGGAAGTTAAAGCAGAAATTTAAATTTCAAGAACATCAGCTCTAAAAGAGGTGTTTCTTAAGAAATAGATGGATTCTTTTTCCTCCCACAAGTTGGGCATCTTGCCAGTCTTTTAGTAGTTATTGGCTATGCCCATCAATAATAGCTTCATGTCTTATCATTGGTTTCTTCTAAGCCTTTAAAGGACAGGAGCCCAGTTCACAGATGGTCGCTCACAGCTAGTTCACTTACAAGTTCCAAGATCTCACTCAGTGATTGATGGATGGTCAGGCAAGACTGCATTTAACCTTTACAGAGGGAGCTTTGTTACCATGGAAGCAGCAAAACCAGTTCAATATTATTTTTTAAAAGTGGAAACCTAAGAGAAAATTAGTTGGGAGATTTTGACTCAGCTCAAAAATTAGGCTGAGTTAGGTAACTATACGTGTGAATAAAAACACTGAAGGAATAGTCATATGCCACATGTACAATGTAGCATTCATTTATGCTGTGTGTATCTATTTATGCTGCATTCATCTGATGTGTACATAGTTATTTTCTTGTCTCCTTTATTAAAATATGAACTTATTGAGGACAGAAACCAGGTTTTTGTCTTTCTTTGTATCCCCAGCAAGTGTAGAGAATGGCACATGTTAGATGCTTAACAAATATCATTTGTTTAATCGAGTGTAAATTTAATTTACTTCAGTGCTTCACAATCTGTTGGTTGAGAACTCTTGGAGGACCAAGAAGTTAGTTGCAAGGAGTCTATTAATTTAAAGGCAGAACATTTTTAATGTTTGATTTTAATGAACTCCAACAAAATATGTAGCCTCACATTTTGTTCTTCACCACCAATACAGTTTCCACAAAGGTTTACTTTCTTTCCTGCGCTTGGTGCTACATGAAGGCTTTCTCTACATGATCATCTTTTTCTTGAATGCAGTTTATGTCTTCTCACCCAATATGCACTCAGGCATAAGCCCATGGACTTCTGTGACTTCTCCAGTCTCCAGTGGTTCCTTGTCCCAACCATATTCAACTTAATTTAATTCAAAATAACTAACATTGATAAAGTACCTACTATACGCAAAACTAAATGGTCCTTGACCTTAAGATATTTATATCCTTAGAGGAATGGGGAAACAAAGATGAGCTAAATATACAAAATAATTAAAACATAACTTTGAGGAAACATTAATTACTGGAAGAGGGTAGAAAAAGCTTAATCAATTGATCAATCAATAAACATTTATTAAGTGTTTCTATGCACCAAGTATTGTGTTAAGGTGGCATCTGAACTGAACTTCCAAGGGAGCTAAGAATTCCAAGAGGTGCAAGAACTCTAGGTATGGGAGTTATCCTATATAAAGATCCAGAGGTGGGAGATGAGTTGATACATACAGGGAGTAGCATGTAGGCCATTTGACTAGAGTATTGTATATGAGAGTGAGAAAGGATTGTATGTAATCATTCTGGAAAGAGAAATATGCAACAGAATGCCAAATAGAGGAATTTATATTTTATGTTAGAAGCAATAGGGGATCACTGAACTTTCTTGAGCTTGGGAATACTGTGGTCAGACCTATGCTTTAGAATGCCATTTGGAGCAATGTGAAGGATCAGTCGACATACTGAAAGTTATTGAAATAGTCTAAGTGAGCAGTAATAAGGGCCTGAACTAGGGTGGTAGCCATAGGAGTGGAATGAAGGGGGTCAGATTATGTTTAAGAGGTAGGATCAACTAGACTTGGGAACATTGGACATGGAGGGAGTGAAAGGCAGTGAAATGTCAAGGATAACTCCAAAATTGATGACAATATCCTGGAAGAAACATAAAAGTAAAGGACAGAGGTGTGTTTTGCGGGGAAGATAATGAGTTTTGGTTTTGGACATGTTATATTTGAGATGTTTATAGGACACCTAAGTGGAAATGTCCACTTAGTTGGAGATGCAGAAGTGAATCTCAGGAGAAGGATTAGGGACAAATATTCATATTTAGGAGTTATCTGGAAAGAAATGATAATTGAACCTGTGGTATTGGATAGGTCCTTGAGAGAGAGGGTAGAGAAAGAAAAAACCCCCAAAAGAACCTTCATTCATGCAAAAGGGAGGAACAGAACATAGTGGATGATTCTGGAAAGGAATTGGAGAAGGAACATTCAGACAGGTAGGAGGAAAGCCAGTAGTCTTGAAAACCCAAGGAAGAGGAAGTATCCAGAAGGAAAAGGTTGACCACAGTGTTAAAGGCTCCAGAAAGGTCAGAGATCCTAACTTTGGAGAGAGTAAATCCAGCTGAGTTTTCTGATTAGAAGCTAAATTGAAAGGTATTAAGAAGTATGTGAAGAATTGGAAGCAACCAGTATTCTCAGTGGGTATATTTATATGTGTGTGCGTGTGTTTATGTATATCCATAGGAATTTCATTATGAAGTAGAAAAGAGTGATGGAACAATAATAACTTATGAGGATGGCAGATTCAAATCAAAGTGTTTTTTTTAACAGATGAGGATGATATGGCAAATGAAGTCTCTCAGTCATTATGGACAAGTCTCTTACAATAAAAAATTAAACAAATATATTTCCATGGGCAGAATGAATTATTCCTTACATGTGTTATTCCTATTTAAAAATATGTAGATGTTACAATGAATAAAATAGAAATTACCAAAAGTTTTACTGAATTCCTAGCAGTTATTTTAAAGCAAACAGATGGTAAAGTCCAACTATTATTGTCTTGGCATATATATATGTGTGTGTGTGTGTGTGTGTGTGTGTGTGTGTGTGTGTGTGTGTGTGTGTGTGTGTATGTGTTTTTTGATATGAAAAAGGAGACCTTGTATTCAAAAAGGTTGCAAACTACCCATCTACTATACTGACATTCTCTATGCTGAGAACACACTCCATATCAAAGTTCTTTCATTAAGATGACCTAGAGTAAATGAGTATAAATTTGATTTCATAGAAAGCCAGATGAGAATATTGGAAAGTATAGAGCACTAGTTTCCATATTTGTAGAAAATAAATCTTAAATCCTAATAAGTAGCAAGAAAATAAATTATCTTCTCTAGCCACTGATTTCATGTCCAGATAAAGAGAGATGGAAGTAAGTTTAATTCAATTTAACAAATGTTTATTGAGTACTTGTTATGGGAAGGCACTGACCAAGGTGCTGGAATTCTTCACTGTTATTTTTTTAAGGGAAGAAGTTGGCAATAAAAATAGTGACTATAGTTCCCTACTTCTTGTTCCAATCTAAAGGCCAACATATTATCTGTTAATTTTGTATGTGTATAACACATTTTTCACTTAAAGCAGTGATTCCCAAAGTGGGCGCTACCGCCCCCTGGTGGGTGCTGCAGTGATCCAGTAGGGCAGTGATGGCCACACTTTTTTTGTATTACATTCTATTCTGAGTTCAATAAATAGTTTCATAATTTCCAGGGGGCACTAAGTAATATTTTTTTCTGGAAAGGGGGCGGTAGGCCAAAAAAGTTTGGGAACCACTGACTTAAAGGAAGCATCATTTCTGCTTATGCATAATATTACAATCTATCTTATTTTGCTCTATGTTAATGAAATTTTTTTTCAATTTTTCGTTTATTCAGAATACAGTTGTTAAAATCAGATCTTAACATTTAAAAAAACTTACTTAAAAATTGAATAAAGGAATCATAGAATTCCAGAATTGGAAGGAATTTTAGAGGTTATCTAGACATGTAGTCCAAGCTTTACTTGTAATTTCATTATTTTCCCCTCTAAAGCAATTCCTCCTACTTCTCAATTTGTTCTGAAGGCAACATCATTTTTCAGGTCCCCTAGTTTTATAACCTAGGGATCATCTGTCATTCTTCACTCTCTTTTTAATCATTTCTATCAAATGGCAACTTGTGTTGATTCCACCTCTTTAAGTCTCTGGCATTAGTTGCCTTCTTTCTATCCATACCACAATCAACCTAGTCCAGATACTCGTAACTTCTTACCTAGGTGTGCTATATACCTAATTTGTTTCCTTGGCTCCAGCATATTTCCTTTCTAATCCATCTCCCCTAATGCCAAATTGATCATCCTAATGCATAGGCTTTACTATGTCATTCCTTGCTCCAGGAGCTTCAAGAGCAAGTTCATTAAAAAAAAAAAAAAGAACAACAGAGAAAGCACACAACCTTAGATAGCTACTATGGTGATAGAGAAAATGAGGGTTCAAACTCAGAAGACAAAACAGCCATTTTTAAAGCTTCAAAGAAAAATTTAAAATGGTTACAACCCCCCCCCCCAAATCTTAGAAGAGCTTAAAAAGTACTTTAAAATTGAATAATTGAGATTGAGGACAAAATTGGGAAAAGAGCAATGAAAAAAAGAGAAAGAAACAAATGAGAAGAAAGTCAACCAATTAGAAAAAGATCCAAAAATATACCAAAGAAAATGACTCCTTAAAATTTAGAATTGGGCAAGGGGAAGCTAATGACATCAAAGAATAATAAAAAAAATTGAAAGAATAAAAAACGGAAGAGGATGTGAAACAGCCCATTAGAAAAAAAACTGACCTAAAAATAGATTGAGGAAAGTTTTATTATATCTATTCATGAATACATACATATATGTACATACATATATACCCATATGTATACATACCTATATAAATATACATATATATATATACATACACACATATATGATATGCAGTAGGGTAAAGTAGAGGACTGACCTTGGAACCAGGAAGACATGTATTCAAGATCCATCTCTGACACTGGCTGTGTGACTTTGGGCAAGCGATATAACCTTTCATACCCTGGGTAATTCTTTAAATCCAGGAGTTGCAGAGAAAGTGGTGATAAACATTACCATAATTCCCCACAGAAAATAAAAAAAAACAGATCTTTACTATACCCTCACATTCTACAAATCTCTTTCTCACTCCACACACACACACACACACACACACACACAGACAACTGTCAGTTATTTATTTTTCAGTCATGTCTGACTCTTCATGATCCAATTTGAGGTTTTTTTTTTTTGTGGTAGAGATGCTGGAGTTGTTTGTTATTTCATTCTCCAGTT
The DNA here is from genome assembly GCF_016433145.1 of Gracilinanus agilis. Lineage (NCBI taxonomy): Eukaryota > Metazoa > Chordata > Mammalia > Didelphimorphia > Didelphidae > Gracilinanus > Gracilinanus agilis. The sequence goes on from NC_058134.1 coordinate 169,347,536, forward strand.
CATTTTACAGATGAGGAAACTTAGACAAAGTTAAGCGACTTGCCCAGGATCATACAGTTAAAAAGTGTCTGAGATCAGATGTGTCTTCCTGACTTCCACTGATTTCCAATGCTCTGTCTACTGTGCCATCTAACTGCTCATACAATACACACACTCTCTCTGTCTCTCTCTGTCTCTCTGTCTCTCTGTCTCTCTCTGTCTCTCTGAGTTGCCTTGCTAATTGCATATAATAATCTGGGTAATGTATATTCATCATCCAACCAGTTTTTCACATGTGGGTTGTTAAACTGATCTCATGATGACTGTGACTTTCATGGAAGATGTCCTGTCTTGTTCCAAAGTTTGATGCAGTCAGCACAATGCCATCTTGCAATGGATTACTCAAATTCATTTTCCTGCCTAAGCTTTCTCAATTTGCAAGGACTGTTAAGTGTAGTCTACTCATTCATTCACCTAGGCAGGAGAAAGAGCCAAGTGACCATTAACATTATAGTTGGTTCTGTTCCATTTAATTCCTCTCATAAGCATTTATAAAGGAACTACATTGCACAAAGCACCATGCTAGGCATTGTAAATCCCAAAATTAAAATAATAAAAGGGCCTTGCCCTCAAAGAGCTCATGTTCTACTGGTAGAAGAAAACAAACAAAGGAACACAGATCAGTAAATCTAAAATAAGGTAGTATGGAACCCTAATAACAGGGGTGGGAAAGGAGGCAATTGATGGCACTGAAGTTGAATCTTGAAGGGAATTAGGATCATGAGAAATAGACTTGCAGAAGAAGAATATTCCCAGCATCTGAGAAAACCTGTGCAAAGTCCCAGAGGCAGGAGCTAGAATATGGTATATGGTGGGGATTATGCTGGAGCCCAAGAAGGACTGCTTATTAAGTTTTCAGTATGAGTATTTACGGAAATGAATAAGTAAATAAGTAAAGTTTGTAAATCAGGGCTTGATTTACTGCTTTGTTGATTGTTTAGATTTAGGAAAATGATGGAGAAAATGTGAACAAGATCATATTGAAAAGGATATCTTGCCTACATTCTTTATATCCCTGCCTCCACTCCTGGCTTATCATTAGACATTTATCAGCATGTCCTTGTTATGGGGAATGGCAGGCAGGCCAGTTTGACTGGAAGGTAGAATTGAAGATGGGATTAATATGTAGTCAGCCAGGATAGTTACATAGGAGTCAGATTGTGAAAAGCTTTAAATGACACACACAGGAGTTGAAATTTCATTCTAGCAACAACAGGGAACAAAGATTCTTGAGTAGGGGAGTAAAAGGATCAGACCTTTATTTTAGAAATATCAATTTGGCATCCACTTGGACAATGGACTGGAGAGGAGATAGATTGGAGGTAAGGAAGCCAGTCAGGTTACTACTATAATAGTTTGGGTGAGACATAATGAACACTTATATGAAGATGGTGGGCTTGTAAATGGGGCAAAAAGGAGACATGAGGGAGATCCAGAAAAGACAGAATTGATAAGATGTGGCATCTGATTGGATATGGGGGATGAGTGAGAAGTAAAAATCAAGGATGACTCTGAGGTTATTAACTTGGGTGCTCCCTTATGCCCTTTGAAGGTTCGGTGATAAAAGTAAGACAAGGAGAAACCAACAAACAGCATGTTCAACCCAGCATCAAAACATCAATCTCTTTTCTTTGTCTCCTGCTAAATAATTTAGCAACTTGTGTTTCCTTTACTGTCATCTTTTCTGGTTTTAATGGCTTCAAAAACAAATCCAATGAAAAGCATCCTAGACAGCAGTTGTGATGGGTAAGCCTCTGTGAGATCTGCTTTACCCAGGGAGATGGTTGGTAGCACCCGATCCTTTTCAAGCCCCTAATTTATTCAGGCAGTAACACCAGATAACAACTTCAGGATAACAAGAAGTCCAAGAAGGTAGAGGGACTGCTTCTCACTTCAAAGCCTGGCTTCACCCCGAATGACCCTTGTTGTCTCCTTCCATTTCAGATGTCTGAAAGACCACTAATTTATTTCTTTTCATGACTAGTAGCAAAGCATGACCTTCACACTGACTATAAAAACAAAGTATGTCTTAAAGGAGGAATGGTAAGAGCTCAGATCTATGCTATTTTTCTCCCTGGGGACACAAAATTCCCAGAATACTCTATTTGTGATATCTTAAACAGAGCTGTTCAAACTTCATAAATCATTTTATGTCAAAGCTTTATGTTTTAAACTTCCTACCTGTGATTTCGCTAGTGTGGAGAATTCCTAATGTGGAAATATCTTCTACCAATGTAGACAAATAACAAGGATGTAACTTAAAGTTGGACACTGACCTGAGAGACTTTGTGATTTGCCTCTGGTCACCTAATGTGTGTGAGGCAGGACTTGGATTCAGATCTTGTCCTGAATCCTAGGCTAGTCTACTTCTCACTAGAGAACAATTTATTCTCTGTTTTACTTAACCACTTCATCTCTGGCAAACATTTGATGAAATAAAGTGCTTTCAGCTGTTAGTGAAATTATATTTTTTATTCATCTTTTGGGCATTCTGTGTATATATTTAGAGTCTTTCTGGTGTTTACTGCAAAGCAGAAGCTGGTAGCATTGAGAGAAAAGTAGAGTCTGCAAATCTTGAAGATATCTGGGTGATTTAGTTTGAAGAGATGGATCTTCCTGATTTCCACTAATTTCCAGTGACCTATCCACTGTGCCGACCAGCTGCCCATATGATACACAAACACATATGCACACACATGCACACTTTGTCCTCTGTGCAAATGGACTGCCTCCTTCCTCCATCCCTTGCATCTGAAGAACACTGTGCTGTACCTACCTAGTTATTCACCTCCTCATGTGATCACATCTCAATACTATCAGAATTGTTTAGGGTGAGGGAAGTCTTAGGCCAAATCAGGCAACGGGCAGGTTGTATTTGCTGTGTTTCCTCCTCTCCCTTTCAGGCAGGGCTTCCCACATCTGAAGCCATTGAAATTCCCCTCCTCTTCCCCGCTTCTTCTCCCAATCCCCATCACCCATCTGGCTCTTAGCTGGTGGTCAAGTTAATCCCTAAGAAATTGTTAGTTGATAGCAGTTTAAGTTATTACTCATTCAGATGGCATTTGCATTTTAATAGTGGATTCTTGAACACTGAGGAGCTTTCACAACCTAAAGGAAAGACTCTTGGATACTGATATTTCAGAAACTCCAACAGGAGGAGAGGGAGCCTCTCAGTCCAAGATGAGAGCAAGAATAATAACCCCCCTTTATTTGTGCTTTAAGGTTTACAAAGCACTTTCTAAGAAACAACCAAGTAAAAATGATATTCCTTTAAAACCTGAGGGAATCTTAGAGATCACAGTAGGAGGGGTCATGGCATGGGTAGGGGTGGTGGAAAGGCCTGATTCAGAATTCCAGATAACTTGGTTCAAATCTGATCTCTCATATGTGACCTTAGGTAAGGCTTTTAACCTTACTGGTCCTCATTTTCTTCATCTGTAAAATGGGAGAGGGTAGAGATTAAATGACCCCTCAAGTCCCTTTCAGGTCTTGATCTATGAGTGCCTTTTAAGGATAGGACATAGCTGATAAATGTCTGAGCTGGGCTTTGAATCCAGGTCTTCTACCTCCAAGTCCAGTGCTTCCTAACTGACATGCCTCCCCCGAACCCCTAGTATTTATTGTACAACTATCTTATGCTTAGTATTGTGTCAAGTGCTGTGGGAAATAGGTCACCTCTTCATAAGGCTAATCCTTTGTAACCAGTTAGCCTCACCTTCTACATTAGGAAGGCAATAATAGTCACCTTGAAAAATTAATTTTTGTTCAGTTGTTTTAGTCATGATCACTCTTTGTGACTCCATTGGAGTTATCTTGGTTAACATATTGGAGTGGTTTGCCATTTCCTTTTTCAGCATATTTTATAGATTTGGAACTGAGTCATATAGGGTTAAATGACTTGCTCAGGGTCACACAACTTATAAGTGACTGAGGCCAGATTTGAATTCTGGAAGATGAGTTTTCTTGACTCTAGGCTTGGTGCTCTCTCCACTGTAGCTGATATTCAATGATCTCTTAGAGTTCAAGACAGTGCTAGTGCCTGCATGGTTTCCAAATAGGAAAATGAAGGCAGAATCAAAGGCACAAAGATTTTTACCTTCTATTCTTTACTGCCATTTGCTTCTACTTCTACTTCTACTTCTACTTTTTCACTACCCATTCACTCTTCCCCTTCTCCACATGCTACCTGAGCTTCAACCCCACTCCTTTTTTGAAACTGCTCTTTCTAATGTCATCATGGCTTCATTGTCAGATCCAATGACTTTTTTCCATTCCTCATCCTCCTTGATTTTCAGTCTATTTGCATGAATTAATTAAAAAAAACACTTATAAAGGGCATGTCATGTGCCAAGAAGGAGACAGACACAAAAATCTTGAAGGAAGGAAAACGATTTTAGCAAGTGGAGACATATGACAGGAATTCATTTAAGATGAGCTAGAAGTTCCCCAGGGGAAAGAGAAGAGAAGGAAGGAGCTTCAGAAGGTGCCACCATTCAGGGATTGGGGTGGGGAGAGGAAGAAGAACTAGCACAAAACACTAAGAAGGGACAGTCCAAATTAGTCCAAATTATAGAATTAGACCTGAGAGACATGTCATTGACCCCAAGGTGGGAGGAAGTATTGTAATTCCTCATTACAGTATCCAGTGGGATCCGACAGAAAGAGTGTATCTATCTAGTCCCCAAGAGCTCTACTCATCATCCTGGTAACTTTCCTAACCAAAATGATTCTTGCTGGCCAACACTCTTGTTATATGTTGCTTCCCCTTATTAGAATGTAAGCTCATTGAGGGCTGAAAGGAAGTACTAAATTAATGTTTCTTGAATTAGGGTGAATAATCACACTCACGTAGCAATTAAATATCTAAATTCTTATCTCATTGGCAGTTGACCCCACTGACTCACAGTTTTCTCATCCATAAATTGGGCATCATAATTATTTTATTGTGGTTATATACAGTGTTTGCAATGGGTCTCTATGTTGATTCCTTTATTTAGTGTTCAATATATACTTATTAAGTACCTGCTGTTATGCAGAACACCATGCGAGTTGTAAAATCATTAGATTATTGATCTGGAGTTGAAAGGAGCTTCAGAGGCTATTTAGTCCAACCTTGTCCTCCTTTTACAGATGAGGGAACTCAAATGAGGAGATGAGGAGACACAGATTAGTTAAGCGACTTATCCAAAGTATTGTGTTAAGAGTGACTGAGGGAGCTGGGCATTGTGGAGCATGCTTTTTAGTCCTTGTGGCTGATGGATTTCTTGAGTTCAGGAGTTCTGGGCTGCAGTACGATTAAAGAAGTCTGAGTGTCCACATTAAGTCCAATACGACTATAGTGAGCTGGGAGTAGAGCCACCAGGCTCGCTAAGAAAAGGGAAACCAGCTCAGGTTAGAAAAACAGAACAAGTTAAAGTTTTATCCTGTTTAGCAATGGAATAGGCATGTAAGTGGCTTTTGTCCTATCCTGAAGCGATAGGAACAAAGAGAGGAAGAAAAGGAGAGTAGACGGAGAGACAGAGAGAGATAAAGGGAGAAAGAAATCAAGAGAGACAGAGAAACAGGAAGAAACAGGAACAGAGACAAACAAAGGGAGAGGGACCAAAAATAGACAGAATTCTCACCTTAACCCAGAGATATCACATATGTCTATGAAAAAATGTCAAGTGCTAATAAAACAAGTTATTATTAGCATTATTGTTTGTTGCCATGGAAACTATAGTTTTCTAGTTCTCTTTTTCAGAAGCTATTTGTCTGCTTTCACTGACAATATGAAAACAACATTAGAGTTTTGCTTAATACTACTGTTATCATTAATATGATTAATAATAAAATAATAATAAGATCAATAATAATGCTAGCATGCTAATTATAAGTAGTACTTTAAGGTTTGTGAACCATGTTATAAAAATTATCTCATTTGATCAGTTATCCTACAAGCTTTGCTTTGATATTATTATTATGCCTACTTGTAATAGGGCACCATCTTTTAAAGCAATGAATAAAACTGTCAGTTCCCTTTTAATCTTTCGGATACTGGAAACATAGATAAAACTGTGTCCCTTGGCAGTCTGAGGCACATATGAAAACCTTCCTTTACAGACCAAATACATGTATAGCCAAAGGCCAGGGACAAAATACATTTAAGACTCCCAAATCAATTTAGTTAGATGGACATGTTACCAAATAAGCCAGTATACTTCTATATTTCACATGTTTGTGGATGGAAAATAAACATCAGAGTACAAAGATCACTACTGCCCGAATTCATGATTTCTTCTCCAAATTGCCTAACCTTTATGAGCATCTAGAATGACAAATGAGGAAGACATCATCATTTACATCTAAAGAGCACCTCCTGGGACTATTTTGCCACCGAACAAGAATTTCTCCTAGTGACATTTTCCCTCCCCCTAAACCTCATTAACTCTTTTTAGGAAACGTATTCCTTTTTAATAATTTGTGCTCATGGAAACAGCATGGTGATATTCTAATTTGTTAGAAATGAAAAGCCCAATGTCACAGAATTCTGATGGCCATAGTGTTTTGAAGAACAAACTCTGCAGTTCCAAGAGGAGATATAATTAACTCCCAATTTACTATTCATTGAAGATTTAAATTACACTTTCTTTGTAGGTGTCCCTCTGAAGCTTCACAGAGGAAGTAGGAAAGGGTAGACTAATGTCATCTCCTATTATACTATGATGTAGTATACTGGCATGGCCCTTCAGGACAGCTCAGAGAGAAAATGATGTCTAAATTTGCATTCAGGAAGGAAATTCCTTGGATAGCACAGATCTTTTAGTTGGCCCTACTACATAGATTTGCAATGGGCAGGGGATGGGCATGAATTTCCAAATGCCTCTTTGGCATTTTTAAACATATATATATATATATATATATACACGTATGTATATATATGTATATGTGTATATATGTATATGTGTGTATACATATATAATGTATTCCCATTTAATATATGTATTCCCATATTATATATACATATATTATATATTCCTATTTCCCTGGACAGCAAGGAAATCAAATGAGTCACTATTTTAAAAAATTCAGACTATTTACTGGAAGTCAAATACTGAGGCTGAAGCTGAAACACTTTGGTCACATAATGAGAAAACAGGACTCACTGGAAAAGATTCTGATGTTGGGAAAGATTGAAGACAAAAAAGAGAAGGGGATAGCAAAAGAAGAGATGGATAGATAGTGTCCTAAAAGACATAAACATGAGCTTGGATAGGCTTTGGGAGATGGTGGAGGAAAGAAGGGCCTGGCATGCTATGGTCCATGGGGTCAAGAAGACTCAGGCACAACAGAACAGTTGAATAACAATTCCCTTTTTCATGTTTTGACTTCTTTTTTCCAACCCACAAATGTAAAACCAAGCATCCTACTTTTCCACTGTATTTGGTTCCATGTTATTCTATAAAGAACACCTTGGGATTCCAAGTTGCAGGTGGGAGGCCATCAGACAAACACCTGCTTTCATCTATCCTTATCTGATTCTGTTCTGAGTGCCACTGTACAGTGTAGTATAGTACAGTGTTTAAAAGTACAATGAACTGCTGTCTTGTGAATGAAGGAGCACTTATTTTAAACACTTATTACGTATCAAACACTGGTCTAAGCAGCCACATATATAAATGCGAAAGTGAAGGCAGGCTCTGCCTTCATGGAACTTAACACTTTTACCATAGAGACATCACATAGAGAAGAGTGGTGCCCATAGGATCTTAGATCTAGACGTGGAAGGGATCTTTAAGATCACTCATTCCAATCCCCTCATTTTGTAGAAAACTCAGGGATGGTATTTCCCTGAGGGCATACAGCTTGTGAATGGATGTGCTCAAACTCTGAGAGTTGGTTAGGTGGGGAAGTGGATGGAGCACTAGTCCTGTAGTTAGGAAAATTTTGAATTCAAATGCAGTCATCAACTCTTACTAGTTTTGTTATGCTGGGCAAGTCAGTAAAAAACAAAACAAAACAAAACTCTGTCTGCCTCATTTTCCTCATCTATAAAATGGGGATAATGATAGCCCCTACCTTCAAAGGTCTTTGTGAGAATCAAATGACATGTTTGTAAAGGGCTTAGCCCAATGCCTGGAACATATTAGGTATTTAATAAATCCTTATTTCATTCCTTCTTTCCATTCATCTCCCTCCCTTTCAGATCTCTTCCCCTCTGCTTTTCAACTTACCTTCTCCCGAAAGGCAATGAGAAGATTTCCTAAGGAATCTATCCTAACTGCTAAACCCGGTTCTTTCATTGTGTGAACGATTGGGAAGGTCAGTGCGTATGTGTGTGGCCAGATCCTTATGCCCAAACGGACAGTTTTTATCCAATACAATCTCAATCTCATGCCTTCCCCTTCCCCCACCTTTAATAGCAGAGAGCTGCAGCCCATTATCTATTAAAATAAAGAAGCTTCGGGAAGGAAAATGCTTCCTCCCTTCCCCCAGCCCTGCTGTTTAACCACCTGGAAAAGTGTCTCCTCTATTTCCTATCATTCACCAGTCATCAGCTCATCAACTGTCTCAACTAATGGGCTGCATTGTGTGTCTGGTGCGATGGAGTCACTTACTGTGCCTGTCTCCAAGGAGTTGCTTCTCTTGGCTCCTTTCATTTTTCCTCCTAAATACTGAATGAGCCTTTGGTCATGTGATCAGATGCCCTTTACGAAGAACAATGGGATTCTTGCTTTCTCTCTGTGCAGCTGTCCGGCTCTTTCCTTTTCCTATGGGGCATCCAAAGAGAGTCTCTATTGTGAACAATGCAAAAACAGATGGCGGAGATTCAGATGTTTGCCCTTGTTCATGTTAAAAAAAAATCGCCTGAAGAACCACCCCGCAACACACGAATACACAGACACAATTTCATTCTTTTCTTTTCTTTTTTTTTTTTTTGAAAGACTTAAGTCTGCCAAAAATGGATCTAGTGGCATGAGAGTTTAAATGGATGCCTGGTACACAATGCCAGAGTGCTTGGCTAGGGTTGTAGTTAATGTGATGCCTCCTATTGACCCATTTTAAATTCTTCCTTCCTCCCTCACTTCCCTGATTCTGAAGGGAATCTAAGAAATAATGAATTCTCTCAGGCCACGTAGCTATTTACTAGCAAAGCTAGCCTCTTATTCCCAGAGTCCTGTTTCCTGGTCCACAATCCTTTCTAGTCTGCCTCTCAGAAGCAGTATGGGTTGAAGGGATGGCTCTGCAACTAAGAACCTTGGATTTGGAAACAAAAGGGTTGAGTTCAAATCCTGTCACTGTTATTTATATGGGTACCCTCTTGGGCAAATCTTTTAACTTCTCTGTGCTTTTGCCTCACCTATAAACTGAGGGGACTGGGCTAAGTGATCTCTAAATTGCTTTCCAGCTCTGAATCTTATGGTCCTCTGACTTTAAGCACATTATCTCTCTGGGCCTCGGTTTACCCCTTCTTTTAAAGGGAGAGGATTGGATTGGGTGATTTGTAAAAGTCTACTCTAGTTTGAATATTCTATATAAGGTTCTCTGTGTGAGATCTCTAGCCCAAAGAGAAAACCTTATTTTTCAAACCACCGAGGAAGAAGGAAACCCCTACTAAAGGGCAACACAAATCAATTCAGTCATAAAGCCTAGGAATGTTAAGGGTCCTTCAGGGAAGTCAGAGCTACATTAGAGGAAGCCAGCATTCTCATTCACCAGTTCCAAAGAGTCCATTCAGAAACACCTGAAGATTCAGATATCTTTCTTCTCCTTTGGCTCAGATGGGGTGTTAGTATCAGAATGTAGCAATCAGATTTCTAGAGTAATGAGAAAAGAATTAGTCTTTGAGGGCAGAAATAGGACCTAAAATGCTACTGTAAATGTGATACCATATGCCAGGCACTATACTAAATGTTTTACAATTATTATCTCATTTGATTCTTACAACAACCCTGGGAGGTAGGTACTATTATTCCCATTTTATAGATGAAGAAACTGAGGCAGACCATGACTAAGTGACTTGCCCAGGGTGACACAGCCAGTAAATAAATGCCTGATGCTAGATTTAATCTCAGGTCTTTCTGATTCAAGGCCCAATGTTCTGTCCATTGAGCCACCTCTCTCCATGAGTGAAAGGTTGGATCAGATGAGGACTGGGTTAGGAATTACAATGCTTCCATCTCAATCCTGGCACTGCTACTTCCTATCAATACAACCTTGGATAAGTAACTTCAACATTCTGGCCTTCCATTTTCTCCTCAGGAAAATGAGGTAGTTAGGTTAGATCAGTGATTCCCAAAGTGGGCACCACCGCCCCCTGGTGGGTGCTGCAGCGATCCAGGAGGGTGGTGATGGCCACAGGTGCATTTGGGGGCAGTGAAAAACTGAAAGGGGGGCTGTGATAGTATGTGACAGGGGGCGCTAAGTAATATTTTTTCTGGAAAGGGGGCAGTAGCCAAAAAAGTTTGGGAACCACTGGGTTAGATGATCTGTCTGAGGTTAGACGATCTGTCTTTATGATCCCTTCCAGTTCTAAGGTTCTGGGATGCAAGAAATTAATTTTACAAAGAAATAGTGTCTGTGAGATACTAGTTTCTCCTACAAAAGATTTTTTTCTTTCTCCCTTAGAGAGGGAGAAAAAAAATATTTTTAAAATGGCTCTTCTACTTATAGATACTGAAGATATAAAAGATTAAACAGGGTCATTGGGTCACATTTCTGGAACTTTAAAATATAAAAAGCTTTGTAGGAAGAATTAGATGAGTCATAAGTGCAATCTTTTCCTCTCCTCCCACCACCCTTCCCTCCCAGTTTTTTTTGTCTTACCTTTAGGGATAATTACCTGGTTTAACTGGAAACACCTAAGGGGTACCAAGAGGGACAAAGGAAAGGTACCATGATGCACTGTCCCCCAACCCCCAAATCAAGGAAATAGTTGTTGCCTTCAAACACTGACTCCTCTTTACTGGGGCTGGGACTGTCAGTTCCAAAGGGAGAAGAGGAAAGACAAGAAAGGAAGATAGCAAACACCATGATCTAGGATATTGTCAGAAAGCCTTGAGGCCATAACAGGAGGAGGAATCTACTATATCCTTGCCAGAAACTGCTCTCAGGAATTGGTCCAGTTTTATGCTAAGCTCTCATTAGTCCCTCTGAGAAGGCTCCTGGTTCAGCCAGCACTTTGAGAGTGTGGAGCAAGGGCTGTGGAGCCAGAGCTCCTGGATTCAAATCCTGCCTCTGATATTTAATACCTATGTGACCTTGGGTAAGTTACTAGTTTCCCTGGACTTTACTTGTGAATAAAATGAGGAATTTAGAGTTGATGGACTTTAAATTCCATGTAAGTCTATAATCATCCATGCTTCAAGGAAGTTCAGTGAGGCCGAAGAAGAAGGGCAGGTGGGCATTGTCAGAGTCCCTTCTTAGAACCATCTTGCATCAGTGAACCATCTTGTAGTTGGAAGATTTGGGTTCAAATGTCCTTGACACTTAACTATCTGTGTGACCTTGCCCAAGTCACTGAATATTTGTGGTCCCAAGTTTCCTTACCTGTAAAATGAGGATTTTGAATTGAATGGTCTCTAAAGTCCTTTCCAGCTCTATGCTCATGTTTATATGATTGGCTTCCTACAGGAGTTTCCAGAAAAGAGACAAGAGTAAGAGAGATGAGGTGCCAGGCAGGAGGAGGGGCCACGATTAGGGCAGAGATGGGCTGTCAGAAAAAGAAACATAAAGCTTCAAAAAGAGTTTTTTTCCAGACAGCAACAGTCATCTAGCAAATATTTCAACAATCTCTCTCCTAATGTGACTTTCTTCACTGACACTTGACATTCTGGAGCTGTGGGAACATTTGACAAATCTGTTTACTACAGAGAAATAAACAGCCTTCCTAACCCAAAAGGACTGCCACACAGTACCTGTTCTTCCAAGGGACAAGAAATATGTTCTTTGCTTAGAAGAAAGTGTCAGCAAAGGGAAATATTGAACCTTTTTCCTGACCAGAAGCTCTGTAGCAAAAGTTTATTCATGAAGAGTTAAAACCAATGTATAAGCAACAGTTGCAAAGCCCTACCTTTACAACCAAATTTTCTGAGGAATATTTTGTGGCATAATTAGGTGATAAGGCACTTGGGATTCCATTTTCACCTGTTTGTTTGTGTTCATTCATTCTCAGAAGTTGTTGAAGATGGGTAAGACTGGCTGATTGTACTCAGAGGACAGACTGATCCATCCAATTATCTCCCATTGGGGAAATGGGCAAAGTCCTATCTCTTGGGCTCCCTGCAAAGACAGGTGAGACAGGCTCCCTGTTTTCCTCTTCCATCCATCACTACTAGAAAACAGTCCCTGAAAATATGACTTTGTGTAATTCTTCCCTAGGTATCTTCTGAATGTGAATTAAGTCATCAGGCTATGTGATAATGCTTCGTTAAATGAATTTGCATATTTTCATAAAGTCTTTGGTTTCAAACCTCAGAGTTATCTTAATTAAATTTGATTCAACAAATCAATCATTGAGTATTTATTAAGTACCTACCGTGTGCCCCAGGATTCAAAAACAAAGGCAAAAACAGCCATTTCCCTCAAGAAACTTAAATTCCATTTGGAAAAAAACAATATATGAGTATAAAGATATATACAAGACATATAAAAATCAGTCAATTAGCAAATATTTATTAAGTGCCTACTAAATGCCAAGTACTGTGAAAACAAGTAAAAAAAGGAAGCAATCCTTACTCACAGTAAGCCTTATTCTAATATATAAGATTATATATTCATATCTCTATTATAATATAAATTATAATTTTATATATTGACTATATTAGATATAATCAAAATATGCCATTATGTATTTACCAAATTTAAGTTATTTTTCAGCTGTCTGCCTTTTTGTGACTTCATTTGGGGTTTTCTTGGGAAAGATTCTAAGTTGTTTTGTGATTTCCTTTGCTAGCTCATTTGACAGATAAGAAAACTGAAGCCAACAGAGTTAAGCAAGTCGCCCAAGGTCACGCAGTGTGTAAGTATGTGAGGCCAGATTTGAACTCAGGAAGATGAATCTTCTTGAGTCCAGGTCCAGCACTCTATCCACTGCATCATCTAGCTGCCCCTATTTACTACATATAAATATAATGTTATCTTTGGAAGGAGAGCAAAAGAATCAGGAAAGACTTCACGCGGAAGATGGTGTGTGAAGAAGAGAAGGACTAGGAGGTAGAGGTAAGGACAGGCAGCTTCCAGGCATGTGGGATCACTAATGTAAAGATGTGGAAACAAGAGGTGACTTCAAGAAGTATGAAGAGAAGAGACAAGGCCAGTTGGGTTGTATTTCAGAATGCAGGAGGGAGAGTAATGCCCAACAAGCTAAAGTGAGGATCAAATGAAAATAAGCCTTAGAGGCGAAGAATCTAGTGGATGAGGGAACCAGGAAAGACCCCTGACAATAGGAGGCACATGTTAAATAGAGAGCATTGTACTAGGTCCTGAAGAGGATGCAAGAATGAAATTAAAATAATTTACTCATGATCTGGGATTTCATCATTTGGTGAACTCTTGGAGTGATCCATCACCTTATAACTCAGTACAGCTTAGATTGTTTATTTTAATAAATAAAAACTCTTACTTTCTGTCTTGCAATTGCTCCTAAGTATTGATTCCAATGCAGAAGAGTGGTAAGGTCTAGGCAATTGGGGTAAAATGACTTACCCAGATTCACACAGCCTTAAAGAGTTGGCTAACGGGGTGTTTTGAAGTCAATGACTTTTCCATGATCACACAGCCATTCTATGTCAGAAGCAAGAGTTGAATGAAGATTTCTTGACTCCAAGATAGAAGGCTTCTTCTATCTACCACATCAAGCTGCCTATTACAAAAATATTAAATAATTCAATAAACCCAGAAGATCTTTATTAAAAATATTTACCATAAGCATTGGGATAAAGATCAGTCTCTATTCTCTTATTGAAGGCTTGAAAATTAAACCCTAGAGGAGGCTGAGAGTTCTGTCTCTTCTAAAGCTATTTTTGAAGAAGGGATAATTCAGGGTCATAGAAACAATGGCTAAAAAAAGCTCTTTAAAAAAACATATTTCCTGAAGTCTATTTTTTAAGCTAGTCATGGCCAAAACTGTGTTATCCTCAGTTGTGTTTCCCCCTGAAGTTTAGATGTCTCTAGATATGTCTCTTGCCCAGATCTATTTTAGGAGAGTGAAAAATGGAACCAAGAAATGATATTACAGTCATCTTGAAAATAAGTTTTGAAATTTTGTCATCCTGTATTAACTTCTGCTGTCATTCAGTTTTCCTTAGATATTTCCCTACATTCCAGTATATTTGTAAAGCATAGGTTTTAGATATAGTAGGAATGATGCTGTGTTTGTTCATTTCAGATATATCCAATTCTTCATGACCCCATTTGGGGATTCTTGACCAACCAGTCAAGTGGGTTGCCATTTCCTTCTCCACTTCACTTGACAGATGAAGAAACTGAGACCAAAAGAATTAAATGATTTGCCCTAGGGTCACACAGCTGGTAAATGTCTGAGGCCAGATTTGAACTCAGGAGTTTTCCCTCAAACCTGGCACTCTATCTACTGCACCACTTACCTGTCCTTGTAGGGACCAACTAGAACATCTAAACTGACTGCCTCATTTACACATGAAGAAACCAAGGTAAGCGTATTTCTCTGGGTTTCATTTTGGCTTATGTCTTAATTTGTCATATCCATGTCTTTTTTTATAAAATTATTTTATTTTCCCAATTACATGTACTAACAATTTTCCATGTAAATTTTCTGAAGTTATGTGATCCAAATCATCTTCTTCTTTCCCTTCCTTCCCTTTTCCCAGAGATGGTAAGCAATTTGATTTGGGTTATACATTTAACTATGTCTTAACAAATCATTCCACAAAGGTATACCTGTGCTTTGTCATAGAATCTTGTATCACTTTAATAAGGTGGAATACATTTTGCTTAAGGACTGTGTAATTTGAATCTGTTACCCTAAAAAGTATGATCCCTGACAAAACTATGATTCCCAGCATCCTACTCACTTCCTGTCATTACATGCTGACATAGAAAGGATATAAATTGGGTGTAGTTCCGTCTCTTGTTCACTTTTTCCTTCCCGTTGCAGTTTTGGTGGAGTGGGGATTTTTGAGGAGGTAGAAAAACTTAGTCACGTGGTTCTATTTTGTCAAATAAACTTTCTAAAAATAATACTTGAAGTATTTGACATTAATTTAAATATTACAGGACAGCTTTCTTTTCTCTATACATTCTAGCTCATTCCTTTCTTCTCCTATCTTACTAAATCCCATCTCCATATTGCACCTCCATGAGGCTCCCAAAGCATTAATCTTTCTCTTAAGTTCCAGACTCACAGCTTATATGCCCTAGAACCAAAGAATTTTGGAGCTGAAATTTTGGAATTGGCTAGGTTGTTACAGAACACTTACTTCAGTGGTCTTAATTACAAATGAGAAAACTGTGTCCTATAAAGGTGCTATAACTTGCCCATGGTTATACAGTGATTTAGGTGTATTATTGGGAATAAACTCAAGTCTCCTGACATCCATCTTTACTTTACACCAATACTACTTTTCTATTTTCTACTAGAAATTTCTACCTGGAAATCTTATGAACACCGAGAATCAACGTGATCTAAAACCAAACTTATTGTCTTCCCATCTCTCCCTTTAACTTCCCACCTCCAAACCCATACCTGCTCCTACTCCTGGTTTTTCTTTTGAATAATAGTACTATTATCCTCCTACTCACCTATGGGGTGTGTGTGTGCAGGGAGGTCAGGGAGGATTCATAGAAGGCTTCATGGAGAAAGTGACATTAACTATGCCTTGAAGGAAGACAAAGATGGTGCTGAGAGGGAGGGAAAGCAAGCAAGCACCTTCCAGACATGAGGAAAAGCTTGTGTGACTGGTTGGAGGTAGAAGACAAAGGATGCTGACCTTGGAATCTCAGGAGCTAAGCTCAAGTTGCAGCTCTGCCCCTTCTCGACTCGGTGGCTGTGGCAATTCTTGGCCCCTGTTCCTCATTGGCTGAATGTGGGGTTGGATTGCATGACCTCTGAAGGTCATTTGTAGGGCATCTAGGTGGCAAAGTGATGGAATGCTGGCCTGGAGATAGGAAGAGTCAAGAGTCATCTCTCTGGTTTCAAATCTGGCCTCAGACACTTATTAGCTATGTAACTCTAAGCAAGTAATGTCATCCTGTTTGCTTTAGTTTCCTCATCTATAATAATAAGTTGGAGAAAGAAAATGGCAAACTACTCCCTCCAGTAGCTTTGCCTAGGAAACCCCAAATGGGGTCACAAAGAATCAGACATGACTGAATAGAGCAATTAAAGATCTTTAGCATGTCTAGATCCCAGGCTCTATTAGTCTAGGAATGTTGTATATAGGGAACTCCTGGTAAGCAGTGAAGTTTGGCAGACATATAGCCTTGATGAAAGGAAATAGAATGCAACAAGTCTGAAGAGGTTGGCTGGACAAGGATCTTGGCTTAACCTAGAGGCAATAGGGAATCACAGGAGGCTTTTGATCAGGGAAGTGCCAAAGCAATACCTTTGTCTTTGGAATATTATTTTAGTTTTTTTGTTTTTTTTTAATAAGCAGGATTTATTTTTCCCTTCTCCCACTTCTCCAATGGTGGAGGGGTAGGACTCAAAATCTGGGTAACAAATATGTATAGACATGCAAAACAATCTCTTAAATTTTTAATACCCTAAAACATATCTCATTCTGCATAGTTGGTCCATCATTTCTTGTCAGGAGGTGGGTCAAACTCTGTCATTGGTCCTCTAGAATCATGATTGGTCATTGCATTGATCAGAGTTCAGTAGTCTTTCGAGGTTGCTCATTTCTACAATGATGTTATTCTAGAAATTATTCTCCTGGTTCTCCTCACTTCATTCTGCAGCAGTTCCTTCAGGTTTTCCCAGGTGAGAAATGCAAATTGAAGTAACTCTGAGGTTCCACTTCACATTTATCAGATCGTTGAAACTGACGAAAGAGATAAATGACAAATGGTTGAAGTATTGTAGAAAGACAGATACTAGTGTACTGTTGATGGAACTGTGAATTGGTCCTACTATTTTGGAAAGCAATTTGGAACTTTGCCTCAAAGGTTAATAAACTGTGCATACCTTTTTGACCTATCAATACCACCATTAGGCTTATATTCCAAAGATATATAAAAAAAAGAAAAGGACCCATTTGTACAAAATTCTCTCTCTCTCTCTCTCTCTCTCTCTCTCTCTCTCTCTCTCTCTCTCTCTCTCTCTCTCTCTCTGTGTGTGTGTGTGTGTGTGTTTGTGTATCTTTTTTGGGTGACCTAGAACTGGAAATTAAAGAGGCAAGAATCAATTCAGCAATTGGTTAAACAAGTCATGCTAAATGAATGAAATAAAATACTGTTGGGTTATAAGAAATGACTAAAGGAAGGTTATTTTGATAGCATTTGGAGAAGGGATTGGAGAAAGAAGATGATAGAAATAGGATAGCTTTCTAGGAGCAGTAGTACGCTGGAACCAGTCTGGATGGCTCCTGAGAATTAGTTGATCCCAGAGAGCCAATTAGATAGCTTACAGGATAAAAGGCTACTTGAACAACATAGTAAGAGGTGATGAAAGTTAGGGTGGTGGCCATGTGAAAGGGAGAATATATGTGAATTTGTTATGGGGGAAGAGTAGCACCAAATATAAATAATATTACAAAGACATTTGTTTAGAGGAGAATCCAGACAAAGCCTGTTTTGGGAAATTTTTCTTATGATTATAAAATAAGACAAACAATAAAGGCAAATCAAATAACTTGATTTTGCTGAAAAAATCTTTGAAAAGTTATAAATTTGAAAAGTTATGAAATGAAAATAGGCTTATTTTATTTAGAAGTTGTTTTGAGTTTAATTTATATTTTATAATGTTAACATAGAAGTAAGTCATTAATACTATACACTATTTATTTTTAGGATACATATAATAACAATCAATAAAAGTGTAAAAATATAGACCACATGAGGTAAGGAAAAGAGTAGACTTTTGTAAGCTTCAAGTTGTATGTGTGACACTTACTAGCTGTTTAACCATGTGCAAATTTACTTAACATCATCTTCAAAATGGGGATAAAAATACCTGTTTTACAAAGATAATCCCTCATGGGGATTATGAGGCAATAAAATAATGTTAGAAAAGCTTTTTTGCAAGCTTTAAAGCATTTTATATATTTAGCTACAATTAAGAGCAAATCTAGGCATAGAAAATAAAAAATTCTGATTATAAATTGATTAAAACTGTTAAACAAGTAAAAAACAAATGGAAAGGAAATAAAGAAAATATACAATCATAAAACGAAATAATAACCTTGACTAAGGTATTTAATCTCTCCTAAAAACATGATAATAGTAGTCTTACACGTTAACTTATAATATGACAAAAGAGAGTAGAAAATAAAAGAATAACATACATAAAATTTCCTTCATTATACTATACTAGACTTAATAACATACAACACATTTGATTGAATTTTAGGATGTTGGTTGATAAAAATGAAAAATTACACAAAATTATGATAATAATACATATCAACATTATTTATGTTTTCTATGCATATTTAAAATGGGGCATGGGAGTATTTAAAATATGACAAATACTTCTTTTTTGTCTTCCTGTTCACTTACAATCTCTTTAATTGCCAGATCCTGAAGAAGTATTAGAGTAAATCACAAAATCCTGAGGGATCAGGTGAGAATCAGTGTCAATGTATCCTAATCCCTCACAAGGAGGTGACAAAAAAACATGATTTGAAGTCTAAAGTCATTGAGAAGTAAGAGCTCAAATGAGATAACTTTGAAAATTTAGCTGTTTAAATGAGTCACGTAGGTGGCACAGTGCATAGAGTTCTAGCCTTAGCGTCAGAAAGACTCAGGTGCTAATCTTGAATCAAATACTTAGTTCTGTGGCCCTGGAAAAGTTATCAGTCTCCGTGTGCTGCAAGTTCTTAGTTTTATTTCATTAAATATTTACCAATTACATGTAAAAAAATTTTTTTATAATCAGTTTGATTGTGGGAAGATGGTGAAGTAGGGCATGAAACTTCTTTGCCTTCCTAATATTCTCAACAAATAACCAAAATAACTCCACAGAATTGATGTTAAAAGTGTCAGAAAGAGGCAGGAGTTGGGAATGAAGTTGAGTAGCCTCAGACAAGTAGGGAGAAAGGTTTCTGACTTCACTCACTTCAGTCCCACCACTGCAGAGCCTGGGGAAGGAATCTAGCAAACAGAGTAGAATGAACAAGGTAGCCCCTGGGGCAGGACCTGCAATCTACCTTATGTGCTGAGTCCTGGAGCTCACAACCTGGAAGATACCATATGGAGCAGTTGTGTTGGTGGTGGCCTCAGCCCCAGAGAACCCCTACTAGCCTATAACTGGGGATTGAAGAAATGGACACCATAGAGTCTGTGGCTCCAGGGCTTAAGGGCAGGAACTCAAGCTTCACTGCTCACAAATGAAAGATTTTGAAGGTTCATGGAAGGGGGACTAGATACTGAAAGAGAATGTAACATTAAATATGGTTGCTGAGGAACTTGGGGCCCTGTCAGCTATGGTCACTCCTAGGATAATTGATTTCCTGGTTGTTTCCATAGAGGGAGGTGGACTGTCTGCTTGGAGCTACAGTGGCAGAACTGCCCTTGGGCTCTGATTGGAGCACCTGAGGCCAATCACAGACTAGGGCTTGAGTGAGGGCCTAGGATTACATCAGACTCTGGACTAAAAAACTGGAATAAATAAATAGGACCAAGGGAAAAAAATACACACACAAATTCTAAAATCTCAGATAACACACTCCAACAATTTAGGAACCCTGGGACTCCAGCAAAAAGCCAGTAATTAAATCCATTGGCCTGGCCACTAAAACTTAAAAAATAAATAAAAACAAGCAAGCAAAGGAGGAAGAACCTAACTATTGGTAGTTATGGGGACAGAGAAGACCTTCGCTCAAACTGGCCATGAGCTCAAAAAAATCTTTTGGAAAAGATTAAAGAAGACCTCAAAAACCAAATGAGAAAGGTTGAAGAAAGATTTGAAAAATGAACAAGAGCAATGTAAGAAAATCAAGAAAATTATGAAAGAAAGCTTACCCAAAAGGAAAAAGAGATCCAGAAACTCACAGAAGACATTAAGAAATAGAATCAGACAAAGGAAAGGTAACAATTTTCTAAGACAAGAAGAAATAATGAAGCAAAATAAAAAGAATGAAATAATAGAAGAGAATATGAAACATTTTATCCCCAAAATAACTGATCTGGAAAACAGATCAAGGAGAGAGCATAATGAGAATACTTCGACTCCTAGGAAGTTATAATTTTTAAAAATAGAGTTTAGACACTATATTCCAGATTTTTAAAGGAAAAATTAAATGAGTTACAGATGGAAATAGATAATAAAGTAATAATTGTGGGGGGGCCTTAATTTTCTCTTCTCAGAACTAGATAAATTTAACCAAAAAATAAATAAGAAAGAAGTTAAGGAAATGAATAGAATTTTAGATAAGTTAAAAAATGAGAGACCTCTGAAAGCCCCCACATACCTGCTTGAGGCTAGCATTAGATATAAGCCCAAGAATACACACAATCCAAAAATTATTTCTTGTGGGACAATTATGATTTAGAGAGCATAAATATTTTGCAAAATTCTTACTTTAATGCTTATCATACTATTGTGGTAATCTGGAATTCCTGAGAGGTCGTGACATCAGGATAAAAGTTCCACTGGATATGACCAAAGTGGAAAGATTTGGTCTTGGAAATAGCATGATCCTGGCAACAGATTGTGTCTCTTGCCTAGGGACCAATCTAGCTAAATATGGACCTCTTAATATATGTTTTATAAGAACCACACTGGTTAAAATGATAAAATTAAATGCTAATAGGAATATGGAGAAATAGGTCTAACATTACATTGTTATAATGGCTCTGAATTATTTTTAAGAAAACAATTTGGAAATATACATTGAGCTATAAAATTGTTCATGCTCAATAACTCAGGGATCCCATAACTTGGATTAGCCCCTAATGGCATTACTGAGAGGCTAAAAAAACTATATATGTGTGAAAATATTCATAAAAGCTTTGTAATGACAAAATAATCAGAAATGACACAAATTCAGTGCTGGGGAAATGACCAAATAAAGTGTGATATATTAATGTAATTCATTGTATTATGTTAGAAATGACAAATATTGAAAATATAAAGGAATATGTGAAGAGATGAAAAGAAAAGAAAAGAGAATAAGAATAATACATATTATGATTACATTAAAAATAGCCACAAAATTAAGAGAAAATGGTATCCAAGTAACACAAATCTAAAGGGAACTCAAAAGCAGAGGATGTTTATATCAGTACATATATAATTCACAAAGTTTTAAAGATATTGTAAAGAATGTGGAGCTTGTGGTTTCGTACATTTTGGGGGCATTTGTTTATTTAAATGATTTCTGATGTTGATAGTTACTAAGTATACAATAAAAATAAAGAGATCTATTTAACATAAAAAAACTCTCAGTAATAGCTTATGTAATGGGACGGGGAATTGGAAATATGACATTTAAGTAATACGAAAAATGGACAAATGAAACCATTTATAACTAGTAGCACTAGAAAGACTTCCCATAAGAGGTGGCATATGGATTGAGCTAAAGTTGAGTTAAAGGAAGCCAAAGATCATTGTTGTTATTATTATTAATATTCAAGAGTTCAATAAAAAACTCTTCAAAGATTTTTACTTGAACTCAACCAACAATATGTCAACCAACAACAAACAAATGACCAACATCCAGATTTATTTATGGAAAAGGAAGGGTTCATGATGACAATTAAGGACCAGATATCACAATCAAATATTATAGTCACATTATCCTTAAAGTGTCTAGCTATGTTGATCAATATAGACTGGATAAGGAAACAAAACAAACAAAAAAGCAATACATCACTGCAGAATGTCTCTAAAACCTACCAAAAACCTAACGATATATGACCCGGTGACTAGAATCATAAATCATAAACTCATTTATGTCTCAGAAACTAACAGATGACAAATCCCTGTATTACAACAAATGTAGACTTCAAAATTTCCTTGAAAAATCAACAAATAAACTATAATGAAATCGGGCCACTATCAGAGTCAGAGTTAATGCCCACAAGTGACATGACATTTATCTATAAGACTTTCTCCCAAAGTATAAAAAATTGCCCAATCAATTAAAAAAATTTTGAATTCTAAAATTTCTCTCCCCATCCCACCCCACAATTCCCTGAGGAGGCAAGTGATTTTATATGGATTATACATGTGAAGTCATGCACATAATATTTCCATAGTAGCCAAGTTGTGAAAGAAAACATAAACCAAATAAAACAGTGAAAATAAAGTAAAAAAGAATTATGTTTCACTCTGCATTCAGGGTTTATCAGTTCTCTCTGGAGGTGGATAGCATTTTCCATCATGCATCCTTTGGAATTATCTTTAATCATTGTCTTGATTAGAATATGTAAGGCTCTCATAGTTATAGTTACGATATTGCTGTTACTGTGTAAAGTGTTCTCTTGGTTCTGTCTACTTCACTTTGCATGAGTTCATATAAGTCTACCCAGGTTTTTCTGAAAGCATTCTCTTTGTCATTTCTTATAGCATAATAGTATACCATCACAAACATAGTCCACATCTTGTTCAGCCATTCTCTAATTGATGGGCATTCCCTCAAAGTCTAATTCTTTGTCACCACAGAAAGATCTATAAATATTTTTATGCAAATAGGTTCTTTTCCCTTTTCTTTGATCTCTTTGAGATACAGATTTAGTAGTAGTATTCTGCGTCAAAGTGCAAGCACAATTTTATAGCCATTTGGACATATCTCCAAATTTTTCTCCAGAATAATTAGATTAGTTCACAATTTTGCCAACAGTGCATTTGTGTCCCATGGTTCTTCATTTGTAAAATGGTGATGATAAAAATAATACAAATCTAATAGAGTCATTGTGGGGATCAAATGAGATACATAAATAAATAGCTTTGCAAGCTTTAAAGAACTGATATGAACACTAACTATTATTAGCTATTAACAGCAACAAAGCTAGAATAAGTCCAGTGTTGGTTTATTAATGCCAGGCTATGAATGAAAAGCATTTATTAACCCTTACTAAGCCCTTTATACAAAAGGTCTTCCAATGGGATTAGGTTAATAAAGACAAATTGGCTTCAGATTTTACATTTATCCTTCTTTTTTGTTGTTGTTCTGTCATTTTTCATTCGTGTCCCATTCTTTGGCTTTCTGCCTTTTCAGTTTAGTGATTGCTGGAAAGAGTCAAGTTTCAGGTAATTGGTGGGTTGGAAGCCAAATTGCAAAGTGTTTCAAGGTGAATGAAAGATGAGGAAATGGACCACTAGAGAGTATTACTTTTTTGAGAAAAATCTCTTATGAAAGAGAGAAGATATTGTAGGACATGACTCAAAGCTTAGAATGAGTTTCTTAGTCACATATTCACAGCAAGTGTAGGAATTTGAAACACAACATTGAAAGGAAGAGTGCTACCTCCCCTCAACTCATATCTTCCTGCCTTTCCCCCTACCACTCATTTGCATGGAAGACCAAAAGAATCTTGTGGTGGAGAAAATGAAGGTATTTCAGCCAAAGACAGTCCTTGGAAGGCTATTGGAATGATAACCCTTAAAACGTTGCCAAAGGGTACAGTTTGACAATTTAAACAGGAACTTTCTGACCATAAGAGAGTCACAAGCTTAAAAAATAAATCTTTTTTTTTTTTTTAAACCCTCACCCTCCGTCTTGGTTCCAAAGCAGAAGAGTGGTAAGAGTAGGCAATTGGGAGTTAAGTGACTTGCCTAGGGAGGGTTAAGTGATAGCTGGGAAGTGTCTGATGCCAGATTTGAACCTAGGCCTGGCTCTCAATCCACTCAGCTACCCAGTTACCCCCTTAAAAAATAAATCTTAATGAATACAGACTGCTTAGAAGTACAGCTTACCTGCCTATTTGTTCAGTATTCCTTAGCACTTGGTTCCTGCAGTGAATCAAGCCATTGAGGATGGACAATTTCTCCTTATGGTGGGGAAAAAAAACTACTAATGGCTTTCTCTAGTCCGATGACTGGATATACGAGAGTTTTGTCTTTCTAAAAGAAAAAAAAATAAGGTTCTGGGCTTTAGACTAAAAGGGAGATGACAGAACCCACTTTTCTTATAGGATAGAGGGATCACCCTAAGTTCATGATTACAGTTGAAGCTTGGAAGCAGGAAGTATTAAAGCTTTTGCCAGTAGTAAAGGTTGGCAGAGACCAGCAGGAGCCAGGGGGACCAGAAAGAACTATGAGAGATATTAGAGAGGACCACATGCCCGACAGAGAAGGCACGTTCGCACAAACTAGTGGGCAGCAGACGGGAGGTGGCAGGGAGAACCAGTGTGATGACAGGACTGGAAGGCATCAGCGGTCTTGTGGCATCCTGTGCAAGAAGCATCTCCATGTATCTTCGTCTCTCTAAGTATCTTAGCCACATAAACTCCCTATGGACATCCCTCTTTAAGTGAGTACCCTGGTTACGCATTCCCTCTGGCAGTGTTCCTTCCCATCTTTGCTCTAGCCCAGTGATTCCCAAAGGGGGCGCCACTGCCCCCTGGTGGGTGCTACAGCGATCCAGGAGGATAGTGATGGCCACAGGTGCATTTCTGAGTTCAATAAATAGTTTCATAATTTAAAAGTTCAATGTTTCTAATTTACACCTTTCTTTACTATATTTTATGAAAAAGGTAGAAACATTAATACATATATCTTTCCTATTAATTGCTATTAAAATTTAAAAAAAAATAATTTCCAGGGGGCACTAAGTAATATTTTTTTCCTGGAAAGGGGGCGGTAGGCCAAAAAAACTTGGGAACCACTGCTCTAGCCTCATGTCTTCCTTTTATGTGTGAGCCTCACAAACATCCTGACTATAATACTTCACTAGTATTCTCTAGGCACTTCTATTTGTTCCACTAAAAATATTTGTATTTATCAGAGAATGTCTCTTAGGTTTTGGGGGGTGGTGGTGTTCCAATACTACTGTTCTTAATAACTAAGTATTCTGGTTGACAAGGAAAGTAAATGCATTAGGGTGAGATGCACATGAGCTATAGTTTTTCAATAGCTACAGTCTCCAAAAGTATCTTAAATCTGGGATGGCATGACTGGGTTTTGGGACTCCCCATGAGCTACAAGATAGAGGATTATAACTTGAGATGGTTGCAGGGTTCAATGAAGAGTTTTAGTTTTTAAGGACAGACGATTCCAGAGCATGGTTGTAGTCAGCAGGAGAAGGAGCCGGTGTACTGATAAGGAGAAATTGAAGATGTGAGAAGATAGAGGGATTTGTGGAAGAAGCAAGTTCCCAAGTAATTTAGAATGGGAGAGGATAGGATCAAAGAGAGGAGAAAGCAGAAAGTTTCTCCTTGGCAAAGAGAAGGGCCACTTCTTCCTTGTGACCTGAAGCAAAGGAGGAAAGAGTAGAGGATAATGTATAGGCATCTTGAGATATGGGTAGAGGAGAAGACAGAGCTCAAAGAAACTTTATTTTTTTAGTAAAGTTGAAGTATTTAAGTTGTCCAATTAGAAACAGATCTCATTTAATTCTTAAGAGAGTACTGGAGTGGGGGGCAGCTGGGTAGCTCAGTAGATTGAGAGGAAGGTCTAGAGACGGGAGGTCCTAGGTTCAAATATGGCCTCAGACACTTCCTAGCTGGGTGACCCTGGGCAAGTCACTTAACCCCCATTGCCTAGCCTTTATCATTCTTCTGCCTTGGAACCAACATATAGTATTGATTCCAAGATGGTAGGTAAGGGTTTAGAGAGAGAGAGAGAGAGAGAGAGAGAGAGAGAGAGAGAGAGAGAGACTAGAAGTACTATTATTTTTATTTTGCAAAAGAGGAGACTGAGGCACCAAGAGGTGAAGTAACTTGCCTTAAGTTATGAAGTGACTCTGAAATGAAACTTGAACTTGACTCCATATTTTGGTGCCATGTAGGCACTTTTCAAAGGCTATTCCTGCACGTGAGGTATTGCTGAAATTATTTGGGGGCTTAGGTTGTAAGGTTGAGGCATGGTTGATTAAGTCGAAAAAGGCTAATAAAATAACACTACAGGCTCCTGTGAGAAGCTGCTGAGTGACAGGACATAGATGGCCTCACAGATTCATTGACACAATTTGCTCAGCATCAGGCAGTCCCAATCTGAGCATTCATCCAGGTTAAATGCAAAAAGCACAACCTAAAATACTTTAGGTTCATTGGAATCGTTGTATCAGATGTTTTGTTGTCATCAATGGAGAGAGATCTGTGAGGTCAGCAGGGACCTCATTCTCTAGCTGGGACCAACAGCAGCCAAATGGTTTTGAATTTAGATCGGCACATGACCGATCCACACAAAGAAAATCAAGATTTACATTTACTGGCTGCTTGTGTGGTAGCCACATCAGATATTCTAGTCTGTCTTCTGGTGCTCATTGAAATGCTTTATCTTAGAGACCTTTACCCAGTCATTTGGACAGCTTCAGAGCTATCCATCAGGTCATTGATTATTTTATTAGCTTTTCCATCACTGAATGCTAGCAGGAAAGGCATTATTGTCCTTATTATTCATTTACTCACAGATTCATCTAGCTCTCGTTTATTAAATCCTTACTGCATGTCTAGTGCTGTTAGGCACTATGGTAGAAACAATATAGGACTAGTTTCTTAGGATCATGGAACAATAGGTTCAGAACTGGAAGGGACCTTAGAGGCCATTTAGTTCAACACTCTCATTTATAGTTGAGGAAACTGAGGCTCATAGAGAATAAGTTTGTTTGAGAAACAGGATTTTTTTGTTTGTTTTTTCTGTTTCTAAAAACATTATATGAAGTGAGTATTCCCATATATGTTGTAGGACAGGGGGAAGCGATTATACACAAAACTAAAAATCTTTATTATATAGAGCTTGTTTTTCTTTTTAAACATGTAATAAATTAAATATTTAACTTTCAAAGCTATTTTTGCTTACTTATGACTTTTCCCCTGACTTTTCCTTCTGTTCTCCTCTCATATAAGAGGTGGGGCACGATGCTCAACAAAGTACTTTTTAGGGAATAGAGACAATTTTCCTACTGTCAGATTTTTTGAGTCAGGCCAAGTTAACCTGGGTAATAAAAAAATCAACAATAGAAATCATGACAGAAACGTGTCTCATTAATGTTTCTAAACGTTATTCTCACAACCATCCTGAAAGGTAGATAAAAGAAATTTCATTTTCCCATTTTGCATAGAGAAAGACCAGAGTGTGACTGAGGACATTAACTTTTTCAGTCATCTCCAGGTAGCATAGTCATTGCTACTTGCATACAAAAGATCATGATAGGAGAGGAAAGAAGAAAAAAGAAGGAAGAAAGGAAAAAGGGAAGGAAGGAAGGAAGGAAGGAAGGAAGGAAGGAAGGAAGGAAGCATTTATTGAGTGGCTACCATGTATTAGTTACTAAATGCTTCACAAATATCTCATTTGAGCCTCATAACAACATTGTGAGGTCGGTGCTACTATAATCCCGATTTTATAGTTGAGGAAAGAAGTTAAGTGACTTGCTCAAGGTCACAAAGTGTTTGAGGACAAAATTGAACTTGGGTGTTCCTGAGTCCTGGGCCAAAGGACTTTATTTGCTATATTATCATTCAGCTCCTTTTCAGTTTGAGGAGGTAGAGCTTTGGGGATATCTGGCTAACTGGGGAGATACTTGATAAGATCTAAGAACTAAAATGGATTTCTGACCTTAAGTTAAATGAATGTTGGGTTGAGGGACTTAGGGGAGATAATATAGGAGATGGTTGTTAGGAGATGAATATAAGAAGACAAAGGAAAAATTCCAAGAAGAATCAAAAAAGAGACATGATCTTAGCCTAGATTCTGATACTTTTTGGTGTAGACAGTGACTGTATGATGACTAGCATATGGAGGTCAGAGTAGCAGCAGGCTACTGGCCCTGACAACTACACCTCAGTTGAAGACTATAATTGAGGATCAGAAGTTGACCAAAAGAGCTGTAGCCCTTCTTAAGGAAAGGGAGAAGTTTATTAAACACAATAATATACAGAGGAACTGGTTAATGGAACTATAACTTTCCTTGTGTGTGGAGATCCTTACTAACTACAACATTCCCCCAAAACATTGGGCAAGATATTAGGTGATCCTAAAGATTGGCAAAAACCAGCTGGAACAGAGATGTGATGCCTATATAAAAGTAGTGGAAATGACCACTGGGTAGCAAATTAAATGCAATGCTTGAAGGAGATCAGAGGAAAACAATATCTGGTGGGAAATGAGTCTGGTAGAGAGCAGCTTGATGACATCCCCAGACGACTCAGCTTTGTAGAATTAGGCATAAGTTGCCCCACCATATGCATGTGACCTTATTATTCATGTTTCTTATGATTGGATCCCTTTATGGAAATCCTCTAGATGTGTATTTTCCTTATATTCCATGTGTGATTCTTATGAAGGTCCATTCTTCACACTGTATATATTTTCACAAGAGTAACTCGAGCTTCAAGGGGAGAATGTTGTTGTTCTGTCTTTTTCAGTTGTGATTACCTTTGATTTTTTTCTGACTTTACCTCCCATATGGGGGTTTGGGTGTGGTGCTCATGTGGTACTTTTAAAGGACTTTTGGCTTTTAGACTTTTTGGGTCAGGCAACAACAACAACAACTCACATTTACATCTTTCTTTAACGTTCACAAAAGTTTCTCTCTCAGCCCCATTTAAAGTTTTCTTGGCCAAGATACTGGAGTGGTTGGCCAGTTCCTTCTTCAGATCATTTTAAAGATGAGGAAACTGAGGCAAACAGGCTGAAATGACTTTTCCAGTGTCACACAGCTAGTATGTATCAGACGCCAGATTGAGCTCAGGAAGATAATTCTTCCTGACTCCAAGCTCAGTGCTCTATCTACTGCACCACCTTGCTGTCCCATTGGAGGAATGCTTTGTTTTCATTTTATTTTGTCATTACATTAGATGTTTTATTTTCAATGAAGTGTTACCTCAGGTTAACTAGTAAACATAAACGCATTGAAGAGAATTAAGGCTAGGGTTCAGAGAAGATTCTGAAGCACAAACCTAAGACCTGGAGTAGCTACTGCAGAGCGTTAGCTGAGACGATTTCGAGCTACTTCATACGGATGGAGAAACTTGGGTTCAGAGAGGTAAAAGTTGCAAAACTAATAAGTGTCAAACTTGAGATTTAAGCTGTGGTTCTCCAGCTCTAAGACTGGTCTTTTTTGCATTGTGCAATTATAGTTATGTCAAGAGAGTTTGGAAGAGGCTGTCAGATAGTAAAACTTTAGCATTTTAGACTTTCAGAAAGCATTTGTAAATAGTGAGGAGGACAATTTAAAGTCGCTAATCAGAATATGTTCTTCTATTCATATTGCCTTAGCTATGTTCTACTTCTGATCTTCTAGGGTTTTTGCCTCAAATACATGGATGAGGCCAAGGCATTGATGCATCTGATTAAAAAACAAAAGCATGAAATAGAAAGTGTTTGTGTTGGAGGTCCTGCTTCTTATTTTAAATAAATGTTATTGATATATATATATATATTTTTTTTTAAAAAGGCAATATGTTGTAGTGGATAGAACTCATTACTAGGAAAGCCTGGCTTCAAGCCCCATCTCTGACACATTTTGGCGGTATGACTCTGTGGAAGTCATAGTAAGCTACCTCTCAGTGCCCCGGGCAACTCTAACACTACAAAACGTAGAAAAGAAGCTGACCTGCATCTTTTTGTAGATATAGAGGGAGTTTCTTCATCTGGAAATTCCCTATACGAATGAAATCCAATTCTAGTCCCTATCCCTTTCTTTTTTTATTTATGTCATCTTCGTTTCCTTATTTATTTCCTGTCTCAGATCGAGAGATCCCTCCTTTATCAAAAAGAATTTTAAAAGACAAGAAGGAAAAAATCAATTCAGAAAAATGAACCACGATATCAGCCAAATCCAAGAGTATAAACAGCGTTTCATGTCCGTAGTTATCTACCTCTGCAAAGCAGAGACAAAGATGGATGGATGCCTTCTCATTTCTCTTCTTGGGGACCAGGTTTGATTATTGTCATTGCATACTCTTTTAGTTTTTTATGTGCTTTATTCTTTCTATTTACATTGTTGGAATTATTACATACACATATGTATATATGTGTGTATATATGTGTGCATGTATGTATGTATTTTTTCCTGGTTCTGCTTTTCATTTTACCTCAGCATTTTACATCTGCTTCATATTTTATATCATTTGATATTACATCAGTTCATGTCTCTTCATGAGGCACAATAGTCTTCAGTTTCATTGTTTCCTAAGAGTATGGCAATATTCTCATACATTCATGTGCCACAATTTGTTTAGCCATTCCTCAGTTGATGGGCATCTGTTTTTTTTAAGTTCTTTGCTATGGAATCCTTGACTTCTGTGTTTCTGAGCACTTTTATTTGGTCACAGCCTGGTTTCTTTTAGACTTGCCTAATTTATTTTAGGCTTGGAATATCTCCTCTAGTGTTTATTACTGCTTTAATGTCTCTCACTATCTTGCCATTACTATATTCCTTCTGTTTTTTGCTCCAAACACATACATATTAATATGTTCTATATATTTATATTTGTATATATGTCTATGTGTATATATCCATTGATGTGAATTGAAAAGACAATAGAGTTGTCTGTCTACAGAAAGAAAAGAACTTCCCTTCCACTAAAATGGTTAAATTCTTGGTTAGGGAAGTGTATATCATCTCAGACTCACTTTTACTTCTAATTTAATGTTTTAATCCTGCAGTGTAGGGACAAGAACACTTGATTGGAAGACCAGAGCTTGGGATTCTAGTTTCAGTTCTGTCATTAAAGTAGCTGAATGATCTTTGGCAATTCACTTATTTCTCTGAGTCTCAGTGTCTCCTTTGGGTAAATAAGGAAATTGGATTCAGTGAGTAGCTCTAAAACTTAAAAAGTTATGGAATAATCTGCCTATATTCAAAAGCTTTACTTTGGATGGCCTCAATATAAAATGGAAATTATCTTGGTTCTGCATACAGCCACACCCAGCTAACTCAAAGTGGCAGCTGTGTGATCAGTCACTAACTACTGAAACTTGAAAATCTGCAAGCAAGTGAAAAACCTCAGAAGGAAGTCAAGGAAAACAAATTCATCCTCAGATGCCCTTTGCTCACTTATTCTGACAAGTGGAATTTGTTGGTTGAAATACTTTCCAGTCCAGTATCAATTATACTCTAGTAGAATCTCTAAAAGGAATGGAGTCTTTGTATTTTGATACACTGCTCTGCTATTTGTGAAATCACATGAATTTGAGATAGAAAAGACCTATTAGGTCATCTGGTCCTCTTTGCCAATTCAAGACTCTCTGTTTAGTACTTCATTTAGTTTACTTCTGAAAGCCTGGAGTGTTGGAGCTTTCATAGCTAGGAAGATTGTCTTTCTTGTATTCTGCCTAAGGGTGCTTCAGTTGCCCCTTCTTTGTAGATGACTCCCACATCTATTGCCTCCAGCCCTGATTTCTCTTCATAGCTCCAGACCTACTTCTCAATTGGTCTTTAGGGCATCTCTACCTGGGTGTTCCATGGGTATCTTAAACTCTCCATACTGAAAACTGGGTTTATAATCTTTCTTCCTACTCTGTCCCTTCTTCTGGCATAACAATTTTCCCCAAAGATTGATTCTCCCTGTCTTATTGAGGATGGAAGTACAGTGGTTACTCATAGGCTGATTGTTTCCACTGCTAATTGGCACAGAAGCTTTGACTTGCTCTATTTCCAACATGGGCCAATTGATACACTTTTCACAGCTTCCCTTCTACCTCTTGCTTTTGGAGGCTGTGCCATATTGAAACTTCTAACTTATTCCTGTTAGAAAATGTTTATTTGCTCTTTGTTTTAGATAGATACTCTTACCATTTTAAGAAAAGTTTCATTTATCTTTGGAGAATATTGAATAGGAATAGAATGGAGTATACACATTTTTCAGCTACACATGGCATTGTCACAAAAATTTGACACTATTATATTAGGGCATTAAACACCTTAAATAAATGCAGGAAAGCCAAAATACTAAGTGCATCTTTCTTGATTATAATGTAATAAAAAATCAAATTCAATAAGTCTCGGCTTTTGAAGCAAAGATTAAAATTAATTGGAAACTAAGAAACAATCCTAAATGAATGGACAAGTAAAAGAACAAATGATAGAAACAATGAATAATTTCACTGGTAAAAATGACAACAATGAAACAAAGTGTCAACATTTATGGGATGAATTCAAAGCAGAAATTGGGGAAAAAACACATCTCTAAACACTTAAATCAGTAAAAGAGAGAAAGAATAGATCAACAAATTGGGTATGCAATTAAAAAAATCCTAGAATACTAACAAGTTAAAACCCCCAATTACACACCAAAATGCTAATGCTAAAAAAACCATATTAACAAAACTAAAAGCAAAGAAACTATTCAACTATTAATGTAGGAGTTGTTTTTAAAAAAAAAAAGATAAACACTTAGGTAATGGGGTTAAAAAATAAAGAAGGAAAAAATTACCTGTATCAAAAATGAAGAAGGTATATTCACAACCAATGAAGAATTAATAAAAATAATTATTAGAAGATATTTCACACAACTATATGTCATTTACTTAACTGGATTAATATTTACAAAAATATAAATTGCCCAGATTAACAGAAAAGAAAAGAATTACTCAAATAATCAAACTTAAAAGAGAAGAAACATGCCATAAATGAACTATCCTTGCCCTGCTAAAAAAAACAACAAACCCAAAACCAAAACAAAGAAACTCCTAAACAAGATATATTTACAAACAAATTCTACCATGAACTTAAAGAATAATTTCTTTTTTCTTTAAACTTTATCTTCCCTTTTAGAGTCAATACTGCATATTAGCTCTGAGACAGAAAAGTGGTAAAGGTTAGGCAAAGGGTGTTAAGTGACTTGCCCAGGGTCACAATGCTAGGAAGTTTCTGAAGCCACATTTGAACTGAAGGTGTCCTGTATCTAAGCTTGGCTCTCAATTCATTGAGGTACCCAGCTTTCCCCAGAATAATTAATTCAATACTACATAAATTGTTTGAAAAAATAGGTAAAGGATATTCCTACCAAATTACTTTTATGATATAAATATTGTTTTGGTACCTAAACTAGGGAAAATAAAAATAGAGAAAGAAAATTATAGGCCAATATCCCTAATAAATATTGAGGCAAAACAATTTTATATAAGACACTAGCAAGGAAAGCATAGCAATACATCACAAATATCATACATTATGGTCAGCCAAAATTCAGGGATGGTTCAATATTAGGAAAACTATGAGAATAATTGACCATATTAATAATAAAACCAACAAAAACATATAATTGTTTCATATCTAAAGAAATAAAACCTTTTTGACAAAACACAACACTCATTCCTGTTAAAAACTGGTTAACTCTTAAAGATGACAAAGTATCAATTAATTGCCAGTTTGCTGTAGTGGAAAGAATTTTGACTTTGGGAGTTCCCTGTAGACACAGAATGATTAGCCAAAAGTCTAGAAACAGATTTTGCATAGTAAGGAGGGGAATTGAGAACAAATGAAGTGTTTGTTGTATCTCTGCCACTCAGATTTATTGAATGTCTACGGAGAAATCCTGATTTCCCCAGGAAAGGTCACTGGCTCTTGTTATCATGTACTTGAAGTGCAGTCAACACCTCTTATGGAACAGGAGAAGAGAAAAAAAAGAGGTGCAAATGGATTTCACCCAACTATATGTCAAATAATCCAAATTAATGGTACCAAACTCTTTTTCAATCATTTTGGATAGCCTGAACCCCAATGTGCATTTATTTAGCTAATAACTGGTTTTCCCTACTGTGTTAAACTCTGTCTTATGACAAAAAATGAGTTCATGTGTTTCTTATTCATTTATACAACTCATCAAAATGTTATCCTGCAAGAACTCTTTGAGGTCTGAGAAGCCTCAAATATTCTTCTATAAGTTGATATTATTTCTTATTTTAAGGTTAGAAAAAGGAAATTATATGTTGGTCAAATGAGAAGTAGAAGAATGTAGTTGAAAGCCTTGAACTGGCCAACTTTGTGTGGGTTTTCAGATGGGCAGAGAGCATGCTCTCACCTCCTATATAAACTCTTGACATGTTCTACATGTCAGTTTATTGGATCCCTGCTATATTCTTGGCATAGTTTGATGAAAATGATACAGTCCTTCATTCTCATCAGCTTTTTCCTTCTATTTCCCCCAACAGTGCATCCAGAAAGAGATAAGAATGGAAGGTCTATGAATGGTCTAAACTTTCACTGTTTCTATCCTCTTCAGACTTTTAGTTATCTTGCAGGGTCATTAAGTCCCTGTAGGAGTCTGGTCTCAAGGACCAAGTTTACTTGTGTTGACGCCCTTGTTCCCACACTACCCAATATTTGTTTTTTATTTCCCATGTTGATCCCATCAGTCCATAATTCTGAACTGAAGGCAGTGTGGCATTGAGAATAGAGTGTTAAATTAAGGAGTCAGGAAGATATGAGTTCAAATCCTGCTCCAGACATACTAATCTGTGCAATGTAGGCAAGTCACTGAACATATTTCAGTCTTAGTTTCTCCATATGGAAAATGATGATAATTATAGCATTCATCTTACAGGGTAATTGCAAGAATTAAATGAGAATACATATATATATATATTTATATATATACATACATATATATTTACACACACACAAAGAAAGCTCTGTGTAAATCTTAAAATAGTTTCTCAATGTTAGCTTTTATTATTATTAATTATATGTTAGGTAAGATCTTCTTAGCAGAGATGTTATTGATAATGTAAATCTGCCCATCACCTTGTAAAATAAATATTCTAGGATTTGTTTCCTCACTCACATGGTGGTCATGACATAGTAGATTATAAATTTCTTGAGAGAAGGGGCCAAATCTCATAAATATCTCTCACAGCACCTAGAACAGTCCTTTGCATACAAGTACTCAATAAATCTTTATCAAATTAATAAATGAGAATACTTATAGCATTAAGAGTGGAAATTGCAAAGAAAAGACTGAACATTTCAGGAGTAATTTAATGAGTGTGTTCAGGATTTTCTAACTCAGTGTCCACTAGCCTAGTTTTGGAATGGCATTTCCATTACATTAATTACTCAATCATTCAATGAAATCTTATTAAGCACCTCATATATGGCAAATGGTAGTTTGGCATAGTTAAATACTCAGAGTCAGGAAGAACCAGGTCCAAAACTTACTTCTGACATGTAGGGGATTGTGACCCAGGGCAAGTCACTCAACTTTTCAATGCCAGGCAACTCTCTAAGATTATATACTGAGAGATGGTTCTGAAATGCGTAGGTACAAGAGATTTCTTCATTGGGAGTTTCCTATACCAGTGAAATCGTAGGCCCAATCTTATCTCTCTAGATGCTAGAAACTGTGCTAGATGATGGAGATACAAACAAAAAAGAAATAGTCCCTGCCTTAATGGAACTTCTATTCTTTTGGGGGAGATAGCTTATACATAAAAATATATAAAATAAATATAACCAAAGGAAGAAATCTGAGCTATCGAAAAGCCGTATAAAATGCATTGAATCACAAACCTTTAGATAAATGTAAATTGAAGCACCTCTGGGGTTCTCCCTCATACCCATTATGTTAAAAAAGTAGCAAAAAAAGACAAATGCTGGAGATGCTATGGCATGCTAATGTCTTATTGGCACACCTGTGAATTGTTTGGCCATCTGGAACTATTCCTTTAAAGTCATAAAACTGATATGTTTTGACTCAACAATACCAATATTAGGAGTCTACCTTATAGAGATCAAAGTGTAAGGAAAAGGGCTCATCCATATGTTATTGCATGTCTTTTTTTTAGTGGCCAAAAAATGTAAACCAAAGGGTTAATCATCAGCTGGGGGAGTAGTTAAACAAATCTTGATTTGTGAATGCAATGGAATATAACCATCCTAACGATGAAATGGACAGTTTAAGAAGACTAGGAAGATCCATAGGAACTGATGCGTACAGAAGTGAGCAAAACTAGAAAACAATTTATATGATATATATGTATATATATATACATATATATACATATATATATAATGACAGCAATATAATAGAGAAACAATTTTGAAAAGCTCCAAAATTGTGATCAATACAATGATAAACCACAAATCCAAAGGACTGAAGGAGAAACATGTTATCCAATTTTTATTAAATCAATGATGGACTTAAAATGCAGAAATGAAGCATACACTTTCAGACATTGTTGTTTTGGGGATTTGTTTGCTGGACTATACATATTTATATTGAGAGTTCCATTTATTTATCTTTCTATTTATGTATGTATCTGTTGTTCAATTGGTAGGGGTAGTGGGAGGGAAAGATAATAAAAGCCCACAATTCAAAAATAAAGAAGTGAGTAATTGAGTTTAAAAATAAATACCTGCTAGCTTTTTGGAAGTGTTTTGGGGGAAGCATCTGTGGACTGAGTTGGGACTCAGGAAAAGCTTCATGTAGTATTTAGAGAGGTCAAGTCACTGTAAAGAAAACAGGGCAGCAAGCCCTCATGTTCAAAATTTCTAACAGAGAAAGCTCTTAGTTGAGGACAAAGGATGTAGGTTTCATTACTTTTCCTTCTGCTTGTCCTCTCTTATTCTCTTTTCAATTAAAAAGGAGTTCTCAGATCCCCAAAATCTTATTCTGCAACATCCATCCATATTTGGGTCAAGTGTGTTCACCAGACCATGAGATTTAACAGCTTGGGAACACACTACAATGAATAATGAAGCATAATGACTCTAATTTATAATCTGTTACAGACAGATGCAATAAAGCAAGACCTGAGGTTTTAGAAGTAACCTGCTAATTCTCAACAGATTTTAATTCTTCTGGTAAGTTTCTGTTAACTCCTGAGTTACCTGTGTTTTTCCTTGTCTGTTAAAAATCATTCCTGAATAATAAAAACAGTCAATCTGGTACCTGAAAAAATATTTAAAACTCTCTCATTTCTGTAGCTCTGGCTAAAAGGGTCCTCTTGCTTAGAACTTACAATGAACTTTAGAAGAGAAGTTTTGATCATACTGTGACACCAGGGGGCAATACTGACCATGCCTGACCCCATTCAATGGCAGAGACTAATCAATAAATGGGCTGGTTAAGGGCGTTCACACTGGCTGTCATGTATATTGCCCAACACCAGAGGGTGCTCTGGGGTACTAACCATAGCTCCCAGGGCATCTCTTAGGATTCTGGGCAGCTGCTGTGACTCACTCCTTTGTCTCTGCACCTCAAGAATAATGCTTCCCCCACCTTTGTTTCTTCTTGTAGTCTTGGGTGTGGATTTATCCTCTTGACTCTTGACCAGTAAGAAGACTCCACTTTTCATCCCATGCCTGCTATTGTGGTCATTTACTAAAGATGTTTTACCCAACTCTTTGATCATTATATTTGAAATAAATCAAAAGCAGATGCATCAAAGCAACCACTATGGGCATCTTCTCTCAGAGCTG
The DNA here is from genome assembly GCF_016433145.1 of Gracilinanus agilis. Taxonomy (NCBI): domain Eukaryota; kingdom Metazoa; phylum Chordata; class Mammalia; order Didelphimorphia; family Didelphidae; genus Gracilinanus; species Gracilinanus agilis. The sequence continues at coordinate 169,385,224 of NC_058134.1, forward strand.
GCAGCCACCACCTGCCAAGCCCCAAACCCAGGTGTCTCAGTTCTTTCGCCCAGCCACTCCCAGGGGGAGTCAGCAGGTGACCACCTTTAGGGATTTTCTATTGATGCCAGAACCTCTTGAAGGTGTGGGTCTGGGTGGTGGAGGTGAACTGGGTGATCTTCAGTTAGTTTCTGTCTCTTCAGGTAGCAGAGGCTTCTTTAGCTCTGCCAGCAATCTGCATTTTAGGCACTGATTCCTTCGTCCAGCCCACAGATCACAGTGTCTGCTCTGGGCATAGCTCTGCTTACATTGGTTCCTTGCCTTGAGCCTGGCTCGTGCCCAAAGAGGAGAGCCAGAGCTGACTCACTCTTACATCTTATCCCAGGAAAATGACCAGAGGCTGAGAGACAGGCTGGTCTTGGGACCAGTATTTTGTTTCTCCTCATTCGTTTTCATCTACCACCCCATTTCTTTTATCATGTCAGCTGGGTACATCTCCATTCTGAGGATTCATTCTCTTGTGCCTGACCGCAGCCTCTTCCTTCTGCCTGGACAGACATAGGACTGTAGCTGGTCTGACCCATCCTTCCTTTAGGCAAGGAGGAAGAAGAGTAGGGTTAGATGAGGAAGTCACAGGATTGCCACTAGCAAGGATCTGAATGATTGCACATCTACTCAGTCCCTCCCAGGGGTACCTGAGGAAGATGACCTATTAAGGTTTGGATCCAACATAGACTTGGAGCTCATTTTGCTTTATTAGAGACAGCTGTGGAATGCTAGATAAAGAGCTAACCTCAGGCAGAAAAGAAGAGCCTGACAAACACCATGCACTGTGCTAAGTGATTTACAAATATTGCATTTGATTCTCAAGATAATCCTGGGAGGTAAGTGCTTTTGTCATCCTTATTTTATAGTTGATGAAACTAAAGTAAACATATAAAGCTACTTGCCCAAAGTTATACAGGTAGTAAGTGTCTGAGGCCATCTTTAAAATCAGGTCTTCTGGTGTCCAGATCCAGCTTTCTATTTACTAAGCCACCTAATTGTCTAAGGTCAGTCAAATAGGATTATAAGTATTGCCTCTAATTTTTTTAGGCTATGTGACCCTGGATAAGTCACTTATCCTCTAAGGGTGCTTATATAGTTATCGAAGTTGTAGAGAATCTGTAGATAGAGGGTTTCCTCCACTGGGAGATCCCTATATCAATGAAAGTCCCTATCCCTTATCTCTACTATTTAAAAAAAATTATTTTTTCTAGATTATATATCAAGACAAGTTTTAATAATCATATTCTGACATTTTGTGATTGATGTTTTCTCCATTCCCTCCTTCAGCCTCAGAAAATATGATATATGTTATCATATAATATATAGTTAGTTACACATTTGTCATGTTATAAAAGAATGCACATATCACTTACACTAGAAAAAAATTCATGGAGGGAATGAGGTGAAGAATGGTATACTTTGATCTGCATTCAGGTTCCATCTGTTCCTTCTATGGTGGTGGATATCTTTTTTCATCATGAGTCCCTTGGAGTTGTGCTGGATACTTGTATTTGTGATAATAGTTATATTCTTCACAGCTGATCATCATATATTATTGCTGTTACTATGTACAGTGTTCTGCTGGTTCTGCTCACTGCTCTTTGCATCACTTCATATGTCTTTCTAGTTTTTTATTCATCATTTCTTATGGCATAATAGTATTCCATTACCAGCATATTCTCCAACTTGTTCAGTCATTCCCTAATTGATGGACTTCCCTTCAGCTTCCACTTCTTTGACACCACAAAAAGAACCACTACAAATATTTTTGTAGAAGAGGTCCTTTCCCCTATCTTTGATCTTTTTGGGATGCAGCCTATTCTTTTTAGGTAAAATTTTTGTGCTATGCTAATTTTCAGGTTTATTAAAAAGTCATCCTTGAATCATGAAATCTTAGATGTAAGAGAAAGGTCATGCATCAACAACTGCCTTTTGAACATCTCTAACTGTATGTCCCATAAGCATCTCAAACTTAACATTTCCAAAACAGAACTAATCTTTCCCCCCAAGCCCTGACTTACCAAATTTCCTGCCTCAAGTTTCTGTTGTCTTTTGCTCAAGAGATTTTTCTAGAGCACTGATCTGATTATGCTGTGTTTCACTTTTATCTCCAGGGTCAAGTATAAACTCCTCTGTTTGGCATTTAAAAGACTTCACAACCTGATCCCTTTCTACCTTTCCAGTGTGTTTGCACTTTATCCCTCTCCATACACCCTGCATTCCGGATGTAGCTGGCCTACTTGTCATATCTCAAATTTAACAGTCCATCTCCTTTCTTTTCTCTGACCTTCCCTCTCCCTTATGCCTGAAATGTTCTATCTCTTTATATCTGTATCTTAGTTTTCCTAGATACCTTCAAGATAGACCCAAATCACCTTCTTCTATAGAAGGCCTTCCTTGATGACCCCAGCTCCTAATGGGGGACCTTTTAAGATCCCCTTACATTTATGCATATGGACATGTTTTCTCAGATTCCAGGCCAGGAGGAGATTGTTGATTTGAAACAACTACCCACAAAATGATAATCTTCATCTACATAATTTTAGTATAAGATCTTCCTACTTTAGAAAATTTATGGAGTTACAACCTAGGAGCCAAAATGGTGGAGTAAAGGATGCTCAGCTCACCTGAACCCTCTGTACACACACAAAAGAAAAGAAATTACCTCAAAAAAAAGCAAAACAGGAGGAGCATATCTCACTAGAGTAAGAAGAGAGAGGGAGCCCAGCAAGTGCAGCATCTGTGGAAACTGGCAGAACCAGCCCAACAAACTGTTATGCAAGCTGAGGCAGTGAAAAGGCTGATCAGCTAAGCCACTCAGTATGGGTAATGAAGGCAGAATAGAGAGCAGGAGACCCATGCACTCCCATGTGGCCTGAGGCAATGAAGGAACAGAGTGGGGGACCAGCCCAGCCTAAGCTACTTGGCAAGAGTAGCAAAGGCAGAGTGAAGACCAGCCCAGCCCATGAGGCAACAGAACTGGAAGCACACATGGGGGGCAGAATCTAGCTGGACAAAACAGCTGCAAGCCTCTTCACAGCAAGCCAGGAGATCTACCTTTGACAGACACTGCTGGAGACAAAAGCAACCTGATCTACCCCAAGTACCAGAAGAGTACTCTGCAAACTTGGAATAGTGCTCCCTCTTCCCTAGGATCAGAGAAGAACCTCACTAGATAGAAAAGGAAATAGGAAAATAAATCTAGAAAAATGAACAAAAGACAAAGAAAAAACCAGACCTTAGAAAGTTATTATAGTGACAGAAATTACAAATTCAGAAAAGGACAACAGTGCTAAAAAGGAAATGTGAAGCCTCAAAAGAAAGTGAGAAAGGATATCAAGCACCAAAGGAACACCTATAAAAACTTGAAAAGAAGTTAAAAATAAAATAATAAGAATTGACAGAAAAATGCAATAGCTGGGGGGGAAAATCACTGAAGAAACCAACTCCCTAAAAACTGGAATAGGCCAAAGGAAATGAACAAACAAAAAATCACTGAAGAAAGAAACTAAACTCTATAAAGTCTAGAATGGACCAAACTGAAATAAAGGCAAAAGAAAAAAAATTTAGAAAACAATTTAAAAAGTACTGTGAGGCTATCTTAAAGGTTCATAGATTCTTTGTATTAAGATTTTTTAGAAAGTAATTTTAGGGAAAGATGTTACCAATGACCTGGACAGGAATGCAAATCTGCCAGACAAAATTCTTTAAGGGCCATTATTATTCCACATGGCATAAAAAGATGACAGCAATAGAAGATGCCCACCAGAAATTATACACCACATCATGAGACTGAATAAACCTTTAGACATAACAACTGAACTTTGACTGTTGGGTCATCTGTCCTCTACAGTCTTCCTGATGCATTGATATTTTATTTTGATTGAAAAGCCCTCTGCCAAAAAGAGGAATGCCTGCAATGGCTCCTTCTCAATGCATCTATCAATCATTTTTAATGTGTTCAGAAACACCCAAATATAGTTAGACTCTCTATGAATTTTGTATAATACCTTTGGTCCTTTATGTATCTTGGTGAGACAATCCTGAAATGTATAGATAACATATGTGGAATGATTCATTGGGTAGTCTAATATATCTTCCAATAATTCAGAGGGGGGAATGTGGAAAATTAATGATAATTTGAATCCATTTTCGACCCCCAAAATAGTCTTTTGATTTTAAAGCAAAATATCTCAAGTTTGAAGCTCTGAGACCATACATGGAGATCTTCATCTTTTCGTCTATCATGATAGGAGATACTATATCTGTAATGTTTGGCCATTCTAAATATCAAGTGGTTTCTCCTGGCATCTGAATTAAGACCTACATCTTGTCTGGACTGAGGTCTGATTCTGCCAGTTAGAAAAGCTCAGGAAAGGAATGTTACAAAGAGCATAAATTGACAGAGGACAGGAAATTGTTCTCTTTCTTTAGAACCATGACTAAAGAGGACATGTAATTTAGCTCAAAGCTGGTTTTTCCTACTCATGGGAGAGGTGGCAGAAAGAGCTAGTTAACTACACATGCCATCCTTCATTCTTACTTTCTCTGGCCTTCTTTTTGCTATTTAAGAAATAATTGTTATTAATTTAAAATGTGATCTACAGAGAATTTTAATTATAACAAGGAAACACAAAAACTCAAGAAAAACAACTTCCTAAAATTAGAATTCAGCAAAAAGAAGCTAATGAATCCATAAAATGTCAGGAAATAATAAGACAAAATTAAAAGAATGAAAAACATAGAAGAAAATCTGAAAAAAACAACTGACATAGAAAAATAAATTCAGAAGAGACATTGGAATATTCAAAATCCATGATCAAAAAAAGAACCTGTATGTGTGTGTGTGTGTGTGTGTGTGTGTGTGTGTGTGTGTGTGTATATATATATTATAAGAAATCATTGGGGAAAACTTCCCTGATATCCTTGAACAAGAGGGAAATACAGAAATGGAAAGAACCTGCAAATCATCTGAAAGAGACCCTAAAATAAAATACCATAGGACAATTATAGCCAAATTTCAGAACTTCCAGGCCAAAGAGAATTACAATGAGAAGCACCTAGAAGAATAGAATTAAAATATCAAGGAGCCATAGTCAGGATTACATAGAACTTGTAGCTCATACATTAAAGAACTGGAAGGCATGGAACATGATATTCCAAAAGGCAAAAGATCTAGGACTACAACTAAGAATGACATGTGCAGCAAAACTGAGCATAATCCTATAAGGGAAAAAAATTGGCATTTAACAAAATAGAAGGCTTCCAGACTTTGCTGACCAGAACATCAGAGCTGAAAAGAAAATTAAATGACCAAATTTGATGCTCAAGACAAACATAAAATTAGTAATATGAAAATTTGAGTGTTTCAATAAGGTTGAGTTGAGTACAATCATATCTCAGAAGGTGATAACTGGGATACCTAAGATACCTATGATATGTTAGAAACTTAAGATACTTAAAGTTCTTAGGATACCTATAGTACTTAAGTTACCTAAGAACTCTGGCCCTGCTAAGACAAGGAGAAGTATTCATTAAAAGAAGGCAGGAAACAAGCTGAATAGAATGTGCCAATATTCCCTCCCAAAACAACAAAAAAACACAACCAAGAAATCAGAAAGAGGAGAGATGAGGAATGGAGAGATAAAAGGTGTGGGGGAGGATAACCTATCTCTCGTGAAGAGGCATAAGAGTCAATACAATGGAGGAGAATATGGTTTGGGGGGGCAGCAGGCCATTCTTGAACTTTTGTCTCATCAAAACTATCTCAAAGTGGAAATAATACTCACACACAGTCAGTTATAGAAATCTACTTTACAGGGAAGTAGGAGGGAAGGGGGAATAAAAGAAGGAGGAGGGATAGATAAAAAGGAGAGTGAGTTGGGACATAGTGGTTGGAAGCAAAATATCTGTGAGCAGGGAAAGACTGAAAGGGGGGAGAGAGAGAGAGACAGAGAGAGACAGAGAGAGACAGAGAGAGAGGGAGAGACAGAGAGAGAGAGACAGAGAGAGAGAAAGAGGGGAAATAAGCTGGAGGGAAATTCAAAATTAGTAGTCATAACTTTGAATGAGATGAACTCATCCATAAAATAGAAAAAGAGAGCAGAGAGGATTAAAAACAAGAATCTCACAATATGTTATCTATAAGGAACACATTTAAAGCAGAGGTGCAAAGACATAGTAAAAGTAAATGGCTAAAGCAGAATCTACTATGCCTCAGCTAAAGTAAAAAAAAAAAATAAGGCAGGGATAGTAATCATGATCTAAGACAAAGCCAAAGTAAAAGTTAATCTAATAAAAAAGATAAGAAAGGAAATTATATCTTGATAAAGGGCACTATAGACAATGAAATGACATCAGTATTAAACGGGTATAGTGGAGAAGTTACAGGAGTTACAGGAGGAAATATGAAGTAAACTATTACTAGGGGGGACTAACTTTCCCCTCTAAATAGTAGACAAATCCAAGCAAAAAATAATAATAATAAGTTAAAGATGTAAATAGAACTTTAGACAAGTTTCAGAAAGGGTAGAGCTGAGGTGACAGAGAAGGTACATGGACCCATCTAATCTTTACCAAATTACCCTCCAAAAAACTATGAAATAATGCTTTAAAATTAATTCTGTAGCATAATAACCCACAAAAAGACATGCTGAAGTAATTTTTCAGCCCAGGCAACTTAGAAGGCCAGCACAAGGATTCTCGTGAACTGGGATGGAGGTGAGGCACAGCATGCTAGGGCAATGTTCCACCATGGCAATAGGTCTTGGGTACAACTGAAGCAGTAGTAAAGGCCTCCAGAGCTCTCAGTTACAGATAGTAAGGGGATTGAGGGCTGACAACTGTTCAGAAGGAGATAACTGAGGTCCCTTTGCTGGATCTGGGTGTAAGACTCTTGTTGCATTGTCCACATGCAGAACCAGGTTGTAGTCTGGGACCACAATCTCAGGGTGAGGAGAAACTCTAGCATGCAACAGGGAGCAGGGGACCTTGGTCACACTTCCAAGAGGGAAAAGTGTGCTTAGGGTTATTCACAGAAAACAAGTCTGGAGAGTATAAAACACACCTGTCCTTACATCATACCACCTTGGAAGAACTGAAAGTAGAAAGGTCCCTGAGCCAACTCTGAAGGCAGCTGCACAAAGATTTTGAGGCTTGGAACAGTGCTCACTTCACCACAGTTAAGAGCCCAACACTGACAATTTTTTATAAATTAAAAGAAAAGAAAAAGGCTTGAGAATAAGCAAACAACCAAAAAAGAAACTCAACCGAGAAAGTTATTTTGGTGACAGGGAAGATCAATGCACAAACCCAGAAGAAGACAACAAATTTGATACTGCTGCAATTCAAAGCCTCCAAGAAAAATATTAATTGCTCTCAAGTCCAAAAGATTTAATGGATGAACTCAAAAAGAATTTTTAAAAATCTGATAAGGAGATAGAAGAGAAAAATATTCTAAATCAATAAAAATATAAAAAGAAAGATAGAAGAAAAATTGGGAAAAGAAATGAGAGTGATATAGTAAAACCATGAAAAAAGAGTCAACAGCTTGGTAAAGGAGGCACAAAAAATACTGAAGAAATTAATATCTCTAAAATGTTTACATCAATAAAATAGAGAAAAAAATAGGTCAATGAACTAGGCATGCAGCTAACCAATAGAGAAGAAATTAAAGTAACTATTGGAAGTCATTTTACCTAGCTATATGCCAAAAAACCTGACAATTTAAAGCAAATATTTACAAAAATATAAAATACCTAGATAAACAAAAGTGGAAACAGAACCTTATCACCTCATTAAATTTGAGTCAGTTCTCCATACAACAGAGAGTTTGGACCTTTGTCAGACAAACTTGATATGAAATTTTTTTCTGATTTATTTGTTCCCTTCTAATTTTGGTTGTGTTGGTTTTATGTGTACAAATTTTTTCAAATTTAATTTAATCAGTTATTCATTTAATTTTTTTATTGTTCTCTATGTCTTGTTTGGTCATAAATTTTTTTTTGTTCATATATCTGACAGGCAAACATATCTGTGTTCCTCTAATTTGGGATTGGCAACCTTTTTGGCAGTGAGAGCCATAAACGCCACATTTTTTAAAATGTAATTTCATGAGAGCCATACAGTGCTCAAAAGAGCCAGATATGGCTCGAGAGCCATACGTTGCCGACCCCTGCTCTAATTTGTTTATTTCTAGATCAGTCATCCATTTTGACTTTTTTTTTGGTGTATGGTTTGAGATGTTGGTCTATGCCTAATTTCAGCCATATTATTTCCCAGTTTTTTCGTCAGTTTTGTCAAATAATGAGTACTTCTGCCAAAAGCTTGGATTTTGGGATTTATTAAACACTAGATTAATATGATCATTAACTACTGTGTGTTGATTACCTAACCTATTCCATTGATCTACTACTCAATTTCTAAGCCAGTACAAAATTATTTTGATAGTTACTCTCTTATAGTATAGCTGGTGTGACTGGGTGTCCTTCCTTCATATTTTTTTTATTAATTCTCCTGATTTCACAGCCTCTTGTTATAGATTAAATTTGTTGGTATTTTTTCTAGCTCTATGAAATAATTTCTGGGTAGTTTGAGTGGCATGAAATAAGTAATTAATTTAGGTAGGATCATATTTATTATATTGGCTTGGCCTATCCATGAGAAATTAGTGTTTTTCCAGTTGTTTTATTTGTGTGAAAAGTGTTTTGTAATTGTTTTCATGTAGTTGCTGGGGTTGTTTTTGTAGATATACCCCTAGGTATTTTTAATTGTAATGTTATTTTGAATGGAATTTCCTTTTCTATCTCTTGCTATTGGGCTTTGTTGGTGGCAAATAGAAATGCTAATGATTTATGTGGGTTTAGTTTGTATCTTGCAACTTTGCTAAAGTTGTTAATGATTTCTTTTAGTTTTTTGGTTGATTCTCTAGGGTTCTCTCTGTATGCCCTCATATCATCTGCAAAGAGTAATAACTGTTTCCTCGTTGTGTTTTCTAATGTCTTCAACGTATTTTTCTGCTCTTATTGTAGTAGCTAGCATTTCTAGTACAACATTATATTGTAGTGGTGATAATGAGTATCCCTGTGTCAGTCCTAATCTTATTAAGAGGAGTCTAGCTTATTCTCATTATAGATGATGTTTGCTAATAGTTTTTAGATAGATGCCATATATCACTCCAGGAAGAGTTCTATTTATTATAATATTTTCTAGTTTTTTATAAGGAATGAGTGTTGTATTTTGTCAAAAGAAATGCAAATTTAAATAACTGCAAGATACCATTTCATACCTATCAGATTGACTAATGATCAAAAAGAAAAATGACAAATGTTGGAGGGGATAGAGAAAAAGTGGACTACTAATACACTGTTGGTGAAACTGTGAATTTGCGCAACTATTCTACAGAGCAATTTGGAACAGCACTGAAAGGGCCATAAAACTGTGCACAACCCTTTGATCCAGCAACACCACTATAGGGTCCCCAAAGAGATCAGAGATAGGGGGAAAGGATCTACTTATACAAAAATATTTTTGGAAGCTCTTTTTGTGGTGGTAAAGAACTGGAAACTGGGGAGGCAGGGTGTCCATCAATTGGGGAATGATTAAATAAATTGTAGTATATCGTTGTAATAGAATATTAGTGGGTCATAAGAAATGACAGACAGGATGTGTCCAGAAAACCTGGAAAGACATATAAACTGATGCAAAGTGAGGTGAGCAGAACCAGGAGACACTGTATACAGTAACAGAAATATCAGACAATGATCATCGGTGAAGGGCTAAACTATTAGCAGCAAAGGAAGCTCCCAAGATTTCCACAAGGAACTCATGATGAAAAATGCTACCCACAGCCAAAGAAAGAATTGGTGGAGTCTGATTGCAGATCAGAGCATGCCATCTTTCACTATATTTCCTCCATGAGTTTTTTTTAATCATATATGTGATTTATGTCTTTTGTCACAGCATGAGCAATATGGAAAAATATGTTGAATGAAAGTACTGGTATCCCTATATGAGATAATTTAGCACTTGGGGCCAATGGGGAGAGGGTGGGAGAGAATCTGAATTGTAAAATGTCAGAAAGCAATTGTCAAAAAAAGTTTCTACATCTAATTGAAAAAAAGTTTAAAAAAAAAAAGAAAGAAAAGAAAACTTGCCCTCTTTCCTTGGCCCCTTTCTAGTTAACTTAATTTTTGGATTATTGAAAATCTTAAGGTGTTCTCAGAAATGCTTTTGAGCATCCAGAGATATATTTCCTGAACTAAGTTCAGTTGAATGCAATTCAAATCAATAAATATATACGTATAAAAGAGTAATATACGTGTTTTGGAAGTGGGAAGGGAGAAGACAAGACAGGGAGAGACATTAGGATAAATACAAACATTAAAGTGGTTGATATGTAGAACCTAAAATGAATTAGGTAGATTGAGAAGATATCAGACTCTGGCCAAGTTGGAGATTATGAGGAATTTAATTGTGTTGAAGAATGGCAGGGATCTAATTTTGTATACAAAATAATAATAATAATACATAACATTTACGTAGCACCTACTATATTCCATGACTATGTTAGGTGCTTTGCAGTTACCTCATTTGATTCTTACAACAACCTTGGGATGTAGATGCTATTATTATCCCCATTTTACAGTTGAGGATACTGAGGCAAACAGACATTAAGTGACTTGTCCAGGATAACACAGCTAGTGCTTGAGGTCAAACCTGAACTCAAGACTTCCTGACTCCAGTCCCAGTGCCCTATCTACTGTGCCATCTTGCTACCCCTCCATATTTATACTCAGATTCTCTTTGTCTGAGTCCTGGCAGTGGCTCCTAAGGATTGTGCTCTGCCTCAAAGTGCTATTCCTTGCCTTCCTCCTGGATGTTTTTGTAAACCACAGTCTCAACGCTCACCTCCAGTGATAGGCAAAAATGTCAGGTTTCATTGTAACCAACTAATTGAAATGTTAGGAAATTCCGAGTTAAGATTCAGATAACACTTGGAAGTTGTTACTTCTCCGCTGAGAAGAGAGGTTTACATGACAGGCGACCTTCTTCTCAGGTCCTTTTGTGATGAGAGCACAGTTTCAGAAAGATGTTTCAGCCTTTGTCCCAATGTCCTGGTGTTCATTCTCTTTGCTCAAGACATGAAGGTTACACTGGTGAAGCGGGAATCTGCTTTAATACTCCTCTTCCTCCAAGAGGAGAAGCAGTTTAGTCTTTAGTACAACTATATTTTCAGTGGACAAGACACAACAAACCAGAATGCATCTTTCTTCGCTAGGACTGGAATTTAAGAATGCTAGTGGACAATTTTTATAACAATGCCAATTCTGAAGAGGAAAACAGCTTCAAAAACTTAATTTTGATCAACTCAATGAGCAACCATGATTCCATGGTGATTAGCTGTTATCTATTTCCCGACAGAAAAGTTATAAATTCAAGGAAGAGAATGAGGAAGGTGCAAAATTCTCAGAAATGGCCAATGTGGGGACTTGTTTTGACTATTTATATGTGACATAAAAGGTTTAATTTTTATTTCTTTCAGTTTTATGGAGAATTGAGGGGAATTATGAAAATGCTTATTTAATTTGGTTTTGGTTAAGTTCAGATTAATAAAAAATTAAATTCAAATAGAAAAAAGAATGCTTTGAAGGTCCAAGCTCTGTCAGTTGATAGCATTGTGTCTACACATAACTAAAGATAGGGGAAGAAATCTGTAAAAGCATTTTTATTGCACCTACTATGTGCCAGGCATTGTGTTGGACATTTTACAAACATTACTCTCACTTGATCCTCACAAAATTTCTGCATGGCAATTGATATTTTTTCCCCCTTTTAACAAGTAAGGAAACTTATGCAAATAAGCTTATGTGACTTATCCAGAATCAAAGAGCTAGTAAGTGTCTGAGATCAAATGTGAACTTGGGTCTTCCTGACTCCAGGCCCAGCACTCTATTTATTATTCTGTCTACTACCTGCATGTAACTATTTGTATTTTAAAGCATATTTGCACAGATAGTATTATAGTATTATAGTATTATAGTAAACTATAGAAAAATTATGAAAGAATTTATTGCATCAGTTCTTGCAATTGATGTATCTGTGGATATAGGACCTCAAAGTGGGAGCAGATCATGTAGCTTGTGGAAGTGCATGAATTCAAGCAGTGCATTATTTCAAGCATGGAAGAAGTACTATAACGCATTGACATCTGTCAAAATTAATATTGGGAGAACAGGTGGACCAGTTAATTTTGGCTCCTGTCTCTGATTCCCCACAGTCTGTATATCTCAGTAATGACTCTGTGCCTATTCAGTTTAAAGCTCAGAAAGAAGGACACTGTCATTGGAAATTTTGAGTGACAAGCATTGTCCTGGGCTAGTGCTGCTGATTCTTCAGCATCCTTACAGCATTGTCAACTTGGGACTTACAAAGGATGTGACTTAAACTGTAGATAACTGGCTCTCAAAGTCTCAAAAAAAATCCACCAATAAAACTAAATATGCGGAAATTAATTATTTGAATATAAGAGCACAAATGAAGAACAGAGAGAAAAACCCCAATAAAAACTAATTGAAAGGAAAATTTGAATCACGAGGACAACAAATATCAATGAATCAACCAACATTTATTAAATGTCTACTATGTACAGGTATCGTGTTGGGTGATTGCAATAAAAAGACAAAAATGAAATATTCATTGCCCTCAAGAGCTTACATTTGTAAATATCAGAGGATGTAACTTATACTTGCATGTACATGCAAGTATACAGAAAAGAGATAGAAAATACATATTTAAAAAATGAGGAAGGGAGAAGAGGGGAGAATAGAAAGACGAAGAGTGATTAGGAAAGACTTTCATGAAAGCAGAAATTGGAGAATGCTAAGAGACAACTATACTCTGGTTTTTTACTGAGTAGATATGGTAGGAAAAGAGCATGGATAAACAATTTAGTGACCCAGTGTCCCAAGAACTGTTGATCTTTTCCAATTGTCCTTTCCTGCTCTCAGAGAGGGAAGGACTCCCCCCAAGCTGAACATTTCAGATCTTTAAATAAAGTAGCTTGTGATTGGCATGTTTTCATGTTTTTCTTGCTTGCTTTGACATAGAAAATCTTCTGCTGGAATCAGGCTAATTTACAGATGAAGGGGTTTATTTTCCCTTTGGTCTGCAGGCATAATTGTCTCCATTAACTTTAATGGGAATTTCAGGGACTGGACTGAAGAGAGAATGGATGGCTGACAGTAGAAGGCTGACTTTAAGCTATTAAATCTGCTGAGAAGAAATACAGTTGTATAGCCCATCACCCAACTTCTCACACCATGAAGGAAATGGCTGATGTTTGAAAACATCCTTGTTTTGCTTTCTGAGCAGTCAAAAGAAAAATACAGTGAAAGCCCAGCAGGCAGAAGAGAAATTTTAGGTGGGTACTGAAAAGATAAAGGCTTCTCTCAGAAACCTGGGTATGCTTTGGTTTGAGCCATGGCAATGTGGGCAAGAAGAGACACCCCTCCAGAAACCGGAGTCAAACCTCTATTTCTTCTTGTCACAGTTCTTCGAGGTCATGCTGGCTAATAAAAACCTTTCATAAAAATCACTAGAATCAACACATGGTCTCCTGAGAAATGGAAAATGAGGCTATTTCAGGGTAAAAGTCTCTCATACTCTCTTTCCACGTATGTGTATCACATATGCCCTTGGACATTTGGAAAGGATAATGAAAGTCCCGCTTTGTAAGGAAACCATGGTAGTTAATGATGTATTATGTGCTACTCACCAATGGCAGACGTGTGTTCTAGGCGAATGGGAGGTCACCTGGGATTTAACCAACATTTCCAAATGTTATCATTTGCTTTCTCTTTGTGGGAAAACATGGAGCTCATTGGGTACTAAAGCTTTATATTGTGTACCAAAATCTGGAAATGTGCCCTCTACGGGTCAGTCGCTTTGTCATTCCAAAGCTATTGTAGCCACTGATTTCAGAAGCTGGAACTTGTGAAAGCCACCATGAAGGGATCTGTATTACCTAGCAGCCTCTTCCCAGAGGCAATATGGGTCAGCTGGCTTGTGAAAGCTGCAAAGTGAAGGATGAGCAGAAGGACATTCTTGTCTTACTCTTCCCTCCAGCACATACAATTCCAAGAGAATTATGTCAGCATTTAAAAAGAGGACCACAGTGGGTGAGGAACAGTGCCATATTTAGGAATTCTTGGTCCTAGAACAATTTCAGCCCTGGAGGGTGGTAGGAAGGAGACAGCAGAGGGGAGCAGTTTGATCATGAAGATGCAATTGACAGGAGAAAGGGTGACTCTTTCCCTATAGGGTATGGGGTGGACAGATGAGCCCCTGGGTGGGTGTCCCATTCCCTTCTCCACTTTGGCTGGTGGAAGATTAAGCATTGGGGTGATGGACTCTATGAGGAAGAAGCATCCTTTCTGCATATTGACAGTGGAGGAGAAAGTGTCAGTCATTTACCTCTTCTACTCCAATTCTACTCCTAAGATGGATTTTGATCAATATGGAACCCAATTTTACTTTGGTCCTCTGTTGTAGTAAAGGACTAATTCAGACTAGTCCCATGGGAGTTCAGATTTGATGCTGAAATCAAATGATACAGTTGTAGCTAGGCAGCTCATTGGATAGGTCTCTGATCTTGGAGTTAGAAAAACTAAGGTCAAATTCTGCCTCAGACACTTACTAGCTGTGTATCTCGGGCAAGCCACTGTCAGCCTCAGTTTCTCCCTTTGTTAGATAAGTGCATTGGACACCATGACCTCTAGGGTCCCTTCTAACTCTTAATCTATGATCCAAGATCACTAGCATGGAAAGCATATCTTCCTGTGAAGATATCTCATTGATTCAAGCTGAACACATCTCTACTCTTCTGTGTTGTCTGTGGTCATTTGCTAGTCAAACATTTGAGAACTGTAGCTTTCGGACCAGGAAACTGACACCAATGGGCTGAGTCTTTAATCTCCTGAGCCAATTAAAGTTGGAGGAAGATTTCAGCACCCTTTATGGAAAAGAACTAGTCTTACAAGTTCAGGGACTCTGGCAGATATTCCTCCTCTCACATTTCCTCATCTGGTTTGAGTCTTTCTGTTACTAGACTCAAGTCTATGAGGTCATAGCAGTTGGACTTCCCAAAATCCCCCCAAAGGGGGCTAATTAAATACTGAAACAGATGTTCTGCATTTACTATGTGTTTGTCCTGACACATTATCTAAAGGGGAAGGTAAAAAAAAGGGAGAACAGAGGCACTTGTACCACGGGAGTTCATTTGATGACTTTTGGCATTTTGGAATTATGGGGTAGACTGATTGACCTTAGATGATAACATTTGCTTAAACAGAATAATTAAAGGTGAAATCCAGAGCTTCCCTTCAGATATAGGCACCTGCTTCTTATTGTCACTAATTATTAAGTAAACCATGATACCCTATCAGGGTCTTTCAGACAAGTCCCAATACATTCAGAAAAATTTCCTTAAGAAAGATTAGCCTTTGGAACAAGCATTTACTAAACTTCTACTCTATATGCAATGGAAAAAAAGAGACTGTTACTGCCTTGAAGGAACTTACATTTCACGAATGGTCCAAATAGAAAATTTGAAAGCAGAATTATCAAACCTCTTGCTACTTTTTGGACTGAATATATTTATGGATTAAATCAATCCAATTAGATAATCAATTGACAATTATTTTTTGTTGTATGCCAGTCACTGTTCTGGATGCTGGAGTTACAAAGACAGAAATGAAAGAGACTATGCCCTCAGATAGTTTACATTCAGTTGGGGAATGTATGTATATATGTGTGTGTATATACCAATATTTGCAAATTGATATACACAATAAGTTCAAGATAACTTTTTTAGTGGGGGAGGAAGGGTCTTAGGACCTGGAGAAATGAAGGCAGTTGCATTTTAGCTCCCTTTTGAAAAACTCAGTTCAGCACACATGAATGTGCAGAGCACTTTGTTAGGTGTTCAGTAGAAAGAAGTAGTCACTGTAGTAGGATTTCAGGATGGACATATTTTGGGGTATGTTGAATTATTAATTAAAGTCCTATTTTTCACTAACCATAATAATTTTTTAAAAACTGTATTAATATAATTGATTTTCAGGTATCTCAATTCCTCCCTGCTCTCCTCACAACAATAGCGTAGATAAAGAGATATGTATATCTAGATTATGTCTTTTATATTTCCATTTTTCAAATTATTCTCTGGAACTGAACACTCACAAATTATTCTTCAAATATTAAATCTGTAGCTATGCATAATATTCTCTTTGTTCTTCTTGTTTCATTCTTCATTACCTCAGGTAGTTCTTTCCAAGTTTAAAAAAATTTAATCTGCTCATTGTTTTTTATGGCTTAGTAGTAGCCCATCACAATCACAATCACAATCACAATTTGTTTAGCCATTCCCCAACTGATGGACATCCCCTTGATTTACAGCTCTTTGCTATCATAGAAAGAGCTGCTGTAAATATTTTGGAACATGGGAGTTCCTCTCCCTTTTCCCTGATCTTGTTGGGGGAAAAGACTCAGCAATAGGATTGTTGACTTTAAGGGGGGTATATACAGCTTTATAACTCTGGGGATAATTTAAAATGGCTCTCCAAAATGGTTGGATCAGTTCACAGTTCCACCAACAGTGTATTAATGGCCCCATTTTCCCATGCCCAAGCATAATAATTTTAATTCTTCAAACCTCAAGCTTCAGTGAAGGCTCATTTAGAGAACTTAGGAAAGAGATCAATAAAACCATGGAAGGATTTTAGCTAGCATTGCTGAATTAGTTTGTTACAAAGCAATATATGGAGTTAGTTCAAAAATTGTTCAAGATCTTTATTAAATGCTAATATTTTGCAGAAAATTTTATGGGTGACTTACAAAGAATAGTAAGTTACCTCTGTTGTGTCTTGTAGCCCAAAAGGGAAGTTTTTTTTTTCCTGGAGTTGCAATGTTTTGTTTTTAAAACATGATTACTAATATCAGCAACAACTAGAACTCTTTCCCACTAAACTGCAAGATATGTTTTAGTTCCTTAAGGAAAAAAAAAAGATGAAAATTTCCCAATCCCTCTGTTATTTAGAATGGTGCCCGAAATAAATTAAATTTTAAAACATTACATAAATTATGTAATTTTTGATCCTCACAATAACATTGAGAAGAAAATATCACAGGTGTTATTCTTGCTTTACAGATGAGAACAACCAGATCAAATATGTTAGGTGAAACGTATCTTCGGTAGTCTACTAGGCTAATATTCGGTATGTTCTTAGTAAGGGCTGGTTGAGATCTGAACTTTAGTTTCAGCTTTCCCTGCTTATTTTAGAATAAATATATTCTCTTTGTACTTATTTTCCACAGCTATAAAATTAGAACAATAATGATAAGGCAGAGGATGTTCTGCTTTAAGTAAATCAGATATTTTTAAAAAATTGAATTTGTGAAGTAAACAAATTGAGATGGAAGAGAAGTCAATCACATTGCAAAAATGTCCTTTACAAAGCTCTTGGGAAAGAGTTTTTCCCCCAATATATTTATTTATTTCTTTTAAAACTTTTATCTTTTATCTTAGAATAAATATTGATTCTAAGGCAGAAGAGTAATAAAGGCTAGGCAATGGAGGTTGAGACTTGCCCAGAGTCATACAGCTAGGAAGTATCTCTGTTCAGATTTGAACCCAAGATCTCCTATCTCTAAACCTGACTTCCTAATTACTGAGCCACCTAGCTTCTCCCTCCTAAGATATTTAAATAGCATTTGTCCCAAAAATTATGTGGATAAATCTTTGGAAAGATATCTAGTATGTTAATTGAGGTTGGGCTCTAATTTTTCTTATCTTCTTAAATCTCAGGGTTGAATGTATTTTTAAATATTCATATTTATATGTATTTTTTTTACTAATTACATGTCATAATACATTTCTACACACATTTTCCTAAATTATATAATTGAACTTATCTCCCTCCCTCCTTTCCCTCCTCCCTCCTGGTTTTGGCAGATGATTCAATCTGGGTTATACATGTATTATCATGCAAAACACATTCTCATATTGTTCATTTTTATAAAACCAAAACCCTAAAACATAAACCTAAATAAACAATTGAAAAACTGTATGCTTTCATCTGCATTCTGACTCCAACAGTTCTTTCTCTGGAGGTGGATAGCATTCTTTTGTCATCAGTCCTTCAGAATTGTCCTAGATAATTTTATTGCCCAGAGTGGCTAAATGTCATATTTGACCGTTCCATAATATTGCTGTTATTGTATACAATTTTTTCTTGGTTCTGCTTATTTCACTCTGCATCAGTCCATGAAGGTCTTTTCAGCTCTTTCTGAAATCATTCTGTTCATCATTTCTTATAGCACAATACTATTCCATCACCATCATAAACCACAATTTATTCAGTTATTCCCAAGTTCCGGGATATCCCTTTAATTTCCAATTCTTTGTCACCCCAAAAAAAGAGTAGCTATAAATATTTTTGTGCAAGTAGGTCCTTCCCCCACTTTTTTTTTAATATTTCCTG
Source organism: Gracilinanus agilis (assembly GCF_016433145.1). Taxonomy (NCBI): domain Eukaryota; kingdom Metazoa; phylum Chordata; class Mammalia; order Didelphimorphia; family Didelphidae; genus Gracilinanus; species Gracilinanus agilis. Next base: position 169,403,790 of record NC_058134.1, read on the forward strand.
GATACAGAGCTAGTAGTAGTACTACTGGATCAAAAAAAAATCATTGTTCTTTGGAATAATTTCAAATTTCCCTCCAGAATGGCTGGATCAATTCAAAATTTCACTAGCAATTCAATAGTGTCTCCATTTTGCCACATTCTATCATTTCCCAGAATCTATCATTTTCCTTTCCTGAAATATGGGCCAATTTGGTATGGGTGAGGTAGTACTGAGTTGTTTTGGTTTGCATTTCTCTAATCAAGAGGGATTTAGAACATTTTTTCATATGATTATTGATAGCTTTGCTTTCTTCATCTAAAAACTTCTTATTCATATCCTTTGACCATTTGTCTTTTGGGGAATGACTTGTATACTTATAAATTATTTTTTAAAAGTGCCTCTCAGCCTATATACTTTTTAGGGTTTTTAGTACAAAGGAAGGTGTTTTTTCAAAGGTCTTCCCTGCATTTATTAAGATGTTCATATGGCTTTTGATGTTTTAGCTTTTAATATGATTGATTATGTTGACTATTTTCCTAATGTTGAACTACTCTGTATCCTTAGTATAAATCCCATTTGATCATAATGAATTATTTTTTAGATAAATAGCTATGCTTTTATAAAATTTTGTTCAAAAAATTTGATTCAGTGCTCATTGATGATATGGGGTTATAGTTCTCTTTTTGTGTTTCACCTTTCTCTTATTTATTTATTTTGACTATATTTGTCTTATAATAGGATTGTGGTAGGTTACTTTATTACTTTTTGAGAATAATTTTTGAAATATTGATACTAAATTTTTTTTAAGTTTGGAAGAATTCTCCTGTGAATACACTAGGACTAAATACATATCTCCCTTTGTAGGTAGATATACTTAATTTTTTGGGATTCGATTTCTTAATAGCTCTGTTTGGTCTTCTGATAGTTTGGATATTTTATATTTTTGATGGTATTCCTCCATTTCTCTTATATTCGTTTTGTTAGCATTGTGTATAAGTGTGCATATGTCCTCATTCTTTTTTATTTCTTCTGGTTTTGCCATGATTTCACCCTACTTATTTGCTTTTATATTGGTTTGATTTTCTGCTCTCGAGTTTATCAAATTAATAGCACTTTCAAAAAACCTTATTTTAGTTTTAGTTATCGTTTTTATTTTTTGTTTCCAATTTATTATTTCCTCTCTAATTTTCAGTGTCTTCCATTTTTTCTTAATTTAGGTCTGTTTATTTTTGGTTTTCTAATTAAAAAATATATTCAATTCATTCTTATTTTTTTGTAGCTTGTTAATATGTATGTTTGTAGGGAAATGGTTTTCTCTTCTGAAAATTATTTTAGCTGCCTCCCAGAAATTTTAATATGTTATTTCATCAATATAATTTTATTTTACATAGTTATTATTTGTTTTTAGGATTTGATTTATAGCCCATTCATTATTTAATTTTTCATTGTAAGTCTTCATTTGGGTCTCTATATTTTGTCTTTAGTACCTAAATCAATTTCTATTTTTATTGTGTTATAGTTTATAAATAATATGTTATCCATTTCTCCCATTTTACATTTGTTTTTGAAAATTTTCTGTGACTTTGTATATGATCAGTTTTTGTAAAAGTGATGAGAAATACATAAATTGTTGTTGCTATTCCCTTTAGAAGATGTCATAAGCCTTAACTCTAGGTTCTTCAGCAGGTTGTTTGGTTCACATTTTCTCTCTTGTTCATCTTTTTGAAGTCTCCTGTCACTATTGTGCTACTGTCTATGTCTTCTTGAAGGTCAGATCCTTTATGAAATTTAGATGCTTTGGTGTTTGGAGCACGTATGTTTACAACTAATATTGGTTGATTTTATATCTCTTTTCATTATAATATAATATTCTTATTTATCCTATTTTTAAAAATTTTGAATGTTTTCATGTCGTCACATACCATGATTACAACTACCACTTTTTTGGATTCACTTGGTACCTAGTACATTTCCCCCACCCCCACCCCATTCCTTCAGTTTTATTATATGTATATTTTTGTTTGTAATTGTGTTTCTTGTAAGCAAAAGATTGGGGACTTTGTTTATTTCTCTGACCTGTCATTTGTTTTCATTTTATTGAGTTGAATAATCCATTCGGAATTAAAATTAAAAATGTTAGGTTTATATCTTCCTCCATCTGTCTTGAATATTGAATTCTTTTTATTATTATATTTTTATTTTCTAATAAAAATTTATTTTTTAATAAAAAAAGTTATATTTTATTTTCTAATCAATCACTCAGGAAATAAACTTTATTAAGCACCTACCACATTCTAGGCACTAAGCTAAATGCTAGGGATATAAAAGAGGCAAAAGACAATCCCTACCCTTAAGGAAATTACAATCTAATGAAGTAATCTCCTCTTCTTTTACAATGCAGTACAGTCATAAGTTCCTTAAGTTGCTTTATTTAAAAAAATTTTTTTAAGGTGGCTCTGTTTTCACTGGCTCTTTTCCCCTGATTTTTGACCACTTCTTCTAATTTCTTACCATTTTCCTTTTGGCGTTTTGTTTATTCCTTTCTTTTTTGTTTTTATTTTACCTGGTTATATAATCCTTCACTCTTCCCATTTTTCTTCTTAATAAATTAAGTGGATTTCTCCTTTTCCTGCCCCGCTTTTCAACTAGTCTTGTTCATTAGTGTTTTAAGTTTCATTTTTGTGTACTTTTCCAAAAAGGATTTCTCTTACCTCTTCATTATTATCCTTTGTTTCTGTCTCCTCCAGATTTGAATTCTTTGATTTAAGACCCCTGTAATTATCCAGTCTCTCTTTTTATTCATTATTCAATCAAATCTTTTAGGATATTTATTTTAGGTTCTCTCATCTAGGGATTTTCTGCCACTGCCTTGTAGGACTTGACCCATAGATTTCCCTTTTTCATGGTGTCCCCCCTTCCAGAACAATGTCAACATGGAAGATTTTAAAAAGGACATTATACCTTCATAGGGTTCCTCCTTCACTTGTTCTTGATTATGCAATTTATTGCTAATCTATACACTCCTCTAATTACCTCCCCCTCACCCCATTTGTCTCCAGATCTCCTCCTGATGTCCATGCTCTCCCTTTCCTCAAAGTGCTATTTGGTCCTTGAGTTTCCAATCCATCCCCTTCCCAATGTGAGATGAGTCAACTTTTCAAGCACCAGACCCCTCCAGTCCCATTCAGTGTGAGGTTCTCATCTTTCTTCCCTGACTATTTCTTCTCACTCATTGAAGCATTCATAAATGGAACCTTTTCCCACGACCAAATAAGACTTCCTCTTTCCCCCTGTGCTTTCAATCCTTCCCTCTTCCTAATCATCTACTCTTGCACAGGCTCTTCTTTTTTTGAAAAAGGAAAAATCAACATCCTTTCATTGCTAGCAATTGATTTGCTATACCCATTCTCACTTCACCCCTTTCACGTACCCTCCCACATTGTAATGTAGTCCCACAAAGAAAATTATTCACCTATAGGCAGGGTGTCGCCAGATTTTGTCCATAATGTCCTGTTTGTCTCTTCTGCCTTCATTCTTATTTCCTTGTGGACATTTAAAAAGAAGTCTCTTATTGGTCTCTCTGTGGTTACTGTTGCTATTCTTACTTGCTGTATTTATTTATTCCTCCTATTTTTCTTTTCTTTTTTTTTTGGATGTTTGAGATGCAAATAATCACCTCAGTTCTGGTTTTCATTCTAAAAATGCTTGAAACTCTTTTTTATTATTGCATATCTTTTTCCCCCTATATGAATAAGCTTAAATTTGTAAGATAGGTCATATTGGGTTGCATCCTGAGCTCCACTTGTATTTGGAAAACATTATTCCATCACCTCCTGCATTTTCTAGTGGGTGCAAAATAGTTTTATAATATTTAAATGCCCATTCCTTTGCATTTGAATGTCTTTCTTCTAAATGTTTACAGAACTTGTTTCTAACTAGAATTCCTAAATTTAACCACTCTCTGTCTTGGAGTTGTTGTAGTCTTTTTTTTTTCTGGAGATAGTCTGTGAATTCATTCAATAAGAATTTTATTTTCTATATTTGGAAGTTCTGAGCCATTCTCTTCTTTTATCTCTTTTGTTATGGGATTGTAATTATTATTTTCTTGATCTGGGAGATCTACTGGGAGACTTGTGATCTTCAGGTTGTCTCTTTGTGTGCTTTCTTTGAGATCAGTATGTTTTGCTTGCAAAGTGAACATATTTTTATTGTTTTATGCTTCTCTTCTAGATTGGCCTTCACTTCTGCATTCTCAGTCTATTGTTCTCTCTTTTCTTTCTTTGCTGAGTCTTGCCTTTACAGATTCCAATTTTCTATTCTGCACATTATTTTTCCCATACAGGCCAAAAGTTTTGCTCTCATGATTGTATTTTCTCTTTTGAACAACTCAGGAACAGTTGTGGTTCCATCTTCTCAAATTTCATGTAATCATCAAATATGGCATAATTTTCCTTTGTTTTACCACATTTGCTTATATTTATTAGAATTGGAGAGCATATCTCTTTCTGTTATCATTTTTTTCTGTTGAGTTACCTATTTATATTGAAGGCTTTAAGCTTTCTTCTTGAAATTTTTGATAATTTCACTTTTTTTTTCTCCTTTATTTTCCCTATCATTCACAGTCTATTCCCTGCCCTACCTAGTATTACCCAAGATTTCCCTGGGGACTGGATCTCAAAGTATTTCAGCATCTTTTTATGCTGCGCAATCCATCATTTACTAATTTAGGATTCTGCCCAACTGACCCTACGATAAAAAGTGGGTCCATGGTCCTCCAGGATTTCCAGGGAATAAAATGTACTTATTCAAGACAATAAAAAAAATCTCCAAACTTTATAGTAGGTAGTATTTGCATACTATTGTTCATAAAAATACAGTTTCTATATTATAATATTCTAAGCATCAATAAACCCAAACATAGTATTTGGACCATAGTTAATCAATATTAATGTCCCGTGGCAGCATGCTATAATGCAGCAGTGTCAGACTCAGATAGAAGAGGGACCACTAAACCATACATGAGGATCCCTGAGGGATGCAGATGCATATATATGTGCATTTTGTGTTAGTGTGTCAGCACTTTAAAATCAGATAAGAACTATGTTTTATTCTGGTTCAGGCTATCCTTGGTTGTGCTATGGGCTGTATGTGACACCTCTAATATGGTGGATCGATAATCAACCTTTAAGTTAGGAAGACTTGGGTCTAAGTCCCAACTCCGACACATACTGGCTATGTAGCCATGGGACAATCCCATAAGCTCCCTTCCTTGGGGTCTTGGACTCAAAGTTAGAGATGAGTTGCCAGTCAGTACTGGTATGGGACATTTCCATGTCAGCACTTTTTTCATACTGGTGAAATCATAGGACCAGAAGGGAAAACTTATTTGAGCAATGTCCTACAGGTAACAATTAGATTTTAAAATACTCAACAAAATTATAAAATCATGTCAAAAGTCCTCAGTCAACCTGATTCTCTAGCACAAAATGTTTTCTCAAGGCCATTTGAGAGTCTGTCATCTAGTTATTTCAGAAGCCAGATCAGGTCATTTCTTAATAGTGGAATACCTAGTGGAGTTAACATACACGAGACAAACTAACTGACCAAAATAAAGTGAGGAATTATGGATTCTCTGCATTATAAAACAATAGTTTATATGGATCAGATATTGAATAGAGGTGTATGTATTTGGCAAATGTTTATTAAATGTCTACTGTGTGCAGTGCACATAAAAAATTTGAGATGTGGTTTCAATATATAGTTGTTTTTTTTCAAATATTCTACCTTTCTGGATCTGTGATGGGATTAGGAAATGTATAAGAGAAGAAATTGGTTGGAGCATGGACTTGTCATCTTAGAAAGGGTATATTTTAGTTGAGAAATCTGCAGTATGGAGAGAAAGAATGCATTCACCTTTCCATTTCGAATGGGCCCCTCAGTGGGATCTGCATTCTCAGTGAGGAATAAATTGGCTTCTGTTCTGTCTGGTGCTGTGGGGGTTTGTGAACAAGGTTCAAGCCAGTCTTCCGTTGAGGAATGTCAGCCTGGTAGAATTTTTAATGTGTTCTTCTTATTGCTAGACTGAATTCGCAATCTGTTCTGAGACAGGGAGAGGCACAGTTAAACTCTGATCTTTGCTGCGTGTGCTCAAAATGAGAAATCCTGGCATACAGCTTAATAATCATAGCAGAGAAGAAAGCACAGGAACCTGCCTGGCTAAGGGAGCATTTCATTATGCCAAAGGTCCAATGTCATCTCCTCATGTACTGCAGAGCACCGTGAGAGCTTGCAACTCCCAATGACTTGAAAGGGAATTAGACACACACACGGGCTTTGTCATGATAAAGGGATCAGAAGCTTAATAACGGGAGCTTTCAGGTTCTTCACAGCATTCATGGTCTTGTTCTGTCCTAAAAAGCTTCCCTCCCAATGGGCTGTAGAAAGTCGCCAGCCTTTGCCTATTTATAGGAATAGAGATGCCCAGAGCCACGTGAGTTCTTCTGTTCTTCTGGGATAGTTAGAGATGGTTCTTAGCATTGGGAGTGGTGGCAAAGGGAGAATAGCCTTTAAGGGGATTATATTCTTACCGGCATACATCTACAATTGAGCATAGCTCTGTCCTGATTGGTACAAATGAATCCCCTAAAGTGCTGTTATAGAGTCAAATCTGCATTATTTTAAGTTATGCCCTTGTAAATGTGGTATAATGGTTCCAGCCCAAGAGAAATACACAATGTGAATTCAAATAATGCGATCACTTTGGGGGATTCATTATTCACACTAATTGGGACCTATTATTTTACTGAAATGAATTTACTGAAGACACACGTCTTCAGTAAATTCATCACACACATCTTCAGTAAATTCATCTTCATTGCGATGGGTACTTTTAAATATTCCTCTTTGCCCAGAAGTCCTAAATTCTGTTCAACTGCATCCTAATTACTTTATGCAGATTCAAGCGATTCAATTATAGATCCAATGTGAAATCTTTTCCCTCCTCTAATAGTTTCTCTCAAAACCAGGGGAGATTGCAGCTCCTGTGATTGGCTATTCTTGCATTCCTACATTTGTGCCCCCCACCTCAGGGCTTTCTTATTGAACTTGAGGGCTAACAGGGCACCGTTTTATTAAGTGAAAGGCTTTATGGGCGACTGGACAATCAATAATATTGATAATTCATAAATCAAATAATTAAGTCCAATGACAACTGCACAAGATGGGCTGAAGATCACAAATGAGGCAACTTCCCAAAGGTACCTCACTTGTACAAATTGCTTACTAGATGGAGGGTTACACTGACTCCAGGTCTCAAGGTGAGTTGTAAGAACTGGATGAACTGTCTCCTTCTTGTATGAACACATTAGACTGGCTCTATGCTCATCACCCCCTTTTCCTCCTCCAAGATGGTGGCAAAGTCATCACCCTTTGCTCCCAGCTTATAGGAAATACCATAAAACAGATTCCTCATTAATTATTTAGTTATTTTGAAAAATAATTATTGTTTGCTATGTTCAAGGCAACTCTGCTATCTACTAGGGATAAAAAGATGAAAATGAAGAGCAAATTCCTGTCATAAAAGATGTAACATCCTCCTTGAGGATATTGCCTAGGCATAGAGAGATAGAGAGAATATGAACAACTGAAGGAAAAAGAAAATCCTTCGTAAAGGAGACGGCAGCACTTGAGTGTTTTGAAAGGTTAAGGTTTCTACCGGGAAGAGGTCAGGAATGAGAGCATTCCAAGCACCTGGGCAAGAATGAGAGTGCTCAGGACAGGGAATAGTTAGTAGACTGGTTTGGGGAAACTCTAAGAGTACAAGATGGGAAGTAAAATTAAATCTGTTTGGAAAGCTAGGTTGGAACAATATTGTGGAGGGTTGTAAATGCCAGGCAGAGGAATTTTTACTTAACCAATAGAAATAAGCAAGACATACATATGTGTGTGTGTGTGTGTGTGTGTGTATGACAAAAAGATATATATATCTTTTTGCCAAATGATACCTTCTCTAGGGTGGGGAGGAAATTACATGAGAATTTTAATGTAACAATCAAACAACTTAATTAATTTTTAAAATGAGGCACTAGAGAGTCATTGGAGAGTTTTTAAGTAGGGGAATATCCTGGACAGATTTGTGCATGATGAAGGTGATTGTGATGGCTCTTTGGAGGAAGGATTGGAGAAGAAAGAGACTCACTGAGAATAAGGAGACTATTTAGGAGAGCAATAATCCATGATGGAGATGTTAAGCTCTTGAACTAGTATTGTAGTGATATGAGTGGGAGAAGGGTATAGACATGAGAAATATTGCTTTGGTGGAATATATGACTTGGAAACTAAATAGGAATAAAGGAAAAGGAAAAGTCAAGGATGGTTCTGAAGTTATAAACCTGTGTCACTGGGCAGTTGGTAGTGCCCTCAGAAGAAAGAGGGAAGTTTGTCAGTTTGAAAGCGAAAGATAATGAATTCCATTTCTGATATAGTGAATTTGAGCTTCTAGTGACAACCATGAAGCAGAGTGGTGAAATAGATAGAGGACAGGACCTATAGTCAGGAAGACCTGAGTTCGGATCTAGCTTCAGACAATACTTATGTGACTCGTGACTCCGTGCAAATCATTTAACTTTTATTTGTCTCATTTTTCTTAATTTAAAAATGAAGACAGTAGTACCTCTGTACCAGGATTGTTGTGAGAGTCAAATGAGACAATATTTATAAAGTAGTTTTCAAAACTTAAAGCATTACATAAATGCTATTTAGTATTATTATTATTACTATTATTATTATTATTATTACTGCCTTCAGATGGAAATACTCCATAGGCAATTGATGAGGAGTAGGAGCTGAGGTTTAGGAGAGAGGTTCTGGATTCATAGGTTATTAATTATCTTTTCTCTACAGAGATGATCATAGAAGCATCCTTCAAGTATACTCCAGAATCTGCTGAGATTTCAACAATAGCTTGATAATCTATGTGTAAAATAGAATATAGATTCACAAAACTAAAAAAAATTAAAGAACCTGGAAGTATAGAGATCATTATATTCAATCTTCTCATTGTACTGTGCAGAACCAAAGAGTTCAAGTTTTTTACCCTACATTATGTAATTAATTATGTCAGAGGTGGGATTAGAACCCAGACCACTTAGTTCCCAGACCATTTTCCCAAGCACCATGCACTATATCACTTGAGAGAATATAGCGAGTCAAAAAAGAAGAGATCTTAGAAATCGAGTCCAATACCACCATTTTGCTGATTGGCAAACTGCTACTCAGAATGAATGTGTATTTTACGTTTGTGAAACTTCTTGATAATGTCCTTCCTTCCAACCCATGTTTTTGGGTTATAGAGCCTGCACTGGGAAAAGAAGAAAATATAGGTAGGAGTATGGAGGAATTTAAGCTTCTCTAGGGTCCTTGGAGGGTAGGGGTGGTCCTCAGACGAGAGGTTCACTGCTTCATTTTTCAAAGAGTTGATAGTCTGAATGATTCCTGATAGATATATAGAGATAGCGTATCACAGATTTGAATTAAGCCAATATGGCTCACATCTGGACTTTGAAAAGAAGATACATTGCTCCATCATGTAAGGGGCAAAAATAAGTCCTTCAAGGAAGGAATTTGATGACTTCCTTATTTTTTTTTAACAAACTGCAGCAGACTGGAGATAGAAGAAGGAAAAAAGGCTAAGACATCCATTTCCTATAAATGAAGATATGGTCTTGTTCCCCCATGGTGACTCCCAGGATACTGTCAGAGTTTATGGTTGCTTTGTAGAGTTTGACTCTTGACAGGCTCTTGGTGCAGTGCTCCAAGGATTCAGATGACTATTTTGAACATCTGGAAAGTTAAATGAGGAATTGCAGTAAAATCCTTTCATTGTGGTTAACATTTTTAATTAGTACTTAACCTCTGCCAAATTCTTACTCTGATGTCTCACAGTCTGGTATAATAGAAAGGATACTGGATTAAATCATAGAACTTTAGATTTGGGATTTGAAAGGATCTTAAAGGCAACTCCCTTTAAAGGATACAACTCCCTTATTTTACAGTTAAGTTCCAGGGAATATAAGCTCATAAAGCTTTAGAGCTGGGATTTGACCCAGGTCCTTGGGTTCAAGACCCAATGCTCCTTTTCTCTATACCACACTATTTTTCCATTTTTTGATCAAAGGATCTGGGTTCAAATCTCATCTATACTGTCTGGTCATCTCTAACAATCTTTCACCAGTATCTCCTTGAACAATCTGCCTGAGCCTCAGTTTCTCATCTGTAAAATGAAGGGATTGACCTATATGATCTCTGAGGCTCCTTCTATAATTGTAAACTTTTATGATTATGGAGTTCTTCAAAGCTATGATAGAAGGATGCAATCTCTGGGGTGTCCTAAGAAACTGTAAAATCTTAAGTACAGACCTAATGGTGGCCTCACATTTCAGTTATCTGAGGATCAACCTAGGGAAACTTATCACCAGAGGACTGGCTAAAAGGTGATTAATTGTTTGGGCTACAGAAAATCATGAAAACGATTAACTAAGATATGGAGAAGTTGTGAGTGGAAGGAATAATCACACTGATCAAATTATAAATCATTGGTGTATTGAAATGAACAAACACTATTCTTCCCTACTTGGATACTACAACTAAAACCTACTGAGAAATGATGATGCTCCACTCTTCCAATACCAATAATTTTCCTGATAAATTTCCCCTTGCATCATGACTGTCTTACACTTTTTGGCATGAAACAAAACCTATCACTAAAATTCAGTATACTTATTTCAGATTTAGGAGTCATCTCCTTTATTTACTCTCAGGATTTTAAAACATAATTTAAAAAAACAACAATTTTTGACCCAATATTTTTATGGCATATCAACTGACTATTTAATCTTTGAAGAGGTCAAGCAACTTCAGAGAAATCTGAAGGAAGCAATTATAGGACAGAGTCTTCTTCCATCTATATCATAGTTCTTCATTTGCAAAAATCATTACTATAAATGGAGCTTGCAAAACAGAGGCACTTAATTATAGCAAACTCAAATTATAGGAGCACTAGACTCTCTTGCTAAAGATAGTAATTGCGACTCAGTTAGTTACAAATAGTTACAAAAGGATGCCAATACTAACCCATAGACTCTATCTAAGACAGTTTCATTAGCCAACAGCCAAAATTAGGTTACTACTTGACTTGTCATTAGATGCAATTTTATAGCATTAATTTGAAAATGAAAAAAAAATCATTGTCTGTTAAAGAAAAGAATGATCAACAGACATAAATTTATATCCTTAAAAATAATAAAGTATTCTCCATGAATCACTTAAATTTGAGTGATATTTTCTAGGCCAATTCTATTTTGGCAACTGGTATCTGTTGGTTAATTACTGTACCTGGAAAGGAGTTGTCCTAATTTCCAGTGACTTTCAGCAATGTTCTTGGCAGCCAAATGAGGATATGGTGGGTTTATAATTAGCTAACAAGTGAAAAAATAAAGGAAATGATAATTAGAACAGTTTTTGTGCTTATGGGGTACCCAAGATAGAGAATGAAAGGAAGATTAATAAATAGAAGATTATGTAAGGAATCAAGAACAGAAGGAGAAACTAAACTCTATTGGGAAATGCTTTTGATTCATTGACTTTAATGAACTAATCCATGTTTTCCTTTTGCTATTGCTGGACTGAGTGTCACCTACAGTGACACTCTTTAAAAAATGATTAGCTTTCTATTTCTTGCATTAAAAAATGATTAGCCAATAGTTTATCTATTTTATTCATCTTAAAAACAACACTAGTTCTCATTTTCAATGTCATCTCTCATTTGATTTTCAGAAATTTCTATTTTTTTTTTACTGTTTTGGATTAAATCTGCTGCTTTTCTAGATATGTTTAGTTTTATACCCAATTAATTGTTGGTCTTTTCTTTTTCCTTCTTCTGAGATAAAAGTTGAGAGATAAAAATTCTTCAATGGATGATTAGGAGAAGGAAGAATTGTAGAAAAATTAAAGAGGAAATATAGCGTCTGCCATAAGATTAACAATGATAAAAGAGAATGCTAAGAATATTACTTCCTATCTTTGTATAAACTGACAAGGAACTTTCAGGGACCACTTTTCAAGATAGAATCCTTAAAAGAATGACTTGTGCATTTACACTTCCAAAGAAAGAACTGAAAAATAGAATTATAGTTTTGTATTTTGTCAAATAATACTTTCTCTCATGGGAGAGGGGAGAGGGGATTGGAGTTAACTGGAAATTCTAATGTAACAAATAAATAAATTAAAAAAAATAGATAGACTACATATATAAAGTCTCTCTCTATACATATATGTACATATATATATCACACACATATTTGCATGTGTGTGTAAAAAGAGAGCCTGTTTAGAAGAGATCAACTTGGAGACAAGGTCTTGATTATGCTTATTTTTTGAGTAGAGAGGAGGGAAATAGTGGCTATGTTTTGCACATTTAAACTTTGGTTTGTTTCTATAAAGCTCCATATCCTAGATTTCATTCTGGTGGTTAATGTAAGGAATTACCCCCAAAACTTTGTATCTGTTGCTTTGTTCACTCAGATTTGCTCTATTTCACCAAAGCTGCCAAGGTAGCTACCAAGGTTGGTGAATAATAGCTTTCTGTGGCACAGTAGATAGAGTGATGTACCCGGAGTAAGAAAGACCTGAACCTCTGGCCTCAGACATTTACTAGCTGTGTGACCCTGGGTAAATCTCTTAACCTGTTTCAGCTTCTCCTTTTGTAAAATGGGTACAATAATAGCATTTACCTCCCATGATTGTTTTGAGGATCAAATAAGATAATAATTGTAAAGCATTTAGAAGTGTCTGGTACATAGCAAGTCCTCTATAAATGTCAACTGTAACAACAACAACAATAATGATAATTTATTATTATTATTATTATCATTCTCCAAATTGCTGCTCTTTCTCAGTTTAGGAGATCCTTGTCTAAATCCCAATGCAAAGTAGTTAGGACCGAAGTTAGTTTTCTAATCTTGCAGTACCCTACAGGAAAGTCAGCAATGAGGAAAAATATAAATTTATATATAAAAAAAGAAAAAAGTTTTTTGTTCTTGAGGAATTCCCCACAGAAATCAATGTAGGGAGAAACAGGGAATGGGATGCACACACTTTTATAAAGTGTGTTCTTGTGGAAATGATGTCTGCAGAATAGGTTCTGTTCTCTCTTGGTCAAGATTATTTCACACAATATTTAGGAGCTATAGAGCAGTGGTTCCCAAACTTTTTTGGCCTACCGCCCCCTTTCCAGAAAAAAATATTACTTATCCACCTGGAAATTAAATTTTTAAAAATTTTAATAGCAATTAATAGGAAAGATAAATGCACCTGTGGCCATCACCGCTCCTCTGGATTGCTGCAGCACCCACCAGGGGGTGGTGGCACCCACTTTGGGAATTACTGTGGATATCAGGTTGGATTATCTCAGTTTTCCAAATGGAAAAATTACTCATTTAGATGGCTACTATGATCCCTTTTAATCTCCAGATCCCATGATTCCATCTTAAGGAAGTATCGCCCTTGACCTGGGACCTTAGGTGTTTAAGGAGAGTCTCAATCAATCAATCAACATTTATTAAACACTATGTGCCAGACATTATGCTAAACACTGGGATACAAAAAAGAAGCAAAAGGCAGTCCCTGCCCTCAGGGATCTTACATGTATAACAGGGGAAAAAGCATACAAACAAATATATACTAAGAAAACTGTAGAGAAGTTCCACTTTTTTACTCATAGTTCTGCTACTAAATAGCTGTGGGGCAATCATTTAACTTCTCTGGACTTCGTTTTCCCCTGCTGAAAAATGAAGGGGTTGGACCAACCGACTTTAAGGTCTCTCAGCTCTAAAATCCTATGATTCCTCTCATATCTAATAAATAAATAAATCTCTATACTCACCCTACAACCCAAAGTCCCCTGATCTTCCTTGAGAAAAAAAAAACCAAAAACAATCTCAGATACATTTTCTTCTGTATTTTGCTTTGTTCTTTCTAGAAAATCAAATGGGTTCTAGGCCCAGGCTTAACCTCTCTCTCTCCCACCCCCAAACTACAGAGATTTTTTCCTTTGAAGAAACAGTTTATTAGGGTTAACTGTGTAAACTAGAAGTGGTTAAACTGAGGCAGGTGGTAGAGAGAATTTTAAGGAAAGCTTTCAGCTCTAAGATTTCTGAGTTCCATGTTGTGAGATCAGAGTCTATCCTGATCCTCTCCTGCATTTCTGGTTTTTTTAAACTCAATTAATAGGGAGCTGATTTTTTCCCCCAAATAATAATTGCTTAAATTTCTCACATTGACAATTTAGATGCAGTCACTAGGGTTTATTGGCAATTATATTGTTCAGAGTCACTCATCAATAAATAGAAATGATTTTTGACTCTAATTTTTTTTTCTGGCTTTCTCATTCCTTAAAGCTGTTCCCCTCTATGTCAGTATGCTTAGTAACAAATGTGTGCTTTCTCTAATAAATAATCCATGGAAACAGGCCAGCAATTCTTTAGTATTCCAGCATGTGCAGTTAAAAAAAAGAAAAAAAAAAGAAAAAGAAAAAAATGTGAAGGAATAAATTAAAGCAAGTCCTTGATGAAAAGAACATTAAAAGAATATAAATAAAAATCCAAATGGTTTAGAAAAGCAGTTATAGTTGCAAAATGAGCCATGTTGGTAAATTCAGCATAGGGATTAAAAACCAAAAAGAAAGATGATATTTATTAATATTATATAAATCTAATATTTTATATTTATTTTTATTTATAGTATTATGAGATACTATTGTTAATAATTCTATAATATGTGTAATTGTAATAATGCCTATATAATAATTGTATATATGATAATTAGTATATTAATAATGCTGTGATATATTATATATTAATTACACTATTACATTAATATTATAGAAATAATATTTTCACTAACTGTCTTTCATACCAGGAATGCTCTCCTTTCTCCTCTTCCACTACTGGCTTCTTCCAAATTTTAGCTAGTCTTGCCTTCTACAAAAAAATCTCTTCCAGTCTTTCATCTTAATGCCTTCCCTCTGAGATTATCTCCAGTTTATCCTGAATATGTATTTTATTTGTACATAATTGTTTGCATTTTGCCTCTTCCCTTTAGACTGTGAAATGCTTGAGAATAAGGACTGTTTTTTTTTTAAACCTATCCTTATATTCCAAGACTAGCACAGTATTCAGCACACAGCAGGCACTCAATAAATGCTTATTAATTTTATTTGTTGATTTAAGCTGTTTGAGAATCAGTGTCACAGCTCCTTCTCTGATAATGAGTTGACATTTATTTACCACTATGAGTTTACAAGACATTTTATGTATGTTATCTCATCTGAGCCTCATAACAACATTGTAAGTCCTTTTTTTCCCAATTACCTGTGCTTTCATCAGTATGAAAAATTCCTGGTGTGAAAATTCCCTCCAGTGATGTAGATTGGCAAATCATCTGTAACTATTAGTGCATGAGAGCTCTGAGAATTTAAGTGGCTTGTTCCAAGTCACACAGCTAGTATGTGTCAGTCAAGTGTCTATCTGAGATATGGCCTATTCAAAGGCTAATTTTCTGTCCAGTATGCCATGCTGCCATTCAAGGAAGATAACAGATATTTCTATCCCCATTTTATAGATGGGGAAATTGAGATTCAGAGAGATTAAGTGACTTGCTCAAGGTGACTCAACTCCCATTGTGAGATTCAAATCCAGACCCCAAGGATCTTTTTACTTTGCTATACTATTTTCATTTGAAATTCAAAATTTACTTTTAAATATAAATTTGCTTAAGTTTAGTAATACTCGTGGGGGTCTGTTACAACAAAGAATTTGAGTGTCACAATCTGGGCACCAGGGAATCTTTCCTATGTGGATAACCAGGCCAGACTCTTCTGAATGGCCTCCAGATCTCTTCTAGAATGCTCTGCAATAGTCACAGCTTTATGCAACTGGCCCAATGTTCTCCATAAATGGGATCAGCTGGAGGACCACATCATCTACAGAGAATTTTCAACTTGGACTCCTCTCGCACACCTTTTGTGAGCATCTATCTCCTTGTTTTATGCCTCACTCGATGTTTCTAATTAGGTGTCTTTGCACAGGGTTATTTCGGGGTTATTTATGCCTTTCAAGGAATCTTAAATAATGTTGTCATGTGGGTAGGTGGCTTTTTATTGGAAGAACTAGCCTTAAGACAGAGTTTGCTCTACTAAATTATATGTGTTTTAATAATCTACAAACAATAAGCATAATGGAATCTTGTGTTCTTTATATTTTTCAATCGATAACCAAGTAATAAAGATGAGATCCGTTGTTGCATACTACTTGTGAAAATCTGCATGTTACCCACTAATACCCCTCACTGGGGATGTCCTTGATTCATGTACGGATGGCTCTCATAAAGATTTGATGCAAAAATGACATAGAACATATAAGTAAGTAATGGCTAATGTTTTTCATGGTCATCTTTTTTGGTATTAATAATGTTATAATACAGATCTGTAATAATATAGAATCTGTATTAGTATAATACAGAATATAACATAATTGTATATAATGTAATATAATATATATAATATAATGTAATAGTATAATACAGAATCTATAATAATACAGATGTTTCTGTATTCCTGAACATCCTGTTTATTTGTATATAATCTTTGTATTCCTGTATATTTGTATATCCTCTTTCAGATACCTTACATGTTAATCCTTTGACATGCAAACAATTTTATTTTCTTCAGCACAATTCTCCTCTGTTTATACTTGGTCCAAATTCACAGGTTTTCTCATTTTTGTTATATTTTATTCCATTTCTGCCCCTTCTCTAAGCACATCTAGGGTTCTGCCATCCTTAATGTTGAAAAACTTGCCATATTGCTCTCTCTATAGATATTCTTGTTTGTTTTCCTTTCATTTTAGTCCTTAAGTACTCTTGGGAAAATTATGCTTAGTTGTACCTCTGTGTCTGTCTCTCTGTTTCTTATCTGGGGAGTTCTAGGTGAGATACCTTCTATTCCAGTTTTGATTAGAACCTTCTCTGAAACTAGTAGTCTTAGAGATTTGCCTAGACCAGAAGCATCAAACTGAAAGAAATGGGAATCACTAAACCATCCATAAGCATTCCTGGGAGAACATATTGACTTAGAAAACTACATATTAAATTATCTGTCTTTTGGGGGCAGCTGGGTAGCTCAGTGGATTGAGAGCCAGGCCTAGAGACGGGAGATCCTAGGTTCAAATCTGGCCTCAGACACTTCCCAGCTGTGTGACCCTGGGCAAGTCACTTAACTCCCATTGCCTACCCTTACCACTCTTCTGCCTTAGAGCCAATATGCAGTATTGACTCCAAGATGGAAGGTAAGGGTTTTAAAAAGTTATCTAGGTTTTATTGTATTTTATTTATTTGTAAAATATTTTTTGCTAAATATTGTTGTCATAAAATTACATTTTAATCAGATTCAGGCTGCGCTCAGGAGTGCTACGGGTTATAGGGCCACATGTTTGACATCTCTGGCCTAGATCATAGAGAGATTAAATGACTTGCCCATGATTACACTCTAGTATATGTCAAAGTTAGAACTTGAGCCTATGTCTTCCTGATTATCCACAACTCTAGGTAGTTCTCTATCCTCTACTCCAGGCCATGTGGCTCTAGGTATCTTTCTAAATTTTATTTAAACTGGCATTACTCTGCACTGCTTCTCTCTGCTTTATGAAATGATGTTGTTCAAAATGGCCCATTATTCTTTTTTTGTAATTATAAGGGTAGGGGTTTCCATCACACTCCAATGAATGCAATCATAGTAGGCAGAGACATCTTAATTGAATCAACCAACATAGTAAATGGGGTATTAAGATTTTTTTCCCATGACTACATCACAATGTGTGAATGAACCTTTAATCACATTGAAATGATTATAGAACTTTTTGGCTATTGGATGAAAGACAGATAATTCTACATAGGGAACATTGTGTAGTTGGTTGAGAAGAACAAATCATTCCTCTTGGGCTATGAATAAAAATAGTAGCTAGTTCAGCTGTCAGCTCTGTCTATCAGTGGACAAGTCCAGTGGTGAAGGACTCCAGGTTAATTCCCTGGAAAAAGAATCACTTTTTGGAGAGAGGAGAGTTTTCTCTTCTCTCTCTCTCTCTCTCTCTCTCTCTCTCTCTCTCTCTCTCGTCTCTCCTGTCTCTTCTCTTTCTCTCTCTCCTCTCTCCTTTTCCCACCCACTAGTGAGAATGTTATTGGAGAGGAGGGACTAGTAGGGGACGAGTCATCAAAGCAGTAGCTGAAAGATGTACCAAGGGCAAAGCTTTTCCTAAATAGAAACTATGCCTCTGTATTCCTGTTTCCTATCTGAGAATAAGCAAAACCTCAGGGCTAATGACCTGACAGAGTGAAAAGTAAGTCTGGCTGCCTACTCTGCCACCTGGCCTTATTGGCTGTGAGCACATGGCCACTACTGTCAGCACGTCCGGCCAGGAGCAAAGAGAGACAAACCAAGGATAAACACAGATGTACGTAGACCCAGATGGATATAGGAAAATGGCCACCAGAAGGAAGAAATAGCTTTAAAGAGCAAGACTCATTGAATCATATATTAATGTCTCCTATGGTCTCAATAAAAGACTTCCAGTGATCAGGAGTTATGAATTTATGCTTCATCTACATATTTTCTCAACATGTGTGTCTCACTACCATCTCACTATAAATTAAAGCTAATTTTTCCTTCAGAATCTATGAGTACTTGGGAGAGCCTGTATCCCAGGCTATGGGGGGATTAAAAAAAGCACTAATATTATTGCCATGACATTTCAGCAAATAAGTTTACTAAAAGTTGATGAAGTTTTACTATCAATGTCAAACACACCAGTAGGGGCTCAAAAAAGCAGTTCTAGACATACAGCTATTATTGATTTGCCTAAAAACCCTGAGAAGGAATAATAGTAAGGTATGCTCTGGGGAAAAGATCCATCAGTATGAGTATAATTTGAGGGAGTTGCCTCAGAGGGGATATTAAGAATGAGTTTATATATTTATATTATTTATAATTACAAATGATTTTATATTGTAAACCAGTTTAGCATTTGACCACCATCTCTCCATGCTTGATAAGTAAATAAAATGTTTACTGATTAAAGCACATTCTGGGTTCCTTTGATATTGTTATAGCAATAGATTTGCATTGTTTAAACTTCTTTATGACATTATTGTAATCATTGTCAATGTCCTTTGTGCTGTCAAGTCACCAATTTCCTACATTGTTAAATCACTTGTTCTAATAGGTCAGCATTGAATTGTTTCTATCTTTTACTTTATCATTTAATAATTATTATCTTTTATTCTTAATTTTTACTCATTTTGATCTGTGTTTTTACAAGTCAGTGGTCCGACTATATACAGACAAATTATTCAAGGACCATTTCCATATCAACAAGGAATCTTGTTTGTTAAAATGTAATATATTTCACTTGTTTAGTTGTTATATGGTGCTCACTATAGACCAACTCAAGTGCTTGATGTAAGTCAAATAACAAATCCTAAGTGATTCGCAGTTTGAATTGAAGAGACATTATAGCTTAGACAAAAACTTCTAATTAATGACCTTGGAGAAACATCAGAATGACAGAAATTGTCTATTACTATTGTTCTCGTCACATTTTTGTTGCTCAGCTGTTATAGTCATGTCTGACTCTTTTGACCCCATTTGGGCTTTTCTTGGTGAAGATACTAGAGGGGTTAGCAATGATAAATATCAACTCTGACCTTGAACTCCACCTGAGAAGGGTACGAAATGGGTAAAACAACTCCACTCCTGTCTCTATGGGCCTTTTGTAAAGTATCTTTTCCATACTCAGGCCTCATGAATTTAGGGTATAATGCTAGAGCAATGCTAGCTGTTGCTCCAGGTGGGGGAATTGTGCAGGTGGTGATTTGTGAAGATTCATTTGCTAGGGCATATCTTCATGACAATGTTCTTTAGGAAATTAATTGTTCCAGTTTAGAGAGAGGATGAGAAGTTAAAGCTACAAATTAGGACAAGACATCCATCCACAAATAAATAGTAATTTAAATTCTATAAGCAGAAAATATTTCTGAATAAATGAGTTGCCCCTCAAGTAAGAAGGCACAAAAACATGTTTACTGGGACTCCAATAAAACCAAATGAAAAGAAGAAAAAAAATAAGTCCTCAGTAATTTTTAAAAAATTTGAAATAATTTCTTTTAAATGAGGACTCAAATATTTAAATCCTGCCAAGTATTAATGACTTTGCTTGGTATTCCACTTGATTCCTTAGGTAATTTAAATAGATTATTTTTTAAAATGCTGAGGTTGTCTTCCATTCTTCAGAGTCCTGGCAAGCATGTTTTTAGGGGAAAAAAAAGTTTTAAGAAAAATGCATAATTAGTCTGTTTTTCTCTCCAAGGTTATTCATTAGAAGTCTTATGCAGTGCTTCTTCAACCAAGAACTGATTATCATTCTTAATGTATCATTTGAGTGACAGTAACAATTTGAGTTACTCTTTTGTTTCAGAACGGATGAATCAATGAACACTTATTAAACACGTGTGGATGCCAAGCCCTATCCTAGGTGTCTTCCATACAAAACCAAAAATGAAACAATCTCTGCCCATACAGAACTTACATTCCATCAGGGAAACAAAGTGTATATGTGGCTATCTGCAAATAAGTGTTTTTTTCTAGATAAAATATTTACAAAGGAAACATATTTCTGTTTTAAGGAGAAGAGAAAATTGATTGAAACACTGCCCTGAATGGTTTACTTAGTAGGCAGGGGATGTTGGGCTCCCATCATCATCGTCTGTGGTCTGTAGTACTTGGAATCACAGAAAGCATCACATCCAAACTGCATAAATATGAGCTTCTCAAATTGGGGCACACAAACATACTGGCCACATTACAGATTCAAGAAATCCTTTTATTAGCTTCTTTCCCCCCAGGATCCATAGTGCCACATAGTATATTATAAGGTTAAACTCTGGACTCTGAAAAGGAAGTTTCCAACTGGGCTCCCTTGTGAATATGGATTAGCAGATAGATTTCCAGTCAGAGGGGGAATTGCTTCTTTTGTGGGCCTCCCTAAAATTTAGCAGCTACCCTTCATTGTCAAGTATCATCTTCGTCTTCTCTTGAAATTCAGTTGCATAATAGAAGAAACTCAACATTTTATGAATCTGCAAGACCAGTAGACCTTGATAAATCCTTCTGGTCATCCAGCCTTGGGGTATGAGACTCACTGACTCCTCACTTATTTGTCATGGAAGAATTTAGAAATGAAAGTCATACCACCAACAAAAATAATAACAATGATTTAAAAACCCAAGCCTTTTAGCTACAGGGAGTTCTCTTCCTTGCTGAGTGCCCCTTTCTGTATGAGCAATAGAGTATCCCACCGTACTGATCTTCACAGGGGAGGTTAAGAAAATTTCTTTAAACCAAGCTATTGATGAAGCACTCTCCTTCCAACAAAATGGGTAAAGGATAGATTATACCAGAGGAAATCAATGAGTCTTAGTGCCTCTGGGGTAGCCCAATACCATAATGTAGGGGTTAATAACATTTTCTTGAAACTTTTCTGTGGGAAGAAGGCTCTCTTCTGGCCATATTTGAATTCTGGTTATAGTTCCAGTGCTCTAGTTAATATGCCATATTACTTTTTATGTTTTAAACTCCTGACCTCTGGTGATGTTAGAAAGGGAAACAAGCATGCCACCATTTATTTGACCATGGAAAACAATTTAAAAAATCATTTATATTTACTGATTGAGGTCTCAATTGAGTACAATTAGTCAGCATGTGCAAATATGAGAGAAGTGATGCATGGCAAATGGTGTGTACTCCAAATAGACCTTAGAATATAAACTTCTTTTAAATATGGATTGTTTCATTCATTTCAGTTGTACCCCCAGAATAGAGTAGCATATAAGAGATGCTTTACCAATACTGACTGGTTGGTCAATTAATATAAACATAAATTATTTGAGGGCAGAGATTGTTATGCTTTTATTTGTATCTTTGGCATCTAGCCTATTGTTTTGTAATTGATGGGAATTTAATAAGTGCCTGTTGAATTGAAGTTTGAATTGGGTTTGGGTCCAGATACTGCTAGGTACTCGCTTTGAAGCCTTGAGCATGTCATTTGATGGACTAAAATTTCTCTGATTCCTTCTTAGAACAGCGATTACTCTGGCCTCCACTGTCTGAGGCCAAATATATTTCATTTTATCCTTCCTCCGAGGTTCTTTGTTACTCTTAAAGGAGTTGGGGGAGGCTTTTCATCTCTAACAAAGACGAAATTTCCCATTGATTATGTTACCCTGATATTAGGGGTTTAAGTTCTCCAGGGCCAATTAACCACTTAACAAATTAGCTTTTATAAAGGAATATTTAATTCTAAGGTACAGTAAGAACAAACAAACAAAAATCCTTCCCCAACACTTACGAGGAGTAACTCCTCCCATGCCCTTTTGGTCTATGGGAATGTGAGGGTTATTAGGTTTGTCATTTATATCTGTTCCTATAGCATTAATAAGTCCTACTAAATTCTAAATCTGAGGCTCCCTGAATCCTGGCTTCTCAGGGCTTCCCTGATGGGCTACTTACATGAACTGGATTTTTAGACTCCAAGATTTCCATTTCTCAAGCTCCTGTATCAGGAGGTCCTACATTCTGCAGTAAGGAGTGGATGAGAACAGATGAAACAGACAAGATCCTGAAGCAAAGGAAAGGTAGTCCTCCCCACTCAGCTTAGTGCATTTTGTGGGCGGCCGAGACTTTCATCCTTAGATGCTACCAGAAAGAGAGTTAACTGTTCCCCTCTGGTACTTTTAAAGATGTAACCCACTTATATAGCCATTAGAAAGAGGCTTCTCGCACTCACACGACAGAAGAATGCAGAATGCCGTTGCCCAGAAGCAGGCACTGGCATCTCCCACCTTAGATGATCTGGGCATGCACCAAAGCCCTGATACACATCCATCTCCAAAAGCATGATTCTCTTGACATGGGGTGAGCTGCTTGGCTCCAATCTGAAATTTGGAGCTGCTTTCTCTGTCATTCATCTAGCCCCACCCCCCCATCAATGTGCCACCCTTAAGATGAGCTTTAGTGAATTAGATCCATTCAGTTTTTTGATATCTGTCTGGCTTAAGAGAGGGAGTGCAACCATTTCGAAGGATCCAGATTTTCTCCATTTACTTCCCCAGTCAAAAGACAAGTTGAAAAGATGGAAGTGAGCCTGACTTTGTGGAGTGACCCCCTACAAGAAGAGCTGCCAAGCATCAGTGCTGTGGGCTCCTGCTGGCGTGCTGTTCTGCCAATGTCCTTCAACCTTGACACGGGGGGAGAGAGAAGAGAGGAAATCTGGAAATAACTTGGCAAGCCTGACAGTACTAAAGGCCACAGACACAAATACAATCAGAAGCCAACTGCCCAATTCAAGTTAATTTCAGCTCAGTCCTGCTGCTGTCTCTATCCTCATTTATGATGACAGAACAGCTCAGAAACTCTGCAAGGTTAAATTCATGGCAAAAACTTTTTATTAAAGGAACCTTCCTCGGTGGTTGGGTTTCTAAATGAAAGCTTAGAACATTTTTTCAGAAGACTGACTGTAGCAGGAGAGATTAAAAAAGCAGCAGAAAAATAGGAGGGAGTGTTGGGAAGATAGGGAAATATATTGATCTTGTCCAGGTGTTTATTCCTTCTTCAGTTTCTTGCTTGGGCAGGGCTCACTCGTGGTATCCTTTCTGGACTGCCGGACTTAGCTGAACTACTCACATTCTTTGACTGTAGAATGAAAAGGTTGGAATGGATGATTCCAGCTCGAAAGTTCTGTGATTTTTGTCACTTCATCGTACTGATCCCCCAAGACTTGAGCTTACATTTTTGGGGAAGGATTTGGGAATGGGATGATGGGGTGTGAATTATGCTACCCTGCTGGAAAATTGTAGAGATTTATCCAGTGGAGGAAAAGCCCTTAAGAATGCATTTGCTAGTGTATGAAGGTGAGAGAGCTGATACCTTTTGAACTGTCACCACTGAGTTATTGAAACTGGTTTCAGGTTTGGATTTTTTTAGGACTAGGGCTTTGTAATATTGTGAATTGGGCAGAGTTTTGCTCAGAGGCTCCCAACCCTCTCTCTTCTCCTCACTTTCCCCCTGTTTGATATCACCTCTTCCCTCTCCTCTTTGCTATGACCAACCACCCAAGAGAAAAAAATGCAGTTAGAAAATCCCATCAGCCATTGAAGCTGATAGGATTGTAGACCTAGAGGTAGAAGGGACTTTAACATTCATCAAGCCAAATTCCCTATTTTACAAATGAGAAAACTGAGACTAAGAAGTTAAACAACTTGCCAGGGTCATACAACTAGTGAGTATCTTAGATAAGATGTAATAATAAAAGCTGATATTTCTATTGTGCTTACTATGTGTCGAGTACTGTGCTAAGCACTTTACAAATATGACTTCATGTAATCCTCACAACACCCCTGGGAAGAAGGCGCTATTACTTCCTTCATTTTACAGTGAGTATCTGAAGCCATATCTGAATTTGGGTTTTCCTGATTCTGAACCCAGTTTTGAACCCCTAATCTACCTAGTTGATTCTCATCTAGTACAGTTTCCTTGTTTAATGGCTGAGGAAATTAAGGCACAAAAGAAATTCAGTGATTCATCCAAAGTTACACAGATAATAAAAATCTGAAGCAGGATTTGAACTAATATTTTCTTGGCTCCAAGCCCAGAGTTCTAGCCTCTCATCTAGTATAAAACATTTCCCCCTGCTACCCTCCCCTCTGAGTTTTACAGATGAGCCCAAAGAGATGAAATGACTCGGCCAAGGTCATACTGACTTCTTTCCTAATATATATTGGGCCTGATCTGCTTAAAACAGCCATATTCTTGTACATGGGGGCATATATGTATCTATGCTGGCATGTTGGGTGGTATAGATTTCAGCCCTCTAGGCACTGACTATGGTAGGTGATTGGTAATTTCGGTAGATGGGTGATTCTGGGGCGTCTGGAAGAGTGAGTAATTGGATGGGGAGGAGTGGGGACAGGAGAATTCTTGGTGGGTGTTTGGAAAGTGGAGGTGTATTGACAGCCTCCCCCTCCCTCAGCAAGCAGCTGGGCTTGCTGTGATGGAAAGTAAATGGAAATGTTTAGCCAGCCAGATAACCAGGCAGCTACCATCAGAGCTGCATTTAAATGGAACTTTGCAAATGTGTTCAGTGCAGCCTGCCATAATGAGATTCATGCTTCTTCAATGGTAATCCTCCACTAGACAGCATTTTAAATCTTTTCTTTATTTGGTGCAGAGTACCAGGGCCTGGGATACACATATTTCTAAGTGTCATTTTTAATTTAATGCATGATTGAACATATTACCACTGGCACAGCTAAATAGTTAAACTAGAATCCATCAATTTGTCCTGAACTGTTGACACGCGGGGTAATGTTACGGTTAGATTAAATTTAAATATAAGAAGGAGAGCCCGGCTGATTTCCTGGCAGCCCTGGGACATACTCTATGAATGAGGCAGGGCTGGGAGAGAAAAGGGGACCCTTTAAAGTAAGAGGTCTATTTCCACACCTCTGCTCAGGATGCTTTCAAGGTAGTTCAGATCCTATTGCATTTCTGATTATGTCCCCTGGCTGAATGATGAAGTTGGCCAGCCTTGCTATTTTGATAGTGCGCCATTGGATAAACGTAAAAGGAAGTCATTGCTCTTAGGTAGAACTTGCTATCCAAATTGTACTGAGTGCTAATAAAATCATAGAGTTGAAACAGACCTTGAAGATTTCTAGTCCAATCCCTTCATTTTATGGATGAAGAAACTAAGATTCAGAGTTTGGCACAGTGGTCTTTTCATCACTTCTGCCAACCCTATGCTACTTCTTTTTCTTTTCTTTTTTTTTACAAAGAGGCAGCTATTGATCCACAACCAGAAGGACATAGGCTTTGGGAAGTTTTGCTGAGAGTGAGTGAGGATGGGTTTGGCTGGGTCCATGTGTATCCTCTCACTTTCACCCCCTTTTGGACAATTGGATGTCATTATGAGGGGAATGCTACAATTCATGGATTGGAAATTATAGAAAGATAGATTAGTATTAAGTAAGAAAGGCAGGATTAGAACAGACCTACAATCCTAGCCTCAAGAATCTTTTGCTGTAACTTACTGAATTAACCAGCCACACCCATGTGATTCTTGATATGAAAGGATAAATGCAATTTGGAGAATTTCTCACTTCCTTTGTTCCTTCTATCTAGATAATCTGGGAATTGATGTAACTGACCTTAACTTCCTCAGAAAGGAGTTACCATCTCCCTTTACAAAAACTGGGACTCACAGGTATGAAAAATTTTATTTACAAATGAATGGAAACAGAATCCACAATGGAGTTCATGGAAAGTAATGAAATCCACTGGTGAGCATTC
The DNA here is from genome assembly GCF_016433145.1 of Gracilinanus agilis. Lineage (NCBI taxonomy): Eukaryota > Metazoa > Chordata > Mammalia > Didelphimorphia > Didelphidae > Gracilinanus > Gracilinanus agilis. The sequence continues at coordinate 169,430,275 of NC_058134.1, forward strand.
ATTCTTTAGGGACCTTTACAAGTTTCTATAATTTACAATATTATACATATAGTTAAAGAAAAAAATCCCACATTAGCCATATCTCACACACACACACACACACACACACACACACACACACACATACACACACACACAAATCTCAATCTTCTCTCTGAAACAATCTCCTTTCTTTATGGAGGTGGGTAGCATGTTTTATCCTTGGGAATTGTGGTTGGTCCTTGTGTGGATTAGGTTCCTAAGTCTTTCATGTTGTTTATCTTTTTTATTTTTTTATTATATAAATTGTTCTCCTTGATCTGCTCACTTCATTTTGCATCAGGTCCTATAGTTCTATCCTGGATTCTCTGAAATAATCCCCTTCATCATTTCTCACAATACAGTAGTGTTCATCTCATTCAAGTTCCATAATTTGTTTAGCCATTCCCCAGTTGGTGGTCCTTTTTCAGGTTTTAATTCTTGGGCACCATGAAAAGATTCATTATAAATATTTTTGTGCAGATGGGTCCTTTTAATTTTTCTTTGTTCTCTTTGGGTTATGGACTGACTAGTATCAGTATTGCTCAGTTAAAAAGTATAAATAATTTAATAGTTTTGGGGCATAACTCCAAATTGATTTCTGGAATGCTGGCATCAGTTTACAGCACCCCCAATAATACATTAATGAACCTATTTTCCCTCAGCTTCGCCAACATTTATCATTTTTCTTTTTTTTTTTTGTCATCTTTGACAACTTCATGGACGTGAGGTGGTACTTCAGAGTTGTTTTAATATGCATTTCTCTTGTCATTGTTCAGTTACTTCAGTCATGTCTGACTCTTCATGTCCTCATTTGGGATTTTCTTAGCAAAAATACTGGAGTAGTTTGTCACTTCCTTCTCCCACTCATTTTATAGATGAGGAAACTGAAGCAAAGTGGCCTAGGATCACACAGCTAGTAAGTGTCTGAGGCCAGATTTGAATTCAGTTCTTCCTAATTCTAGTCTCAGTGCTCTATCTCCTGTCTCACCTGGCTTGCATTTCTCTAATGACTTATGACTAAAATTTACATTTTTGTATATGGCTAGTGATAATTTTTATTTATTCCTCTGAAGACTAGCTATACTTTGATCAAATAGTCAATTGGTCATTTGGGAAAAGGTTCCAATGCTAAATTTTAATTAGTTTCCTAAAATGTCTTAGAAGCAAGACCTTCATCCAAAAAACTTATTAAAAAATTCTCCCAGTTTCTTGATTTTCTTTTAGTTTTAGCTGCATTGGTTTTATTTATATAAAACCTTTTAAATTTATATAATCAAATCTCCAATGAGTTTTTTGCTTGGTTATGAATTATTCCTATGTAAATAGATGACAGGCAATTTTTTTCATGCTCCTTTAATTTATTTATGATGTCATCCTCTATGTTTAAATCAGGTACCCATCTGGAGCTATTTTCCTGGATGTGTTATTTCCTTGCTGTACAACTGTAGGCGGACTGTTTATTTCTCTGAGCTGTAGTATGTATCATTATCTACAAAATGGTGATAACACCTATGCTGTTTCCCCCACGGGGTTGTGGTTAACGATAATGGCTTTACAAGTAGAGGTGAGCCCTCATGAGATTTGGACAGTGTTTTGCTAATGCTTACGGTATATTTTTGATTGACTTATTTAGTATTTACCATTTAATAATAACCAAATATTCATCTTTGTTAGATATATACATATCTAATATATATGTATATCTAAAATAGATCACTCTTGGTGAATGGATAGAGCACTGGACTTCAGAGTCAAGAAGATATGAGATGGAATCCCACCTCAGACACTTATTAGCTGTGTAACTCCAAGCATATCACTGAATCTCTCTCAGCCTCTGTCTTTTCATCTATAAATAGAATAATAATCACCCATTTTTCTCAGGGTTGTTGAGAGGACCAAATGAAATAATTTATTTTTTTTAAATATAATTTAAATTTAAATATAATTAAATATAATTTTCTAAATGCTTTTGTAAACTTTAAAATAGTATATAAACATTAGCTAGTGTTCTAATTTTTAAAACCCTCTGCAATATAGTGTCATTTTGTTGTTCAGTCATTTTCAGTCACATCTGATTCTTCATGATCTTCTTTGGGGTTTTCTGGGCAAAGATACTGGAGTGGTTTTTCATTTCTTTCTCCAGCTCATTTTTCAGAAGATATTGAGGCAAACAGGGGTAAGAGACTCACCGAGGGTCAAACAGCTAGTAAGTGCTTGAGAATAGATTTGAACTCAGAAAGATGAGTTTTCCTGACTTCAGACCTGGCACTCTATCCACTAAGCCACCGAACTGTCCTTATATTTAGATGACATTTAGATATATGCTGGGGGCTGTTGTGAGGAAGTTTACTAAATTATTATTTAGGAGACCTAGCAGGCAGGGCTGGAGAATTCTAAATGTTGTTCCTCACAACAGGGCACATAGGAAAAAAGAATCATGAATTTTGAACTAGAATTGAACCTAGAGATTATTTAAGGCATTCTCCTGATTTCTTCATCCTCAGAGAGTAAAATTAAGGTGAGCGTTACTTCCCTTCCACTCCTGCCCTGACCCTAATCCAGTAAATAAAATGAGAGGCTATGCAGGAGAGAACCTTAGTGAAGGATCAGATCCAGAGGCAAGAATGGTTCCAGCTGCCAGGGGCCAGATTTATGGATATTGGACTCAAGTACCTCCTGCAGTGAATAAGATGAGGAAAGTGGCTGGATGAGTGGTTTTCCCAGAGAGTGCAGTGACTTCCCCAAGGCCATTTAGGTCATAAATATCAGACAGGCTTAAGCCCCAGTCTTCTGAATCCAAACCTAGTTTTCTCTCCATGACATCATGCTGTCTCTCATTGGCTTAGTTTTCAGTAAACAAATCCACTTATGGCTTATTTTTGTTATAGGCTTTTCTTTAGTTTCTTCTGTTCTCTGCCTACTCAGTCATTAGCACCATCAGTAAAACTACCAGCCACCATATTTCTTAACCATAGAGGCCTTGCTTTCATGTCTCAGAAAGAAAAATGTATACAAAAAACCAACATATATATATTGTCCCCAAGGCTCTCCAACCCAGCCTGCTGCATTCTGTATGGACAGGAGCCAGTGCAGAGACTGGAAACCATACTAAGCTCACTGGTTTCTGCCTTGCAAATTGCAGGATGTGTTGCTTTTGATGCTCAAACTCATTTGGTCAGGAGAGAGAAGGGAAAGACAGATCCATGCCAATTATCTCAGAAATAGCTGCTAGGCAGGCTTGCCAATCCCCAAGTGCCCAGCTTTATGCAGGTCTTAGCACAAACTAAGTAGCCAACTCCTGGCATGGAATTTTTGGCTCTACAACTGTAGGCCTTGGAATTGGGGGTGCTCAAGCTTTTTTGGGGTCATTTGCTAACCAGACAACCAATTTTGGTGAGGTAGGGTAGGGGTGAGCTGCCCAGCAGATGGGTCAACCTCCAGCTATTCTCAACATGGCCAGGTCACGTTACTGACATGCTCAGGAAACCCTGGTCTACTGGAAAGGCTCTTTGCATTTCTTTCACCACTGCCTTCTGGCTATAGGGCCAAGTTTGGTAGCTTCTAGTTTATATGTGTACATGCACACACTCTGCCAGGTTGCCTTTCCTATCTTTCAGGATCTTCACTTTCAAAATCCCATAATTTTGATGTTCTCACAACTCACTCACAATAGCTCTCGCTGGATGAGCTGTTCTCTACTTCCCAGCAATTATTTGCCCCTCATAATAACTCCTAAAAGTGCTTTCTCTCTTACTCATCTGCCTTTGGGAACATGTTGGAGCTCAGCAGTCCAGCTAATAACTCCAATATGAGCAACAGGAGATAGCCTAGTCTCAAATCCACAAAGTATAATAATTTGTGTGTGTGTGTGTGTGTGTGTATACATATATGTATATAAAAAAGGAGATAGCATGATATCTGGAGAGCATACTGGACCTGGAAACAAGAAGACTTGTGTTCAAATGCTAACTCTGTGACTCTAGGCAAATCATTTAAACTATCTTAGCCTCCATTTCCCCATATGCAAAATGGGGATAATAATAATAAAAATATCTTCATATTAGGGTTGTTGTGAGGATCAAATAGAACAAATTTGAGGGGTGTTTTGTAAACCTTAAAACATTACATCCATGCTACTGTTATTGTTGATATAAATATGAAGAGGCAACAAAAACGAAAGAGTAAATATGAAGTTGCAGCATGGATTGCATGTTAGACCTGGGTGTGGGAAGATGTGTTCACATCTTGCCTTAGACATGCTAGCTGTGTGACTTTAGGGACATACTTATATTTTCTCAGTTTCCATTTTCCAATTGTAAAGTGAAAGGATTGGATTCGATGACTTCCATGGTAGCTAGGCAGCACGGTAGGTAGAGCTTTGGGTCTAGAGTCTGGAAAACTCAAGTTCAGATCTGGCCACAGATACTTCCTATCTCTGTGACCTTGGGCAAGTGACTTAACCTTTGTTTCCCACTCCCTTTACCATTAGCCATAAAATGGGAATAATATCACCTCCCTCTGAGGAGTCATTAGGAAGATCAAATGAGATGCTATTTGTAATGTACTTAGCACCATGTCTGGCACATAGTAGGTGCTATATAATTGCTAACTTCTTGTCCCTTCTCTTCCAATTCTAAACCTATGTGCTTATGGCCTTAATTGATATTTATTAACTAGTGAACATGGACCAAATCACTTAATTTCTTTCAGCTGTCAGAACTGAAGTTACAGGTAGCTTGTATTCATTTTATGTGAAGAGGAGATATCTTTGGGCCAACCACACATGAGAGTTTAGAAGCATAACATTCTAGTTCTGGGAAGTCCTATACCTTCTCAACCTCCTCATTTTATAGTGATTTACTTGCCCAAGGTCGCCCAATTATATTATTGGCAGAACCAGGACTGGAACCCAAGCTAAACTCTAATCTCACTTAATGGATTAGGGCAATGCACTTATTTTTGTCTGCTAAGTCTGTGTTTTGTGGTCGAAAAAGCATTAAACATTGAATGGTTCTCATTCTGCCTAAATTCCACATGAGTGTGACTTCTTATGCCCTTAGGTGACCAGGAAGCTGAGTCAGAAAGCCAATAAGGTCTTGTGTCTCCTCCCATATACTCAAGAATCTGCATCCATTTGGTCCTCTCAGGAAGCCAGATGAATTGAGGAACTGCAGAAAGACCAAATAGAACCACCAGATGGAGATTCTGTTGGAAGCATAGACATAGAAGAAAAGGAGCCAGACAGAAATATGGAAGGGAAGGAGGATTGGCACAGATACATGATATGGAAATGAGATGATGTAAGTCACTAGGGAAATGAGGTCCCTCACTGACCAGGGACTTGACTCATTAATATCTTCAAATACTTTCCCCTTAAGGATGTGGGCAGGATAGCATAATGCTGGAGAATTGTTATACATCTCTAAGGAATTTGAGGTCTAAGGAGGGGTTTCATTACTTCCTAGAAGGGCTAGATTATTTCCTTTTTCTGTGGGATTCTATATAGGGATGTTGAGCAGTCCTTTAAGTCAGATAGTGTTTTTAAATCCCAGGGGAAAGTGGAAGCCCACTGGAAAGGGGGAGGAAGTTATTTTGACTTTTTCCACAAGTCCTTTGTATTTTTGGTTAGGATAAATATAGTCATGACTTTTAAAGAAAAATTGTTAGCTTGAGATTCTTGCATGTTTAGGGGCCTTATAATGAGATAATCTCATGTGTTCTCCAGAAAAATGCTATTAGATTCAAATAGTTCTTGTAAGCTCAGAATTTTAGTGTGAACTCTGGGGTACATTTTGGGGTGGTCATCCAAAATTTATTGTCTTAAAAAAATTACAGTCCTGACAATTCTATCAAGCTATATTTTCCATTAATCAACTTATAGCATAATTATATGCAAGGTATCCTAGACATAGGTTGCTTGCAAATATATGTTGCATATATACAATATTACATAGTAGAATTTCATAGAATAGACCAAATACATAGTCACATGCAGATGCATATTACATGGTGTCACATATTGGATATCACATCATACATAGGTGCCATCCTGCCCTAAAAATAGCATATGGCCATACATACTTAGGTACTACCTGGTTACATGAGTCATATATTTTTCTAGCACTTGAGGAGGCTATGTGCCAGTCTGGTCTCTGGCTCAATAATCTGGGCACATCTTGAATGATACTCAGTCTGTGTATCTTTGTTGAGTGAGTTGGTATCTTCAAGCCTACTGGGCATTCCAGTGTGAGAATATGGATAGCCTATGTCTCCTGGTCTCATGTGGTCAGGATCTCTAACTAACTTCTATTTCTTGAGATTTTAGGATCCTCAGTTTAAGAAAAAGATGATCTTTGGATTCTGACCATTTGTCCTCATCTAAGCAGAAATCACTCTCATGTCACAACAGTCTTAAAATACTAGCTTAATGTCTCAGATAAAAAACGTTGGTTTTCCTTTCACTGAATTTGGTCCCAGCTCTCTCTACTACAGAAGATTCCATCTTTTCCATATCTATAGCAATATAGTGTCCAGCTTCTATGACAACAGTCTCTCAGTATCATTCCCGAAGTGATTAGCTGATAAGACCTATCTCACATATGAACAAGAAGTGGCCTTGTAGATTTACAAGGAATTGGGTCTATCTCTGGGTAATGAACCTCTCTCTCTGTTCTACCCACTCTTTTAAAAATTGATGCCAAAAGGAGGTGGAGTCAAGATGGCGGCTTAGAAGTAGAAAAAGTTGATTCCTCTGTGAAAACCCTTCTACAACCAATCAAAAACAAAGTGCTTCAAGTGGGACAGAAAACCAAATCCAACAAGACAGAAGTGTGGGGCTCTTCTGCTTCATTTAACTTAAAAGGTACACAGAGAAGGTTGAATTCTCAGTTTTAAGGAAAAGAAAGAAGAACAGTCCCAGTGCCTCTCCCCCACCTACTGTGATAAGATTCCGGTCGTTTGTGGGATCTCAGGCCAAGATTTCCACCTGGGACAGAGAACCTTTCTACCACAACTATGTGAAGCTCAGGGTTCTGACCACAGCTGGAAAGGAGGCAAATTGAGGAGAGGAGAGAAGAGGGCAGGCTGGTCACAGCCTTCAGCCACCACACCTCCATTTTAGGCCTTTGCCTCTGGAAGTTTTGGCCTCAGGGCACATTCAGCTCTGTAGATCAGCTTAATAGACTTAACCTAATTTATCAATATTGAAGAGAAGAGGCCTCTGGAGGGCAGAAAAACTCAATCTTACAAAGCTAGGAAAAAACCCAGAAAAGCAAATGAACAAAATAGACAGAAAGCCAAACTCAACAAGACAGAGCTACAGGTCTCTCCTACTCCATCCAACCTGAAAGGTACACAGATAAACTGGAATTCTAGCGCATAAGGGAAAAATCCTACAACCTCCCACACCTACTGCTGAGACCCATAGCAGGAATCTAGCTGACTGGGACCCCAGAGTGAAGGCTGAAAACTCAACAAGTACCTTGGTACTGCCACAGGAAGCTCAGAGCTCTGCCTGGGAAGTTGCCTGAAAGGAGTAGAGAGGAAAACTAGGGTAACTACCTTCAGCCTCCACACATTCACTTTCACCTTCAGCCTCTGATGGCAGCTGGGGAATATCTGGTCTCAGGCACATTAAATCAAAGAGTCAGCTCCATCAGCCTAATCCAGTTAATTGGCACAGCAAAGAAGAAGCACCTTCAAGGCAGAAAAGCCTAAACTCACAAATCCAGCAAATAAACAGAGGAACAAGAATTACAGCCAATAAGGAGAGGGGAAAGGAGGAAAAATATGAGTAAACAACAGAAAAAGAAAAAGGGAATTACAAAGCTCCTATTCAGGTAATGACCAAAGAACAAATGGAACAGAGGAGGACCAAGGAACACCAAGCAAAAACTCAGGAACTCCAGCGAATTAGACTTAGGCTCTGGAAGAACTCAAAACATAATTCAAAAAAACAATTAAGAGAAGTTGAAGAAAATTGGGAAAAGAACTTAAAAAGCAAAATAGGTCATCTGGAAACACAGGTGCATGAACTAAATCAAGAAAATGGTGACTAAAAAGTCATAATTGACCAGCTCAAAAAAATGAGGCAAAGAAAGTAAAAGATGAAAAATAGATTAAAAAATCAGGGATAAAATTCAGTCTTTTCTTTTTTAAATCCTTACCTTCCATATTGGAGTCAATACTGTGTATTGGCTCCAAGGCAGAAGAGTGGTAAGCGTAGGCAATGGGGGTCAAGTGACTTGCCACGGGTCACACAACTGGGAATTGTCTGAGGCCAGATTTCAACTTAGGACCTCCCGTCTCTAGGCCTGGCTCTTAATCCACTGAGCTACCCAGCTGCTCCTGAAATTCAGTCTTTAAAAATTAGAATTGAACAACTAGAAGTGAATGACATCACAAGACAGCAAGAATCTATAAAACAAAATCAAAAGAATGAAAAAATTGAAGAAAATATGTTACACTTCATTGATAAAACAATAGACCTTGAAAATAGATCCAGGAGAGACAATTTAAGAATGATTGGACTACCTGAAAATCATGACCAAAGAAAAAGCCTGTACATAATACTTCAGGAAATTATCCAAGAAAACTGCCCTGATATTCTTGAACGAAAGGGAAAAGTAGACATTGAAAGAATCCACAGATCACCTCCTGCATTAAATCCCCATTTAACAATGCCCAGGAATGTTATAGCCAAGTTCAAGAACTTCCAGACCAAGGAAAAGATACTACAAACTGCTAAAAAGAACTCAGTTATCATGGAGCCACAGTCAGGATTACACATGAACTGGCTGCATCTGCACTAATGGATCAGAAGGCATGAAATATGATAGTCCAGAAAACAAGGGAACTGGGTCTACAATCACGAATCAACTACCCAGCAAAAAATTGCTTATATTTTTGCAGGAGAAAGTATGGTCATGTAATAACATAGAAGATTTCCAAGCATTTCTGAAGAAAAATATCTGACTTAAACTGAAAATTTGATGCCCAAATATAGAACTCAAGAGAGTCACCAAAAGGTAATTAAGAAAGGAAAAAAAAATAGGGACCCAATAAGTTAAAATGAATTGTATTCCTATATGAAAAGATGATATTGGTAATTCTTAAAATTGGTATTATGATTGTGGTAACTAGAAGTATACCTAGAGGTTACAGTGATAAACTGTATAGGATGTTTTGTCAAAAAAAATTTTAAAAATATACATATAAAACTTAGGGTTAAAAAAGAAGGTAATACTAAGAAAAGTAGGAAGAGAGATAAAATGGGATGAATATGTATTTCATGTAGAAGTGCATAGGGGGAAGAGGAAAAAGAACCAATATAATGGAAAGGAGGAAGAGATTGGTGACAGGTAATACTTAAATCTTACGCTCATTGGAATTGGCTTAGAGAGTGAAAAACAGTCAGATCCATTAGGTCAAAGAATTGTATCATAACTTGTAGAGAAATAAAAGGGTAATGAATGGCCTAGTGGGAACAATACATGGGAAGGAGAAGATGGGAGGGGTTGTTTAAAAGGCACTATAGTAAGAAGGGAATAATAAAAAGGGACAGGGTGGAAAGGGGAGTAACATTAGGGAGGGGAAAAGGGGGAGACTGACTAAAAGATAAAAGTTGAAGGAGAGAGTAAGAGGGATAAGAGAAAAGGCAGAATTGAAGAAGGAAGTCAAAATGGAGGGTAATACACAGTTATCATAACTTGAATGTTAATGGGATTAACTCACCCATAAAAAGGAAGCAGATAGCAGAATGGATTAAAAACCAGAATCCTACATATGCTGTCTACAAGAAACATACTTGAGGCAGATAGACATACACAGGGTAAAGATAAGAGGGTGGAGCAGAATTTACTGAGCTGCAACTGAGACAAAGGAGGCAGGAATAGCAATTATGATCTCAGACAAAGCTAAATCAAAAACAGATCTGATTAAAAGAGATAAGGAAGGTAATTACATCTTGATGAAAGGCAATATAAATAATGAAGAAATATCAGTACTCAGCATATCTGCACCAAATGATATAGCATTCAGATTTCTAAAGGAGAAATTAAAGGAGCTTAAGGAGGAAATTCATGGTAAAACCATACTAGAGGGGAACCTCAGCCATCTCCTATCAGAACTAGATAAATCAAACCAAAAAATAAATAAAGAAGGGAAGTGAATGAAATGTTAGAAAAATTAGAGCTAATAGATATCTGGAGAAAAATAAGTAGGGATAAAAAGGATTTCTATGTGAATTGGAAAGATCTTCAGGAATTGATGCAGAGCAAAAGGAACACCAATTAATGAATTTGGGTCAATGCTGATAGATCTCATCAATGAGGCAATGAGGAATTAGGAAAGGGGAATTTATATTTCATCTAGTTAATTTGAACTTTGTCAAAGAGACCCAAGAAGCATAAGGGACCTGGACATACCCATTACAATTACATGTTGTTGGTGGTTTTTAAAATTAATCCTGGTATTCCATGCACAGTAACAAGGACCTAGGCATTGTTCCTTCTTCAAGAAGGGGACTCCTCCTAAAACACAAATAGAATCAATCTTCTTTATTCTGAATCTTATGGAACAACAAAGATAAAGGTGAGCCAGCATAGAAAAGAGACCACTTAGTTCTGTGGTCATAAATTCTTTAGAGAATTTACCTCTTTGTTGCTGACATTTGATGAAAAAGGGAAAAATGGTTTCTGGGAAGGAAATTTTGGGTACATTGTAGTTGAACCACTACCTCTTAGAATCTGCAATAGAGGAGACAAAAGTTGAACATCTTTCTTTTCCTTCACTTCCTCCTCCCTTTCTTCCCTCTTCTTTTCGTTCTTTTTTCATGTTTTTATTTCCTTTCTTTCCTTTTCTCTTTCTTCCTTCCCTCCTTCCTTCTTTTCCTTCCCTTCTTTTGGCTTCATAAAATCAACTTTTTAAGTAGAACATGGGAGAGGAATGGCTAGAAAGAAATTTGTCTGAAAATATGTCCCCAAATCTATGTCTCATTCTTTTTTTCCTGTCACTCTAACCTCTTTCTCCTCCCTAAGAAGGCAGGTAATATGATATAGGTTAGGCATATATTAACATACAACATATTTCCCTGTTTGTCTTGCTACAAAACATGACACATATTGCTTACACTAGAAAAAAATTCATGGAAGAAATAATTTAAGAATAGTATGTTTCAATCTGCATTTTGAGTCCGTGTGTTTCTTCTATGACTTTTTCATCTTGAGTCTCTTGGAGTTGTCTTAGGTTCTTGCCTTAGTGATAATCACTATCATTCCCAGTTGACTCTCATAACTTATTGCTACAGTGTACAGTGTTCTCCTGGTTCTGTTCTCTTCACTTTATTTCACTTCATATAATAAGTCTTTCCAGGTTTTTTCCACTGTTTTAAGGTTGTCAAATGGACAAGACTATGCTAGCAAATGTTTAATTGCTGGCTCTCTGAAAAAAAAATACAGGAAACACTTTTGGATTTAATTTGCATTATTAATATTTTCGACATCACTTTCTTAAGTTTAAACAATCAATTCAATGATTAAGGATGGAGAGCCGATGGGATACCTTGTTCTCAAGCCAGTATAGATCCCAACCTGAAAGAATATGATGTTCTCCCTTCTTTTCCTCTCTATAGCGGAAGCAAAAGGAGAATCTTAAAGGGACCTTTCCAAAGGAGACTAGAACCACTAGGCACTAGCCCCCAAGGCTACCACTAGGGAAGGAAGGGAGGGGAGGATGATTTGGAGATCCAAATAGAATACTAATAGTCCATTGATAGGGATATGATCATAGGAAAGAGATCTGGAGATATAACGATGGGGAGATTAGAATTCATTTACAATAAAGAGGCCTAAATGATTAGTAACAATAATAACTTTTAAGGTTTGCCAAACATTTTACACATGTGATCTCATTGTTTAATATGGGGAAAAAGTAAGATATAATTTCACTTCCAGTCCCAGAGTAGGTGAAATAAGAATGGAAATGAAATTACTTTAATCGGAAGAAAAAATTAAAAAACCTATCATTGAAATCTATTTATAAAAAAAACCGTAGAAATATTATTTAATAACAAATCATGAAAAAAATAAAGCCTGTGTTTAGATTTATTTTGAGAAAAAGAGGGAAATACTTAGAATTGAATTTCAAAAAGCCCTTTCTGAGTTTCATGGTGTGAATCCAATTAGTAGGCAACTAGATTGACATTCGAACAGACAAGAGACATTCAAAAAAGCTAGAATCAACTATTATCATCATGAATTAATACATTCTCCCAAAATATTTGAGGAGAATGTAAAAACATTTTAAGATCTGTCCACAATTACATATGCGACAGTCATTAGCCCAATAAGGACCATTGTAGGAAGGGAGGAACTATTCTGGAATAATCCTTGGTAAGGAGTCAGTTATCACATTGGCAGAAGTCTTTTGAGGAGACTATTGAAGAACTTTGGAAATTAATTATAAGATTAAATCAATATCTATCTGAAACATAGGATAAAATTTTAAATATCATGTTTCTCACTTAAAATCAATGACAAAGAAATGCACTGAATGGAGTTCTAGATAAAAGTCAAAAGTTTGAATGTAATTTATTACATTAAATTAATCAACATAGCACAAACAATAAATACACCAACATCAAATAAAAATAATACTATAGAAGTTCTTAACTTTTTTTTGTATCATACATTCCTTTGCCAGTGTGGTGAAACATAAATATTTTCACATAATAATGTTTTCAAATGCATGAAAGAAAATATATAGGATTGCAAATGAAGAGCAACTAGCAACTATATTGAAATAGAGATGTAAATGTTCCAAATCCTTGTTCACAGATACTCTGAAATTCAATGGCCACATTAGGAGGCTGTAGATCTCAGCTTAAGAAACCTTGCAATAGAGACTTGACATGCAAAGAAATTAGAGGTGATAAAGAACATCTGAAGAAAAATGGTGAGGAATGGATAATTTCTAGTCACCTATATGGTTAAAAGAAGTCCATCACAATGAAGCTTCAAACTGTATTAAATGTGAAACAAAACTTGCATACCACTAATAAAATGAACAACAAAATAGTTATGTTGAAGAAGTAGACAAGATTCTAGCTTCTCTGAAAAACTAGAAAGTGTGGAACTATAAAATATCCCTGATAATATGGATTATTAGTTTTTTAATAGCATCATAGTGGTTCAGTAATTTTTACTAAAGCAATTTAAAACAAAAGTAATTTTAACATCACTCCCATTTCACATTCTTGTCTTGGAAATATATAGAAATGCTGATGATTTATGCGCATTTATTTTGTATCCTGCAACTTTGCTGAAATTGTTATTTCTACTTTTTAGTTGATTCTCTAGGATTTTTTAAGTAGACCATCATATCGTCTGCAAGAGTGATAGCTTAGTCTCCTCATTGCCTATTTTAATACCTTCAATTTCTTTTTCTTCTCTAATTGCTACTGCTAGTGTTTCTAGTACAATGTTAAATAATAGAGGTGATAGTGGGCATCCTTGTTTCATGCCTGGTCTTATTGGGAAGGCTTCTAATTTATCCTCATTGCATATGATGCTTGTTGATGGTTTTAGATATATACTGTTTATTATTTTTATGAAATGTCCTTCTATTCCTATACTTTCTAGTGTTTTCAATAGAAATGGATATTGTATTTTGTCAAAGGCTTTTTCAGCATCTATTGAGATAACCATGTGATTTTTGTTTGTTAGATTGTTGATATGGTCAATTATGTGGATGGTTTTCCTAATGTTGAACCATCCTTGCATTCCTGGTATAAATCCCACCTGATCATGGTGGATAATCCTCTTGATCACTTGCTGGAGTCTCTTTGCTAATATTCTATTTAAGATTTTTGCATCTATGTTCATTAGGGAGATTGGTCTGTAGTTTTATTTCTCTTGTTTTGATCTACCTGGCTTTGGAATCAGTACCATATTTGTGTCATAAAAGGAATTTTGTAGGACTCCTTCTTTGCTTATTATGTCAAATAGTTTGTATAGTATTGGAATTAGTTGTTTTTTGAATGTTTGATAGAATTCACTTGTGAATCCATCTGGTCTTGGGGATTTTTTCTTAAGGAGTTCTTTGATGGCTTGTTCCATTTCTTTTTCTGATATGGGATTATTTAAGTATTCTATTTCTTCTACTGTTAATCTAGGCAATTTATATTTTTGTAAACATTCATCCATATCACCTAGATTGCTGTATTTATTGCCATATAATTGGGCAAAATAATTTTTAATGATTGCCTTGATTTCCTCTCCATTACAGGTGAGGTCTCCCTTTTCATCTTTGATATTGATGATTTGGTTTTCTTCTTTCCTTTTTTTAATTAGATTGACCAGTACTTTGTCAATTTTGTTTGTTTTTTCAAAGTACCAGCTTCTAGTCTTATTTATTAATTCAATAGTTCTCTTACTTCTGGGTGGCAATTTGGAACTATGCTCAAAGGGCTTTAAAATACTGCCTGCCCTTTGATCCAGCCATACCATTGTTGGGTCTGTACCCCAAAGAGATCACAGATAAAAAGACTTGTACAAAAATATTTATAGCTGCACTCTTTGTGGTGGCAAAAAAACTGGAAAATGAGGGCATGCCCGTCTGTTGGGGAATGGCTGAACAAATTGTGGTATATGCTGGTTATGGAATACTATTGTGCTCAAAGGAATAATAAACTGGAGAAATTCCACGTGAACTGGAAAGACCTCCAGGAATTGATGCAGAGTGAAAGGAGCAGAGCCAGAAGAACATTGTACACAGAGACTGATACACTGTGGTAAAAATCGAATGTAATGGACTTCTGTACTGGCAGCAATGCAATGACCCAGGACAATTCTGAGGGATTTATGGAAAAGAATGCTATCCACATTCAAAGGGAGAACTACAGGAGTGTAAACCCAGAGGAAAAACAACTGCTTGAACACATGGGTTGGTGCAGACATGATTAGGATGTAGACTCTTAATGACCACCCTAGAACAATTATCAATAATATGGAAATAGGTCTTGATTGATGACATATGAAGAAACCAGTGGAAATGTGCCTTGGTTGCTGGGAGGTGGGGGTTGGGGGGAAAGAGAGCAAGAACATGAATCGTGTAACCATGGAAAAAATTTTTCTAAAAAATAAAAAAATAAAAATAGAAAATAAAAAAGAGTTTTTCTCTGAAGTGGATTTTTGAGCCTCTTTTACCATTTGTCCCATTTTATTTTTAAGATATTATTTTCTTCACCATTTTTGTGTCTCCTTTACCAAGGTGTTAATTCTCTTTTCATAATTTTCTCTGATCATTCACATTTCTTTTCCCCAATTTTCCCTCTACCATTCTTATCTCATTCTTTAACTCTTTCAAGAATTCTTGTTTGGCTTGGGTCCAAGCATTACTCTTTGAAGGTTTTTTGGTAGCTGTTTTCATATTGTTATCTTCTGAATTGTCTTGATCCTCCCTGCCACCTTAGTAGTTTTTTTATGGTTAAATTATTTTTTTGTTATTTGCTCATTATACCAGAATATTTTTTTTACTTTGGGCTTTATGTTAAAGTTGGGTCCTGACCACCTTGGGGTGGGTAGCACTGTCCTCAAACATCAGGCTTTTTTATGTTGGTGTTTTCAAAACTAGTTTTGGGAGTCTGTAAGTTTTAGGTGATTCCAAAGTGGTATAAATCTGAGAAAAATGTGGTCACTGTTCTCTTGGACTGCTTTTTGGTCTTTACCCAGAAATAGTCCTTGGTTCCCTGCAGTGACAAAAACTAATGTTATCTTTATTTTGTTACTATAACCAGGGTCCCTGCTTTCTTGTGTCTACCTTCAGTGCTCCTCTCTACCCTGGAACTATGACCTATAACTGCTTAGTGTCAGAAGTGTTACCTGAATGGTACCAGCTGTACTCAGTGCCAGAAAAGTGTTCCCTGTAATCTCTTTCTTACTAATTGTTTGATCCCTTTCTATCTCTGGGCTGAGAGCTCCCAAAGCTGTTGCTGCTGCTGCAGCCTACATATATGTTTTCTGAAGAGGCCTCCATCCTAGACTTTTCCTTCCAACCTCTTAAGTTTCCTTAGGCTAAAAAAATACCTCACTCTGACATTTTGCTGGCTCTGCTGTTCAAAAATTTTATTTGAGTTATTATTTTAAAATTGCTTGGGGGAGAATGTTGAAAGAATTTAATAGGGTAACTGACCTTAATCTTGCATCTTGTCTCTTCCACTTGCCTTTCTTTTAAAGTATATTTAGTTCAACCTGTAGCTTTCAAAGCTATCTTACTTATCTGTGCTTCTTTCTAGACTTGCTTTTGTTTTCCTCTATGCACTAAAAAAATAAAACACCCATTGATCTCACCTCTCCTCTTCTCTCTTCCTCTCTATTCCCTATTCTCTCCTCTTTTTCTCCCCCCTTCTTTTATCTTCTCTTTTCTCCTCCCCTTGATCTCCTTTTTTCTTTTTCTTCCCTCTACTCTTCTCTATCTTCTCTACCAAGAATAGTGAAAAGTCTAGAGTATTTGAAGTCTACAAAGCAAATTGTTTTCTATTTAAAGCACTGCACCAAGCACTTAAATGTTAAGAATGATTAATATAGAATGTGACATTTTCCAGGGAAATTATATAAATCCACTATGCTTTTTCATTGTGCTTAATACATTATTATCCCTCAAGAGTAGAACTGAATATGGTTTTCAGGTCAAAAAGGTAGTCCTACTAAAATCACTTGGTCTACATGGATGACATAAATTATATGGTTCTATTGAAAAGTACATTACACAGTCATATCATGGCAACTTTCCACAATGATATTGATGTGTCATTTGGGATTCTGTGAATACAAAATTATTTTTTTTAAATCCTTAGAATCTTTCTTCTTAGAATGGTTCTAAGGCAGAAGAGCAGTAAGACCTAGGCCCTGAGAGTTAAGAGACTTGCCCAGGGTCATACAACTAGAATTTATCTGAGGCCATATTTGAACCCATGATCTCCCACCTTTGGGCCTGGCTTTCAATCCTCTCAGCTACCTAATTGCACCCAGATAAAAAATTCTTCATATGCAACAAGGAAGAATGGAGACAGAAAGGTTTGGACTTGAATTGGGAAGAAAGATTAAGCCAGTGGATGCAGGCAATATTTATAAATGCCTTTTTCTTCTAAAAAGAAGACATGCCAAGCATAGTGTTATCAAGGAGAAAGCTTTGTTGCCTTTGTCATCTCCCGCCTCCATGCCTTTGTACATAAACTCTCTTTGATGTTGAGAATGCTCTTTCCTCATCTCTACCTAACATCCAATACAGGTTCACTAAATACTTATTGATTATTTGGTTGATTAAGAGGAACTTAATGAAAAATTAAAGCTTCCAAAAAGGGAATGAATTGTGTTGTATGAAAGTGGTTTCCTCCTCATTGGTAGTCTACGAGGAAAAGGCAAGGTACCATCTGTCAAGGATTTTGTACAGAAAATTTCATCTTGGGATCAGTTTGGTCTATATGGTCTCTGAGATCCCTTTGAACTCTGACATTCTACAATCGATTGGTGACATGGTTTCATATTGATATTTCCATAGCTTTGTTCTTTTTCTTTTAAAAATATTTATTCTCTTATTTTGTAACATATTATTATTTTATATATTCCTTTACACCCCTATTTAACCTCTTTCAATGCATTTTCATTTTTTTCTATTTCCTTACTGAAACCCCTTTATTCATGCTATTTATTCTGTTTAGCCTGTGTTTATCTAACATCGTTCAGCTCTGATTATGATGGTGATTATAATGAGCAGCTATAATTATACCTTGGATTTATATAGCATCCTTCCTCTACTGAGCACAAAGCATGTTCACATCTATCATCACATTTGTCCCCACACTTCCTCCATTTCCAGATAGAAACTGAAGCCTAGATCGGTTATTCTGCCAAAGCATCTGCAGTCAGAACTCAAGCCCATGTTTACTAGCATTTCTGCTCTACATGGACATTTTAAAAAACTAACAGACACCCTGATATTTATTGGGACCATAAAAAATGTAAGCAACCTAGAGTATGGTGGACTTCTGGAGCTGGGACCTCAAATGTAGGTATTTTCCCCAAAATGTTCTAGGGTGGTGACAACATGCAATAGTCCTACCAACATATTTCTTCCTCCCCCTACCCCATTTTTTGAGGCAGTAAGCAAAGGACTTTAATTAGGTCATGTTCTGATAAATATCCTATTTAATTCTCTGTTTATTAGATCAAAAAAGCCTGTGGCTCGAGTTCTTTGCCTGACTTAATTTTTTTTTTCAGTGTCTGGTCCTATGAGCCCATCCTAGATGGCCTGATTACATTTACTTGATGCTGACAAGAGTATAGACTTAGAGCTGGAAGGAAACTTAGAAGTTGTTTAATCTGAGCTTGTCATTTTTATGTCTGAGGAGCTAAAGCTCAGAAAGGATGCTGCCCACTTACCCGCTGTCATAGAAGGTCTAAGTGACCTTACTTGGATTTGAACCCAAGCCTTCTGCCTCTAAATGTAGCACTGTTTTCATTACACCATGTTGCTCCTCAGTTTCTGAGTTGTTGTCTCTTTGCTTGGCTTTGTGGAACCCTAAAGAGATTGCCTGACCCCCTTGCAAAACCCTCTCTTTCCATGAAAATGGAAAGAATTTGAGGGACAGGGAGGGATGAGCCCAATCTGTTATCCACAAGTCTGAAATTTTCAGAGCCATGTGTGGGCACTGGTGCCATAAACTCTGTTATTTGTTAATGGGATTTGAATGTGAAACTCCCACATGCTGCTTCTAAATTTTGCTCCATCTGCTCATTTATGTAAGTTTACTTATTCTTTTATTTGGGACAGCAAGGTGGCCTACTATGGTTTAAACCAGGAAATTGGGATTGTAAATTTGTGGAAGTAGGGAGAGACAAAACTGATTGGTGGGTGGTTTGTAGAAACTGTCTGCTAACTTCCAGCCCCCTCGCTTTTTAGTTGAAAAGCTGCTAGTTGGGCCTTGGACTGGAGAGATGGTATGTTCAGCAGCAGAAATACATGGTTAAGCACCCCTGCACTGAGATAAGATTCTCACTTGGTTCATAGTGTTGGCATCCAGGAATATTGGAATGGACAGTTCTGAGGACTATGTTCTCCTGCCTCCATGCTTCTATTCGCCCTGTTCCTTAAATGTGGCTTATCCTCTCTCCATCTTTTCCTCTATGGAATTAAATTTCTAAGCACCTTGCCCATAGGAAGCTAGATAGCACAGTGGATAGAACACTGGACCTGAGTTCAAATTTGGTCTTGGATACTTACTAGCCATGCGACCCTGGGCAAATCCCATAACTTCTGCCTCCACACTTCCACACTTGTGAAACAGGGTTCATGATAGTGTCTACCCCCTAGAGGATCAGATGAGATAATATTTGCAAAGTGCTCGGCACAGTTGGAACTGTTGTTATTCCTGTTTAGGCTTATGATGTGTTTAATAAGTGCTGGTTCCTTCCCTCCCACTCACCCACAGATGCCATCTCCAAGAAAATGTCCTTATCCAAAAAGATCTTTCCCCTCAGAACTTACAGAGCACTTTGCACCTCTTTTGGTACTTATATAGAACTAAGTTTTGTAGATATCTGCGTATGTGTCTTTACCCAACTGACTTTTGGGGAAAAAAATATACTCATGTTTTAAATATAATATGCATTATGAACATCTCTTCTCCTTCACTTATTTAAGTTAGACATTCAGTCAAATGATAAATCAATTCCTGCCTGGTAGCATTTGCCTGTTTTTGAGGTATAAATGTTCCCATTGGAAATTTAGCAGTAGGCTGGCTCCAGCACATCCTTAGCCTGTAAGTTCAATGAAATTAAGAACAGTGTCTGGGCTAACCTTCCTTTTTCCCTTCTTGCTGTCTAGTGCCTGGTACCGCAAGCTTTGTAAGGGCATCTCTTCAGTCTTTAGAAATGGAGCAAGAGGTTTCCTCAGACTTCAAGAATTCACTTTAGTGAACTTGACAGCAGGATCACAGAACCAACTTGACGGGCCAGAGGCACCCTGGGACCCTAGTTTAGACCTAGTCCAAGAAGGCAGGTAGGAAGTTGCATGGTCATTTTCCATCTTGCAGATACTGATATAAACCCTGAGTTTCTTTTTGATATTTGACTTACCTTTAATTTTTCTCTTGCCACCTTCTTGGTTATGGATGAGCTACCCTTTGAAAGATATTCCTTTATAATCAGTTTCCTCCCTTTTCAAGCCAGATGGAATTTTGACCCAAATGTCTCGCCTTAGATTTTCTGGCACATATTAGGAGCTACTGTGGCTAAAACTAAGTGGAAATTTTCAGAGCCCTCTCCTTATTTCCTTCCTTCCTTCCTTCCTTCCTTCCTTCCTTCCTCTTTCTCCTCCCCCTTCTTTCTTTCTTTGCTCATTCACTAATTTATTGTGTGGCAAGTGGCCAGGCACATGACCTCTCTGAATCTAACTTCCTTTTTTCTGTAAAGGTGAGACACTGTATACTTAAAGATAAAGTGATTCCCAAGATAGAGCATTATAGATCATAAGGAAATTCTCCCATTATTCTATTTTTACCACACTAAGGAAGGCAGGACAGTTGATAGGAACCTCATTAGTTTTCTACCACTGGCAGCAACATTTGAGTATGAGCCAAATGAGGGCAGGAGAACAGGCTTTGTATATCCCTCTCTCTCCCCCCCACCCATGCTTAGTACACACACACACACACACACACACACACACACACACACACACACACAAGCATGCATGTACTCAGAGACCAGCCTTCAATGTCTTTCCATTGATCTCGAATAGAACCCAACAGGAAGAGAATGTAGCACATCCGAGTATCCATAAAGATGATTCCCATTCCAAGATGAATCACTTCCTAGACCCATCTGGTCTCAGGAAACCCTTGAAGGACCTGATGAGACCAAGGCCAATTGATCCATTTTTTTTTCAGAGACACCTACTTTAGGGAGTTGGAGTCCTCTAATTCATTTCATATCAGCCCCAAACAGCTGCTAGTCAGAAAGAGCAGAGTTGAAGTTAAAAACTGAATGAAAAGAAGCATTAGGATTGCCCATCCCTTGGTCTGGGTAGACCTCTTTCCTTCCTCCTGATGCTCTGGCTTCAATGTCTTACAAGTACCTAATAATTCTTCACCACTGAAACACAAAAATCAAATATCAGAAGGTGGCAGCTCCCTCTACAGTTCTGACCATCTTTTTCATCCTTCCTCTTTTCACCACAATGTATTTTCAGGCAGCAAGCAAAGTACTTTCATTTCAACAAACCAGTGGATTGTCAATTTAGTATGAAGTCAATTTAGTAGCAAGTTGTTAAAATTGGGAAAGTAGTATCCTCTTTCATTTGTAATGGTGGTTGTTTTATTGTCTGGAAACAATAGCATTTGATTCTTTTAGGACGATTTGGAAAAGTTGGAAAGCACTAGACTTGGAGTTAGCAACATTGTTGTCATTCACTCTTTTTCAGTTGTGTACAACTCTTTGTGATCCCATTTGAGGTTTCCTTAGCAGAGACACTGGAGTGGTCTGCCAATTCCTTCTCCAGCTCATTTGACATATGAGGAAACTGAGGCAAACAAGGTAAGTGACTTGTCTATAGTCACACAGCTAGTAAGCATCTGAAGCCAAATATGAATTCAGGAAGATGAGTCTTTCTGACTCCAGGTCTGGCATTCTATCCACTGTACCACTTAAGTGTTACACAGGGCAAGGATGCTTGGGTTTATATCTTTTCTTTGGTACCTATTTTCTATGTGGCCTTGGACATGGACTTTCTTTCTCTGAGTCTTGATTTCTTCACCTATAAAATGTGGATAATAACTCATTGTTCTGCTCACTTCACAATTTTATTAACAATCCTACATTCAATCAAGCACCAAGCATTTATTAAGTACCTACTATTTGCCAGACAACTGCTCTTTGCATTGGGTATACAGAAAAAAATAAGAACGTTTTTACCCTCCATGACTGATTGATTCATTCTTACAGGGGTCAAATTGGGACAATATAGGTGAAATATCCTTTTCACATGGAAGTGCAATACTGAATAAAGCAATATCTCCATTGAAGGGCTATTGGAAGAATCAAATGAGATGATGCATGTAATATTACGTAAGTATGAGCTATTGCTATCATGGCCAGACTTGCAGTTTTCTCTGGTGATACTACTACTAACAAGCATTTATATAGTATCAAAGGTTTACAAAGCACTCTACAAATATTATCTCATTTTATCTTCCCAGTAATCTTGGGGTATATGTGCCATTATTATCTCCTTTTTATAGATGAGGAAACTGAGTCACATGGAAGTTAAGAGAGTTCCTGAAGATCAAACAGCTAGTAAAGATCTGAGACTGGATTCAAATCCAGATCTTTCTTGCTCCACATCCAGCACTCTATCCAATGCACACCTAGTGTGCTGTAGACTTGGAGTCAAGAAAACTCAGGAGATCAAGGTTCAACCTCTGTCTCTGACACTTCTTAGATACGAGCAAATCATTGCAATCTCTCTGAGGCCATTTTCTCATCTATCAAATGAGACCAAGGCTGGTTAGATCAGAGGTGTCAAACATGAGGCTCGTTGGCCATAACACTCCTCAGTGTGGCTCACATAAGATTAAACTGTCATTTGGAAATATATAACAAAATAAATAAAAATACATAGATAATATTCATATATGGTTTTCTAAGTCAATATGCAGCGTTTAGGGAAACAGATATAGTTAGTGGCCCTTGTTTCTGTTTTTTGACACCACTAGGTTGGATGGTCTCCCAGGTCCCCTGAATCCTAAATATATGATTCCCTGAAAGATGACTCAACTGGGAGTCAAGAGGCCTGAGTTCTAGAGCGGGTTCTCCTACTAGCGCTATGGGTTGTTGTTGTCTTCCAGTTGTTTCTGACTCTTTGTGAACCCATTTGGAGCTTTCTCAGTAAAGGTACTAGAGTGGTTTGCAATGCATTTCTTTCTCCAGTGCATTTTACAGATGAGAAAACTGTGAGAAATAGTTAAGTGACATACCAAGAGTCACAAAGCTAGTAAAGTATCTGAGACCAGATTTAAACTTCTGAAGATGAGTATTCCTGACTCCAGCTCTGGGGCTCTATCCACTGTGCCACCTAGCCTCCCTTCACCTTTATGGGTAACCTTGAACAATCCATTCAATCCTACTAAGCTTCCATTTCATCACCTGTGAAATAAAGCGGTCAGATCAGCCGTTGTCTAAGGCTCTTTCCAGCGCTAATACTCTGTGACTGGATGATTCTCAGGTTTTCACCTTAGACAAGTGAGATGGTGCAGGACAGCTGATTCTATCTAGCAAATTACTAGAGCTCAATCTGTGTAGAGGAAATAGCACCTAATATTCTTGGCTGTGAGCCAATCTCTTACCTATTCTTGACATTCTCCCTTATCTGAAAGGAAGGGCTAATAATACCCGCTGTATCTCTTGAGGGTGTTGGGCGATTAATTAATGTTAGTTAAAGTCAGCAAAAATAGAAATCCCCATGGCTGTACTAAGACTGGTTACTATTATTATTCTCAGTCTATTTGAAAAAATGAAGAGTGTTTTTTCCCCTCTACTGTAAAATCCACATTACTGCAATTAGGGGATAGGAAGCCAGAGAAAAGAAGTGAGGTTAGCAAATTTGTCAGTAAGCAATGCCTTGTATCCTACTTTTCTTATATTAGAATTAATGAATCCCTAGATGGATTTGATCTCTTTTATTTCTGAGCATAGCTTTGGGAAAGATAAGTACTAAAAGAGGCAGCCTTGTACCATGACCTGAAAGCTGGGCCAAGAAATCTGAGTCTTTAAGTTTTCTAGCATGTGACTCCAATAACTTGGTGTGTGTCCTATTAATTACTCTCTTTGGTCCAAAAATTGATAATAAAAAATATTGACCCACTTCACAGGAATGTGATAACTGATTTCGGTCTTTAGAACATAGTAGGTGCTTAATAAATATTTATTAACAGATTATTATTAAAAATAAAAAAAAACCTCTTACTTTCTGTCTTAGTAACAAATTTAAGACAGAAGGGCAAGGGCTGGGCAAATGGGGCTAAATGATTTCCACAGAGTCACATAGATAGGAAATATCTGAGGCCACGTTTGAGCCTAGATTCTACCAATTCCAGGACTGGTACTCTACCCACTGTGGTCCCTAGCTCCCCTTATTGACTGATTATAGATTGGCACAATAGATATCTTAGTAGTCATTGGATTACTACTAGTTACATCAGTCTAGGGCATACTTGGTGCCTGGCAGAACTCTAGGGATTGGAAGGAGGGACTCCAATACCAATGCTACTTAATGCATGTTTCCTTAGTGCATATAAATAAAAAACATTTATTAAGAACCTATTGTATACCAGGCACTATGCTAGGTCCTAGGGATTTAAAGACGAAAATGAAACCATTCCTACTCTCAAGAGCTTACATTCCTGTTGGGTGACTGGGACAATATTGATGAAACTTTCCACACTTTTCTTCTGACCTTCAAGTCTTAGTTTTTTAAAAACCTTAACCTCCAGTCTTAGAATCAATACAGAGTATTGGTTCTAAGGCAAAAGAGTTGTAAGTGTTAGCCAATAGAGGTTAAGTGACTTGCCCAGAATCACACAGTTAGGAAGTGTCCAGGGCCAGATTTGAACCCAGAATCTCCCATCTCTCAACTTGGATCTCTGTCCACTGAGCCACTTAGCTTCTCCCAGTTCTCAGGTCTTGAAGCAGTTTCTCTGCTTCTTTCCTTTCTTCCCTTCAACACTGTAGCTCTCCTTCATCCATCTTTTTCACTGATTCCTACTGAAGCAGCTGAGGTCCTCTATTCTTTGCAGTCTTGTGGCCTGATTGAACATTCTGAAGCTTTTTGTTTTAAAGAGGATTTTTGCAAAGTCCAACCATGTGTCTCTCTACTCTCCTTCCTAGCCTTTCTTCCTTTTCTTCTCTTTCAAAAAAGTCGCCCATATAGATTAGGTGTAAGTCTACACAAGTTTGTCTATAAATGACTCATAGGGAGGAGAGAATAGCTATCTTTGGAATCTCACCCCCACAAAACCCTCAAGGGTGGCTTTGATTCCTCCAAGGAGGGGAATAGGAGATTGGGGCCACTGAGACTGCCCTGATCTCATCTACCCTCCTCAGAAAGTCCTGGAATTATACCCGTTCCATTCTTCCCTTCATCCCAATATTGCTAGTCCAGGCGAAATGATTTTTTGGTTCAAGTTATTCTTTTGGTTACTATTGCTTAATGGGGTGTACCTGCTATAGTTTTACTGTACCTGTCTTCTCATTATATGCCAATTACATTAAGGCCATCAGAACAATGAACAGAAAATAAACCCACTTATCCAACTTGAGAGCAAACCAATTAGAGAAATTCTACAGATTGGAACATGCCAAATAATACACAGAAAGAATTTGTTCTTTTTTAGCACGTATGAGATATTTCAATGAGACAGAGACAGAGAGAGAGAGAGACAGAGAGAGAGAGAGAGAGAGAGAGAGACAGAGAGAGACAGAGAGAGAGAGACAGAGAGAGACAGAGAGAGAGAGAGAGAGAGAGAGAGAGAGAGAGAGAGAGAGAGAGAGAGAGAGAGAATGATTTTTAAATTTCATCCAAAAAGAAATTCCTCCAATGTCTTTGCATTGGCAAATAAGAAACCAGGAATATGCTTGTTACACCAATGCAGTCCAAGAGACAAATGTGTAGGATCATACATGTGCAAGAATTTGGTCTATTTTCCCCCCATTTATGATCTCACCTGCATAGGGAACTCCTATTAAGGGAATTTTTTCTACAGTTGTACATTGCTATTTTATTCTGTAACTTTTAATGTTAGAGAATTGCCATGAGAGATATGGTACTTACTCAGAATCATACAACTAGAGTGTGTCGGAGCTTAGAACCAAATCCAGGTCTTCCTGACTCTGAAACAAGCCTTCTCTCTATTTATATATGAGAAGTAGTGTTGTGTAATGGGTAGAAAGCATGTCTCCAAGCCAGAAAACCATGGATTCAAGTCCTGTCTCTTACAAATCCTGACTCTGTGACCCTGGCAAGTCACAATTCTGAGTACCTTTGGAAACTCTCTGAAATGATAATTTGCAGCGAAGGTTCCAGCCTCTCATTGGTAATTTCCCTACATGGGAATTCCTTACAGTAATGAAACCACAGGTCAAAGCCTCATCTCTGCCCCCCCCCCATTAATATAGTATTCTTTAGTGAAGGAAGCAGATTCCTTACAACAGCAGAACTTTGTTTTTCTCTTTCTAGATTAATTTCTCCTGCTTTCTGAAGGCTCATCTAGGCCATTTTTCTGGCTAGTCACTGGTTAGAGGGGGAATCTGAGAGGAATAGAAAGGGCAAATGTTTGTATGGAGCTAAAAATTTCTCCTCCCCCTAAATTCCATGAATACTCAGGTTTTTTGTGATTAGTTAAAAGCTTTTTGTCCCCCAAGGAAATTTAAGGAAATACTTGAGGCAGGGAAACTAACCAGGAAACCACTGGAGTAGTGGAGTCATGAAGTGATAAATGTTTTCCCCATTAGTTGTTTGTGGTGTTAGAGAAGACAAGAGAAAAGTGTGTTAGATGTTACAAAGGTAGAATTGGAAGGACTTGGCAACTGATTGGAATGTGGAGGTGAGGATGGCACCCAAGTTGTGAGCCTGTGTGATTGGAAGGATGCTGATGTCCTCAATAGTAATAGACAAATTAGGAAAGGGGAGGGTTGTTGGGGGAAAGATAAGGTTAGTTTTGTACATATTGATTTTAAAATGTCTATAGGGTATCTTGTTTGTGATATCAGATAGGCAGCTAGAGATTTGAGCCTGGAAGGTAGGAGAAAGGTTAGGACTGGACAGCTAGATCTGAGAAACTTTTGAACTCAGGAGATCACCAGTAAAACAGTATATATAGAGAAGAGGGCTCAATGTAGAACTTTAGGAGATATCCAAGATTTATGGATGTCACTTGGATTAAGATACAGCAAGGGATTAGGAAAGAGTACCATCATAAAAGGGCAATGAGGGGGCACAATGGATAGAGCATCAGTCACCTTCTGAATTCAAGTCTGACCTCAGACCCTTATTAGTTGTGTGACCCTAGACATGCCACTTAATCCTGTTTGCCTTAGTTTCCTCATCTCTAAAATGAGCTGGAAAAGAAAATGGAAAATGAATCTGCCAAGAAAAGCCCAGATGAGGTCATGAAGAGTTGGGCATGACTAAAATGCCTGAACAATGTGATATTGGAAATTTGGGGTTCATTGAGCTTTAATATTGAGGTCTCAGGTATAAACTTTCTGTGGACATTTAGGAAATTTGAAAACTACATTTCCCATGATTCCTCTTATGTAATACAGGTGGGCAGAAAGTGTGATTACATAGACAAAGGTATAAAGGCTCAGAAATTGATTGGTACTTCCTCTTTCCTAGGAAGCAGCCAGAGGGTAAGCATGGCAGGCATTTGAATTAGATCTTAGCAGGCACATGGTTCTTTTTAATGATCAATATGGCTGGTAATAAAACCCCAATATCTTTAAATATATCCATCTATATCAATTTTATCTGTAACAAGAACAACAACATTGATGCAAACCCCTAGAAAGAAGAGAGTATCAAAGGGAAGAGAGAGATTGATGATATCTAAAGCTAAAAAGAGGTCAGGAAGGATGTGGATAGAAAAAAGTCTATTGGATTTGGTGAGCAAGAGTTCTATAATAACTTTGGAGAGAGAAGACTCTTGGACTGCTTGTGAATTGGAGATATATTATAGAGCTAGAGCTTTTGGAGCCCTTCACCTAGGTACTCCTCCCTTCCCTTCTCATACATCTCCTCTGGAGATGCCGTGGAGATGTGCTGCATGTGTAGATTCCAACCAGTTCTCAAACTTCTATGTTCCTGAGAACTCACTTTCCTGTTGCCTGGAGTAGGTGGCCCAGAAGGAAGGGAAATGCTACTCACCAGGCTGTTTCATGACTCATATTGGCTGCACTTGGGAGATCTATAGGTTTGGGGGTCTTTTACCCTTAGTCACCATTATCTACAGAAGGGGAATTTCCATATGAATGCTGCTATGCTGCCTGTGGCATTGAAGGTTATTTATTGAGGTGTAATTAATAACTGTTCATAGTTTTACCTATGGACGATCTAAGGTAAGCAGTTCTTTAGAACATGAATAGGAAGCTTTACCCAATGCAAAAGGTCTCAACATTTTTTTGTGTCTTAGAATTGTTTGGTAGTCTGGTGAATCTTATGGACCTTTTGTCAGAGTAATGTTTTTAGATGTGTAAAATAAATTACATAGACTTATAATTGAAACCAAATATATCAAAACGTTTTAATAAAACAAATTCGTTGGTCTCAGACTAAGAACCTCCTAAGCCAGTAGTATATGAAAAGATGACTCCCAACATACCATCACAAGGTATACTCTGAAAAAGAATGGCAGGATGGACATCTTTTATGGTTGTCTGCACTTAATTTGGTCAGAGTCTCAGACCCAGCACATATTATTTTTGATAAGTAGAACTTTCATTACATGTCTGGAAGATCTGAAACGGGAATCCGAAGAAATGTGTTGTTTTTTTTAAATAAAAAGAAGCTCTAGGATTCCTTTGTTATAATAGTAATAAAATTACTTAGATTTGTTAATCACCTTACAAATATTATCTCTTTTCATCTTAAAAGAAACCCTTGAAACGTAGGCACTATTATTATCCCCATTTTACAGATGAGGTAACTGAGGAAAATAAAAATTAAGTAGCTTATACAAAGTCACATAACTGGTAACTGTCTGATTCCAAATTTGAACTCAGGTCTTCCTGACTCCAGTTTGAAATGTTTTCCACTGCATCACCATCAAATCAATAGTTTCCTGGTTGTGCAATAGATTTTGGTAACAAGTAACTTGTACTTAAGATGGCATTCTACTATGACATTTCATCATTGGATAGATTTGACCTTGGGTTCTTGAAGGTTGTGCTGGGAAAGTATAAGCTCTGGAAGGTTCTGTTAAGATGGAAAATATCAGAGTGCTGTTCTAGTAGCAGATAATCTACTTTCCAAAGATCAGCTTGGCCAAATATGGAGAGAATTATCACCCAGAGACTGGCCATGTGGTGATGAATTCTTTGGCCATGGCAACAAGGAAAACACAGAATATTTTCTGTCTTGTGTAGCACTTTGAGGAAAGGGAGGCAGATGGTGCTAAGAATCACACAGTTTTTAAACTGTCTATAAATTTCAGTTTAACTGTGGGTACCATAAGTGTGAGATCCTAGTCCAATGACCAGTGAGTGGACATACCAGAAGAGGAACTGAATCATATCAGTCCTGACATTCTCAATATAAACAAAACCAGAAGGCAGAAGGAAGTTGGGATAAGTAAAACAATGGCTTATTGGTTCTCCTAGGAGAGCTAGCTTGATTGTGGGTCCAAAATAACAAGGTACTTTACTACAGGACATATTCAGACATTTTGAATTGAAAATGCTTATAAGAACTAGTCATAAAAATGGTACTGGGAAAATAATTGCGGCTTATGAAGTATCTCTAGTAGAGGATGAAAAGGTAGGGGACAGAGGATAGAGACTGGACTAGTGATTTTTTTTTTTTGGTGTACAGAACTCTTTGATGAGAAAAATCCGTTTACCAATGCAGCCCAATATCTTCTTTCCAAAATATTTAGTAAAGAGTTATCTTAGATGCTGAGAGAGTAAGTTAGTTACCCTGGGGTCATATAAACAGCATGTATCAGAAGTGGGAGCTGAATCCAGGTCTTCCTGACTCCAATTCCAGCTCTCTGCTATGTCTTGCTTTAGAGGAATCAAATCAGCAAATATTTTGCTATGCAATGACTCCAAATCAAAGATAGAAAATATGGTTTTAAAAAAGGGTGCTGGAGAAAATGAAGCAAAAAGAACTAATGATTTCTTCCATACAAGTTTGAATGATATTTTTTTTTCAGTTCTCATCCTTTTTTGACCTGTGTGGATTTCACATTGTTGATCACTCTTTCCTCCTGGATCTCCTCTCCTCTCTGGGTCTTTATGACACTGTTCTCTCTTGGTTTTTCTTTAATGTGTTTAAAGAGTTTCTTTTACTAGTTCATAATGCAAATTCTACCCCTAACTTTGCAGTGTACCCAAGGCTTTGCCCAAGGCTCTCTTTACTTGATCAATTGTTGATCTCATCAGCTTCTAAGGGTTTAATTATCTCCTTTATGTAGGTGCCTCCTAGATTCATATAACTAGCCCTAATCTCTTTTCCTGAGCACCAGACACATATTTCCAATTGTCTGTTCAACTTCTTTTCAGGTTGGATCACCCATAGGTATATAAAACAAAGGAACACATGAGTAAAAAAAGTTATTAATAAATGTGTGCCTGCAAAAGAAGATGGACTGATCACATGAACAACAAGCATTAACCAATAGATGGCCTGTTCATTCCACTCATCTCCTCTTAATTTCAAGAGAAAATAAGGGCGACTCCCATCATAGGCCCATCATCCTTTGGAACAACTAGATGTCATAGTAGATAGCATGCTGGTCCTGGAGTCAAAAAGACATCTTTCTGAGTTCAAATCTGAACCCAGACACCTAGTAGCTATGTGACTCTGGGCAAGTGACTTAACCCTGTTTGCCTCAATTTTCTCATCTGTAAAATGAGCTGGAAAAGGAAATGGCAAATTGCTTCAATATCTTTGCTATGAAAATCCCAAATGGAGTCATTAAGAGTTGGACATGATTGAAAAACAACTAATTTACAACCTTTTGTAGTGGATGGACCCCCTGTGCAAAGAAATGGAGATAGAATGGCCTGTATAGAGGACAGCCAAGACATCATATTTACTCTGTTAAGCATTGCCCATGGAAAATTTACAAGAGGACATGAACAAGGGTTTCATTGGATTAGTATTTAAGAAAGAGCTGCGAAATGCATCTTTAGAGAGAATTTCCAAATCAAGGTACTCAAGTATTTGAGTAATTGAGTAGCATAATGAATAAAAAAACTGAAGCAAAGAATTTAATATGATCATAAAATGTTTCCTGTTTTTATAGAACAAAATCTCACGTACTTACTCATCTGAACAAAACTTTTGCTTTCCTAAAATTGTCAGTTTCCTACTGATGCCTGAAATTCCACTATGCATAATTTATTCTTTTGTGTTTGAGATTATAATTTTTTGTTAGAATTGTGACCTTATCACAAAGAAGTAACATGGTATAGAATAGTTAGGGCTGATCTTGGAGACTGGAAGACCTGGGTTCAAATTCTACCACTAAGACTTAAGAGCCAAGTAAGACACTTAATCTCTTAGTATCCTTAGATAAAGTCTCAAAGATTTTAATTTAAAGCTATGATGCTGATCTGCCTTGATGAAGGGAATTTTGACAATGGGACTTCATTATGAGAGTGAAATAAGAGGTTATATTTTTTAGTAGTATTAAAACAGAAAAAAAATCTAGACTTTAAGGTTTGATAGTAGGTTCCCATAAAACTGCTACAACATCTTAGATTGCTATCATTAGCATTTCAGGAAGAGCTATTAATTTGAGTCAACTCCTTAATGATAGATTAATTAGAAGTCAAAGCCTCATAGACTTAGGGAATTTGTGATGGAGAGGGCAAAGGATACTAGCACTAACTTCAATAATGCTCTCTTGGATTTTCTTTCTTAAAAATATTTTTAACTTCCATTCTGCTCCCAGTATAACTCTTCTTCTTTTAGAAAGAAGTACAATGAAGTCAAACGAACCAACATATTGGTCATGTCTGACCATATATTCCTTGTATGTCTGTTTTTTGGCTGTGGTCCACCATTTCTATGCAGAGCAGAGGAAGGTCTATTTTCTTTTGTTTTTCTGGATTTGCAAATCTTCATTGCATACATAGATCAGAACTTGGCTGTTTTTTTGATATTTTCTATTACACTACTGTGATAATCATCTATATTAGTTTCCTGACTCTGCTTATTTCACTCTACTCTAATTCAGTAAACATTTCCCCAAAGTACTCTGACTTCTTCATTTTCATCGATTCTTGTGAAACAATAATATTCCTTACATTCATTTATTCAATTGGATTCAAGAAACATTGAGCACTTATGTTCCAAGCACTCTTTTTATTTTTTAAACTTTAAAAAAATGTTTAATTACACCCATAAGCAATTTTTGACAATTGTTCTCTGACATTTTGAGATCCATGTTCTCTCCTTCCCTCCACCCCTTCCCAAGTCAGCAGGTAATATGAGAGTTGTACATGTGCTATTATACAATGCATATTTCCATGTTATGTTGTAAAATAAGACATGTCACTTATACTAGAGAAAAATTCATAAAGAAATCAAGTGAAGAATGACATGCTTCAATCTTCCTTCTATGGCAGCGGATAACCTTTTCATCATGAGTCCTTTGAAGTTGTCTTGGATACTTGCATTGCTCATAATAATGATATTGTGTTATTTAGAATTTCTGGTGCTCTATTTAGAGCTATTTGAGACTCATTTGAGTTTTAATGACAAACTTCCTGTGGACACTTGGAAAACTACATTTTCCATGGTCCAACAGGTTTCCTGTTTTGGATGACGTCTTCAAGGTAAAGCCCGGCTTTAAATATTGGGTTTTCGGTTTTGACTTCCTCTTTGCTACCTGAGCACTCCCTGGGGACGAAGAGGAGTAGGGAAGGTATGGAACAAAATGGCTGAGGCGGCAATTTGAATTTTTTACAGGCTTGTGGTCGATTTTATTCTATCAACATGGGCCTAAATAAAATGTTAGTTTTTCTCATAATATCAGCCTTTATCATTTTTAATCGTTACAATGTCATTTATATTTGATCATCATACATTATTGCTATTACTATGTTCAACATTTCCTGGTTCTGCCCACTTTGCATCATGTCAGATAAGTCTTTCCAGGATTTTTTGTGGTCATCCTGTTTATGATTTCTTATGGCGCAATAGTATTCCAACACAATCCTATAGCATTGTTCAGCTATTCTGTTGTGAGGAAGATAAGATTAGTTATTGCTTAGGTATTAAGGTGTATCTAACAGGAAGGAGCTGGAGCTGGGAATTCCAGGTTGGAATGAAGGAGCAGGAAGAAGTGACTTGGGCTCTGAGAAGGGACTCC
This sequence comes from Gracilinanus agilis, assembly GCF_016433145.1. Taxonomy (NCBI): domain Eukaryota; kingdom Metazoa; phylum Chordata; class Mammalia; order Didelphimorphia; family Didelphidae; genus Gracilinanus; species Gracilinanus agilis. Next base: position 169,463,444 of record NC_058134.1, read on the forward strand.
ATTGGGGGTTAACACAAACTGTGGTTAGCCCTGGGAGCACTCAGAGTAAAAGGACATCTTGCATCCTGATTTTCCCCTGGGATCCTGAGTGGTGGCATCTAGCTGAGAGAGAAGATCAACAGTCCTGTGCTAAGGAAGAGGAGGAAAGTTTTGAAATCTGGTGGACAGTGTTTCAAGCAATCCCTTCCTACTTGGTTCCTGAGACAACCTTGGCTCTTGGCATCCAGAGATCATCAGTGGATTGCAGTGAGAATCCCAAAGCCTCTAGCTGAGCTGCTCAAGCCTGGCAGGTTCCAGGTCTGAGGCAGTTACCCAGAGATTCCATTTACAGCTCCTTGGGCCCTGTCAGTTTAGATTACTAAGTTAGTGTAGAAATAAGTTCTTTCCTTTACCTGTGGATTATGTCATTAGATTTAAGGTTTTAGAGTAGTTATCCCTATTCCACTTTTAGTTGTTCATAATTAAACCTAGTTATATCCTGTTACCTTGTCTGTTGAATTCAAAGCCTCTGGCCAGAGTGAAAGTTGGCTAACTGTCCTTTGTCAGTTAGGAGCAGTTTGGCTGTTCAAGTCTTCATGTCCAGGTCTAGTCTCTCATAAATCCCAGAGTGTGTTCCCACAAACCACTTAGTTTATTTATAATATCCCTGGTGACCCCATTACCCTTACATATATTTTCCACAATTCTCCATGTATATATCTATATTTCTGTAAGGAAAGATAGAGATAGATATGGGTAAGTATAGTTATAGCTTACATATCCTTGGGACACTTTTTGAAAGAACAGGTCTGCCCATATCATTTTTCCTTCATCAAGAAGCTTGGATGGCTCTCTATTGCCTGAAGGACCAAATACTTCTGTTTCACACTTAAGGCCCTTTAGAATTTAACCAATCTCACCAGAATTATTTCACATTATTATCCCTCATGTGCTCTTCTTTGCTTTCACTATTTATGCAGTTCTTTTTATAGTGGCAAAGAACTGGAAACTGAAGGGGTGTCCATCAGTTGGAGAATGGCTGAACACATTGTGCTATATGTTTGTGCCATAACAAATGGCAAACAAAGTAATCACAAAAAAACCTGGAAAGACTTATATGAAGTGATAAAAAGTGAAGTGAGCAGAACCAGAAGAATGTTGTACACAGTGACAGCAGTCAAGTACAAAAATCACCCATGTACTACAACTTGTTGAGTCATTGATGATAGTTTCTGATTCTTTGCCACTACAAAATTTTTTCTTGGTACTGTTCCTTTCTTGGTACTATACCACTACAAGACCTAAATGAAAGAAAGAAGAAAAGGATCAAGTTGTACAAAATTACCTTATAGCAACTTCTTCTGTAGGAGTCAGGTAGAGTTATGGAGGGAGGTGATGCTACCCACTTATTGGGGAATGACTAAAAAATGTGGCATATAAAAGTAGAACCAGGAAAACAAATTCACACGACAGTGGCATAAAAAGAGGTAAAACAGCTCTGTAATACTTTATTACCCTGATTAGTGCAATAAAAAAATGAGCCAGAGGAAATGGGATGAAACATGTCACCTACCTCCTGCCAGAGATAGACTTAAAATCTAGAATGAGATATATATATATATATATATATATATATATATATATATATATATATATATATATATTTGAATAAGGCCTGTGTAGACATTTCTTTTGGATGATTCTGCATACTCATTGTGAATTTTTTTATTGTTCTATTGGGGAGGGTGGGGAATAGGAGGAAGAGATAATAAATGCCTGTAATTTTAAAAAAATGCTTGTTTTGTATTGCCACATCATTTCCTGTTCCATCCTATCCTGTGCCAAGATTTCTTTGTTCCATATATAGCTCAGATGCTTTATTATACTCTCCTAGTCTTTAACCATTCATATTATATCAATATTGGTCTTTAGTCTTCCTTATGACCTTGAAAGATAGGTAAACCTGTCAGAAGCTAACCTTTAGCATGGCAAAGTTATGTGACCCTAATTCTAGCCTCTACCTATCTTGAATTATAGTCCAACAAGTGGTGACTCTAGGCACATGATGGAGCATCTGTTGGGCACAGATGGAGGTATGGTGCTGTAGTTAGTGACCTAGTCTCAGAGCCCTTGCCAAAGGCCAGAGAGGCAGAGTCTGTCCCCCAGTGCCTGGAGGAACCCACAGATGGATCCTGTAGTTTTATTTGCTGTTGTTTTTTTCAAAATTCCAGGAGTAGAACATGTAGCAGGATTGTATGCTTCCAGGAAAGCTCCTCCAAATGTGTGAAATTTGTCATTTTGTCTACAGCTCCATCAAAAGCTTTGTAGTGTTAAAGCTTTGGGCAAAAATAGCCTTTCTGTAAATGGCAGGAAAATCACTGGGTACGGAAGCATTGAGTGGAGTTTGGAAAGGAAGCTAGGCCAGCTTGAAAGCCAGAATCATTTTTTTTTCACACCTGGAGGTCACTGTAGTTCACTCTGAACATGATAGAACATTTCAATGTCAATGAAATGACTTATCCTGGGATTTCTTGAAAGAGCATTTTCTTAAATAAGTCCAATTTTATTTGCAATCTGCAGGGAGAAAGTCTTCAGGGTCTGCTATTTGTAATTAAATAATGTCAGAAACAATAATAATTTTTAAGAAGGGAATGTCAATTATGAGTTGGACAGAGTTCAACAAGCCCAAGTCTCTATGTCTGACAGCAAGCCTAAGAGAAGATTGTTTCATAGAAGCAATCTTTTTTTATAATGTCATCCTCAGAGGATTGGTGTAGCATTCTTAACTTTCCCTTAATAATCTGCTATGAAACTGGAAACCATGGATTTATCAAAATCTTAAATAACAGGGAGGCTACATGTTGTAGTTTGCAGAAAGAGAGGTCAGCTCTAAAGCAGAAAGTCTAGATTCAGATTCTACCTCTAACACCTACATAACCCACAGGGAAAGGGAAGACTTATTTCTACACTAACTTAGTGATCTAAACTAACAGGGCCCAAGAAGCTGTAAATGGAGTCTCTGGGTGACTGCCTCAGACCTGGAACCTGCCAGGCTTGAGCAGCTCAGCTAGGGGCTTTGTGGCTTTGGGATTCTCACTGCAATCCACTGATGATCTCTGGATGCCAAGAGCCAAGGTTGTCTCAGGAACCAAGTAGGAAGGGATTGCTTGAAACACTGTCCACCAGATTTCAAAACTTTCCTCCTCTTCCTTAGCATAGGACTGTTGATCTTCTCTCTCAGCTAGATGCCACCACTCAGGATCCCAGGGGAAAATCAGGATGCAAGATGTCCTTTTACTCTGAGTGCTCCCAGGGCTAACCACAGTTTGTGTTAACCCCCAATGGAGTCCTTCCCAGAGCCCAAGTCACTTCTTCCTGCTCCTTCATTCCAACCTGGAATTCCCAGCTCCAGCTCATTCCTGTTAGATACACCTTAATACCTAATCAATAACTAATCTTATCTTCCTCACAACAGTGGAGGCCAAAAATATTGCTGCTCCATTGATAAAGTGGTACAAAATATATCAAGGACAAGAGTACCTGACTAGAAACTAGGTAATGGTTACATAGTAAGAGCCAGATGGATAGCTAGAATATGGTATTGATATTCATAAAAATATTTTAAAAGAATCCAGAGAAAGTCTTCTCTTTCATTGGTTACATGATGAGAAGGAAAAAAAGAGAGAAATCTGTTGTTAGAGGAAATGCCCTCATGGATGAAATCCTAGATGCATTCAATTCAACATTAAAGGCATTCATATTGGAAAACTCAGAGGAGTTCATCCAGGGCAATGAAATTTTTCTATAAACATTTAGCTGCCCCAAATTCCAATTTGCCCTGTGTGTGTGTGTGTGTGTGTGTGTGTATACATTTAAAACATTTTTATTAACAAATTTCCACATGAATTTTTCTGCATGTACATTTTTGTTTGCAAATCTGTCACCCCCAAGAGAATGTGAGCCCCTTGAATGCAGGAACTGTTTTTGCTTTTCCTTGTATCCTCTGAAATTAGCAGTGCTTGCCAAATATATGTATATATATATATATATACACATATATATATATGCTTTATACATACAAACACATATATGTTATTTCTTAAATTATTAATATAGTTCTAATTGCTCACCTGACCTGCTGTAGTCTTGATTCTCTGAATGCCTATTTGTCATTTTGACCTGAAATCCCATAGACAACAGACTGCACATGGGTGGCTGTAGTAGTGGTTGTCAGAGAATGAGGAGTTAATATACTTATAAGTATATATATTTGTTAAGCATATGCATGCTTAATATAAATAAAATAAATTAAAAATATATGCTTAAATGTTTGTTGCTTCTTATAGGTAAGGTTTTTTTAATTTAAAAAAAGTTCTAAATTTATTAAACATTTTAAATGAGAACTTCCATATACACAGTAGGACAGTAAGAAAAGGTACATGAAATCCTGAATCTCTGTTATATACAATTTGCTTTTCTTTCTGAGTCTAATAAATTTAGCAGGTGACTTTCAAAGCTCACCTGCTTGTCTGTAATTCCTTCTGGCCTTCCTTCTGTTCTCTTCCATGCATTTCAAAAACACAATCAACATTTTATAAATTACTTACTGGGTTCAAAGCACTACCCCAGGTTCTGGGGATGTAAAATAAAAATTAAAATCTAGAAGCTTATATTTTGTGGGGAAGGGGAAAGTTACAAAATATGTACATTATTAAATATAAAATATATGCAAAGTAATTCAGATGACTTTCAAGAAGGAGATAATACAAATAACTGGGGGATCAGAAAAACTACCTGACCTTGCTCTAAAGGAGACTAGATGTTCTGGACTGGCACTGATTCAGACCAGTTCCGGGCTTGTTTGTATTTTATACTAGAACAAAGTGAGTCACCTAGTTGATGAAGAAGAGTTACTGATCTAAAGCAGAAGAAAGATATTCAATAAGAATACGCATCAGGGGCAGCTGGGTAGCTCAGTGGAGTGAGAGTCAGGCCTAGAGACAGGAGGTCCCAGGTTCAAATCTGGCCTCAGACACTTCCCAGCTGTGTGACTCTGGGCAAGCCACTTGACCCCCATTGCCCACCCTTACCACTCTTCCACCTATGAGACAATACACCGAAGTACAAGGGTTTAAAAAAAAAAAAAAGAATACGCATCAGGTCATCTGAGGTCTACTCTTTTGAGGTAGATCAATGATGAAAAATAGCCAAATATGAGCATCAGGAGACCTGGTCTTTGTGGTGCATGATTTGTATGTGTTTCTGAGAAGCAATACATTAAAATGGTTCGTGAAAAGTGTATGGGGGTGGAAAATGCAAGTAAGAATGTAGATAAAGGAGGATAAGAGAGAATGTGAGTTTTATTGAGTGAGGAGTAAGTGGGATATATATAGAGAGAAAGAGTGTGCGTGTGAGTGTGCGTGTGCGTGTGTGTGTGTAGGGGTTGTAAATAAGGCAGAAGTTAAGGGTTTAAAATTAAAAAAAAAAAAAAAAGAATACGCATCAGGGACATCTCATGTTATCTTAACTGAGTGAACCTCCCTGATTTAAGTTGCCCATCCTTTTCTCCAAACTAAGCATTGGGGAGAATCTGGAGCTCGCTCCTTGTGACTCCTTTATACTCAGGAGGCCAAAAAGAGCTTTAAATGTCCAGAGGTTACTCTCAGCTTAGTTTGTGTTCTTCTACACACACACACACACACACACTACATATATATGTATATGTATATTTTATATATACATAAGTTTATATACACAGAGTTATAAATATACACCCAGAGGGTATCCCCAAAATTTTAGGGCAGTTTAAAAAATCTCCTTACCTTCTATCTTAGAATCAATATAGTACAGCAGTAAGGGGTGTAATATAGGAATAATACTGCCATATTTTCTTGGGGCAACCTGTCAGTTGCCCTGGTTGGAAATTTGACCGTGGCATGAGCCATAGGGCAGGTACCAACTAGCAGTTGGACCAAGGGTATATAAAGCCCGGGAGACCCAGGGCTGGGGTCTTTCCCTACTTCACTTCTCACCTTCACTTCCACCACTTGGGTGGGATCCCAGTGGTAGAGGGAGGTGGAATGTGGGATATTTTAGTTTCCTAGGCCAGGTAGGGTTTAAAGATCATTGCTGACCAAATAGGAACATCAATCTGATATACCAATTATTCCTTATCAAGAGATTGAAATGACTACACCAATGTAACTATCAATAATATGTATATAAGTCTCGATTGATGACACATGTTAAAACCAGTAGAAATGCACGTTGGCTATGGGGGGAGGTATTTGGGGGAGGTGAAGGGGAAAGTAAGAACATGAATCATGTAACCCCTGAAAATTTTTCTAAAAAAATTAAAAAATGTAAAAAAAAAAAAAGGAAAAAAAAGAGATTGCTTTATATTTACCATCAAGAGATCATTTTATTTCTGTCCCAGGGCTGGTCCCTTGGGACAGCTGAAGATCATAGTAAGGAGTTTATCAACATCCTAAAATTAGATCTAGAAGGCAGTAATAAACTAGTTTCATGGTTTTCCTAACCCACTCTCCAGTTCCTTTTCCCTAACCAACTTATTCAATAAATCCTTAGTTTAATTTAAGAACTAGTGTGTCCTACCTTCATTCTAGATCTAAATAGTGACTGCTGTTCAAGATTCTAGGAGAGAGACAGAGTGACTCCATTACTGTTTAGTCTAATCTCACTACCAACCAATAGGAGTTACTTCCTTAGCCAGGTCAGAGGCTGAAGAGAAATCATCTTAAAGGGGGTTTAGTCCATACCAAGGGAAATTACATCAATCCCTCTGCTGGCTTAGGCACTGGATACTTGATATTCCTACATCCAGTACCTCTAGTCTACAGCTTGTAGACTAATAATAGTTTCCTATTATTTAGATCCATAATAATTTCCTGACTGCTTTACAGCCTTATCAACCACCATTACTGATTTAGTCATAAACCCTCATTACAGGGGCCAGCAATGGGGGTTAAGTGACTTGCCCAGAGTCACACAGCTAGGAAGTGTCTGAGGTCAGATTTGAAACCAGAACCTCCCATCTCTAGATCTGGCTCTCAATCTACTGAGCCTCCCAGCTGCCCCCAACTCTTAGGGCAATTTTAATCTTTAGTAGTTTAAAAATACCCTAAGACTTTTAGGATATTATGTGTGTATGTGTTTGTGTACAATAATTACATAGCCATATTCAGCCACTCGACGACAAGCTTCTTGAGAGAAGGCTCCAAAATGTTTTAACAGCTCATGCTTCTCCTAGAATCTATCATAGGGTTATCCATATAGTCAGTGGCTTAAGAAAATTATCTATGAAATGGAATTTATTGAATGAAAAAATTGGGTCAAAAGCAAATTAGCACCTCCTGTCTCTAGAGCCATTAAGACTTCTAGAAAAGTAGAGGTAGCTACTGTAAGATTAGTACAGGAAACCCTAAAGTCCATGGCAGGAATTTTGTGGGTTTATGTAGGGAAAGACCTCCTTAAACCAGAAGCCACAGAAACAAAGAAACTTGAGAAATACCTCAGAGAAAGGCTGTGAAATCCTGTAGCTTTTCCAAGTTGAGCCTTCAATGTTACTTCTAGGATAAAATTCAGACTTTCAGTTTGGCATTTAATGCCCTTCACAGTCAGGTTTCAGCCTAACCCTTTCAGGATCATCTCACATTACTTCCTTTCATAGAGGTACATTCCAGCCCAAATAGTCTCATGGTAGTTGGCAAACTTGGAATTCTATCTCCTATATTCATCCCTTTTCATAGGCTGTGTCCCTATGACTGCAATGCACATCTTCCTCACCTCAGTCTCTTGGAATCCCTAACTTTATTCAGCACTTGGTTCATGCATATATACATATATATACTGTTTGTCCCAATCCACCTAGTGGTTGGGACTCTTTTTCTCCTTCAATAATAATACTTAGTTGTATAAAGATATGTTTTCTTTTCCCTTCCCCAAAGGTTAAAGATTATTTAAAATGTAGTCTTTTTATTTCTAGCACCCAGCACCATGCCTTTACAAGGCAAAAAAAACATTTATTAATTCCTCCCTATGTTCTAAGGATTCTAACAAACCAAAAGACAGTGGCTGCACTTAGAAGCTTACATTCTAATGGAGGAAGACAATACACAAAAGGGAGCTTGAAAGGAAGAGGAGTGTGAGGTTACCTGCCACAGAGTCATGGTATTGAAATCCAGAAACTCAGAAACATATGTTGGAAAAGAATGATGGCTGGCCAGGCTCAATACCTCTCCAAAACTCCCCAATGAGGTAAAGGAGAAGGGAGCTAGAATAGCAAAGGGATATTTCAGGACAAGAAGACTGTAGGCATGATTAGATGTTCTGGAGTGAGGTGGTTTCAGGTACTGAGGGAAGTTCCAGGGTACTACTATAGTTGTGGCATGGTGTTGAAGTCTAGAAAAGTCAGAAGTATAGCTGGGAAGAGGATGAACTAAGTAGATGCTTTGTAATTACATGTTTGAGTAGATTAGATCAGATCTTTTTTGAATTAGGAGTCTAGTGAACAAGATGATCACCCAGAAACCTCAAAAGACTTGTACGAAGTAATGCAAAGTAAAGACAGCAGAATCTGGAAAATGTTGTACCCAGAGAGTGACAAAGCACAAGGATCAACTGTGAGTGTTTTAACTATTATCATTATCAGCAATGCAAGGGATCCAAGACAACTTCCAGGGACACTTGATGAAAAAGGCCACAGGAGGAACTGACTGCTCTGAAGCATACCATTCTTCGCTTTATTTTCTCCATGATTTTTTTCTCCAGCGTAAGCAATATGTTTTTTCTTTCACAATATGACAAGCATGGAAATATGTAATATATAATATATACAACCTATATCATATAACCTGCCATTTTAGGGAGGGAGAAGGATTGGGAAGGAAGGAGAGAACATGGATTACAAAAAGCTAGAAAATGATTATTAAAAATTGTATCAACATGTAATCTGGAAAAAAAGTTTAAAAAGAAACAGAAGTCTTTAAGAGTTTAAATTAGCATAATTCTACACAGAATAAATAGAAGATACCAACTTCAAGGAGAACTCAGAAGGACAGTTAGCCAAGTCAATGGCAAGAAAGACACTTCCTCAATTCATCTTCTATATACACACATACACACACTGGGCTCTTAAGATTCTCATAAATGAATAACTACACTTTTATTTTAAACCTTTGAATGCTTCCCCAAACTCTCTTAAAATCCTAATTCTAATAATACTAATAACAGCATACAAATATACAATGCTTTATAATTTAAAGAATACTTATCTCACAGCAATCCTGGAAGGCAGGAAGCAAAAATAGCAATGGTACTTCAGCTTAATAACCTTACACTTACTGAACATCTAATATAGGCTTAACACAGAATGAGGCATTATGGAAGCCCTAAGTAAAAGTCCACAAGTACTCTAGACTTAAGGGTGCTACAGGGAAGTGGAAGAGGGGATCAGTGAAGGTTTCATGGAAAAGATGGAAGCATATTTCAGAGATTATGACCAGGTTAGCTTTATGCCTAGAATGTAAGATTGGCTCAATATTTGAAAAATCATAAATCCAACTCTATATAATAACAAAAATGATAAAAATCACATAAATATGACAAAAAAGAAGACAATGATTTTTGGTAAAATATAACACTCATTTAAATGAGAACCCACAACACACAAAAAAGCATAGCAATAAAGGAATTTTTCCTTACTAAGATAGACATATCTCTCTAAACTCAAGAGCTAATATTATTCATTATGAAGAAGCAGATACCTTTTCAATAAGATTTGAGGGAAAGCAGGAATATTTACTGTCATCACTATTATTTGATGTAGTTCTTAAAGTGTTAGCACTTTCAATAAAACAAGTTAAAGAAATTGAGAGAATAGGCATAGGCAAAGGAAGAAATAAAAGTATTGCCATTTGAAAATGAAAATTTACCATTAATTAAAACAATAACTCCAGAAAAATAATAGCGTATAAATTTTCTGTGTATAGCCACCATTATCCAATAAGAGATTAAGAAAAAGAAACCCTTTGCATAGGAACAAAGAAAGTAAGATCGATGAGCCAAAGTAAGCTGCATCTAGTCAAACAGGAGATGGCTGATTTAAATAATGACATCTTGGGTTTCAGTGAATGTAGATGGATGGAATGGGTGAATTTAATTCAGGTAATCATTACATATTTTACTGTGGGCAAGAATTCCTTAGAAGAAATGGAGTAGGGGGCAGCTGGGTAGCTCAGTGGAGTGAGAGTCAGGCCTAGAGACAGGAGGTCCTAGGTTCAAACCTGGCCTCAGCCACTTCCCAGCTGTGTGACCCTGGGCAAGTCACTTGACCCCCATTGCCCACCCTTACCAATCTTCCACCTATGAGACAATACACCGAAGTACAAGGGTTTAAAAAAAAAAAGAAGAAGAAATGGAGTAGCCTTTATAGTCAATAAAAGGTTGAGAAAATCAATACTGAAGCATAACTTTAAACATGATATATTAAAGTGTTCAAATCCAAGACAAACCATTCAACATCACAGTAATACAAGTTTATGCTCCAACCTGATGCTAAAGGGGCCAAAGATGCTCAATTCTGTGAAGAGCTACATCTTCGAGAAATAACTCCAAAAAAGATATCATATTCATCATAGGGTATTGGATGAATAAAGTAGGAAATCAAAAAATAATTAGAATAACAGGCAAGTTTGGCTTTGGAATACAAAATGAAGCAGAGCAGTGACTAATAAAGTTTTGTCAAGATAATTCACTGGTTATAGCAAACTTCTTTTCAACAAGTCAATAGATGTACTTCATGTGGACATCACAAGATAGTCACTATCAAAATGAGAGTGATTATATTCTTTACAGTTAAAGGTGGAGACAGTTAGTTAAAGCAAGACCTGGAGCTCACTATGGCTCAGATCATGAGTTTATTATTGCAAAATCTGACTCAAATTGAAGAAAGTAGGGAAAACCACCAGACCACGTAGATATGACCTAAATAATATCCCTTATGAATATGAAGTAGAGGCAATGAATAGATTTAAGGGATTAGATCTGACAAATAGAGTACCTGAAAAACTATGGACAAAGGTCCACAATATTGTGCAGAAGACAGCAAAAAAAAAAAAAAAATTCAAAGTAAAAGAAGAGCAAGAAACCAAAATGATATTTGATGAGACTACAAATAGGTGAGGAAAGAAGGAAAGTGAAAGGAAAATATTCACCCAGCTGAATGCAGAATTCCAGAGAACAGCAAAGAGAGTTGAAGTTTTCTTAAATGAGCATTGCAAAGAAATAGATGACAATAGAATGGGAAAGAAAACTTCTCTTCAAGAAAATTAGAAATATCAAGGGATGATATTGTCGATGTCTATTATTTCATTCTTCTTGCTTGCTAGAAAAATATGGCCCCACCATTCATATTTATAACCTTCGAGTCACCTTTGTTTCTTTCCTCTCTTAGTTTACACATCAGACCAACACTAAGTCATATCAATTCTGTCTCAACAGTGTCTCAACCACACACTCTCTGCTATCCCTCAGCACCCTGCTACCCTTGCTACCTCTCCTAGGTTCTTGCAGTATCCTCTTAGCAAGTCTCCTAATAGTTCCCAGCTATGATCCATTTCATTTATTAATAAGAAATTAATATTTCAATAAATATGTCTTTTCATTCATGGCCCAAAAGTCTTCATGGGATTCCCATTACTCATAGAATAATTACAAAGTTCTTTGGATGGCATTTGTGGTCATCTAAACTCTGGACCAAATTATCTTTTTTTCTAGCCTTATTTAACCTCAGTTCTTTCTCATTCTCTCAAAGCTCTGAGCAAACTCGCCTACCTGCTTTGTTTGGGTTATGACTTTTACTTTTACCACTTCCATGCCTTTGCTTATGTTGTTCTTTATTATTGGAATGTCTTTCAGTAAACTATTCCTATATGTTTTTGAAATCCAACCTATCCTTCAAGGCCAAGAAAAATGCTACATTCTCCATAGAGCCTTTTTTGATTCCCTCAGTTGACAACAACCCATTTGTCTTTACCTCTGTCTTCTTTGTCTGTCTTTACCTCCCTCTCTCCTTCCTCTATTTCATCCCTCTTTCTCTCCCTCTATCATTTTCTCTTTCTCTCTTTCCTCTCTTTCTATTTCTCTTCCCTCTCTCCCTCCCCTTTCTTTTCCTCTCTCTCCTCCTTCCTGTTCCTCTCTCTGTTTCTCTCTCCCCTTCCTCTCTTTCCAGAGCCAACAATCTCTCTCTCTCTCTCTCTCTCTGTGTGCGTGTGTGTGTGTGTTGGGGGAAATAGAAAACTCCATTTTCTGACCCCCTCTTTCATCCACCCAGAGAACATAAAACTTACCCTTTCTCACATGGAACACAAAGGCAGTTAAGTCTAGAGAAAGAATCAGCCCCTTGAGAGCAAGGCTCATCATATCTATCTTTGTGCCCTCAATGTCCAGAACACCTTACTTATAATAGATGCTTAAGCAATGTTTAATTAGATTTTTAAATTGAGGGACATCACATTCCCCCTCATAGACTTGAGTGGGGAGAGTCATGATGGAGGGACAGGGTTTGATCACAAGACAGAGTTTGGCTTTGGTTTCACTGCCAGAAACCCTGATACTTTAGAAGCACAAAAGCCACAGCATTTTAGAGCTGGATGGGACCTTAGAGACCACTTAGTCTTAACCACATTTCTTGATAAATGAAGAAATGGGGATCCAAAGAGGGGGAATGAGCTGATGAGCTGGCTGGTAATATAACACATCACTAATTATATACCACTTGGGTAGAACAAAAAATGAACAGTGACATTTTATCTTGCAAATGCTCTTCTAAGGTTTCCCATCGGCAGAGGTAGGGCAGCAAGCAGGAAGAGCAGCTGTGGTTGTGAAGCCTGGCTGCCTGTCAGTGATGCCAGGCCCCTGTAGGTAACCATCCAACCCTACCTGCAATTGTGACTAAGAACATAATACAACTAATGAAAACCTCTGTATGGTAAATCAGTGGCTGAATGTGCACCGTTCGCAACAAATTTGATGTTTACCAGAGATAATAAAATAGTTGGTAATCCAATATTAAGCTATATGAACTCTGGCAGTGAAGAATTTGATGAGTTAATGATAATTTCCAGAGGCTAATTTTGAGAAAGTATAGCTGTACACTTAAAATAGTAGACTGAGCCATCACCATTGAGCGAGCTGACAAGCCTGGAGTGAATATCATGTAAATTGGACAGGATGGGGAGTGTTTTGCACCAGATAATCTCCTTGAATTTCTATTTAGGATTAATGATGTAGGATGTCATACTGGCATAGGTCTGCAGACCTGAGCTGTGTGGGTGGTTACTTGGGGAAATCTCAGTTGACCTGGGGCTGCTGTCAGAATTGCACCTCTTTCTTCCCAACAGAGTTAAACTTTTTCCCCAGGAAGAGGCTTAGGGTGGATTGGAGACTCCCAAAGGGTTGGCGATGACATTCCTACGTGACAACATTTTCTCCTCTTGCCTTTGCTACAACAAGACCACTGACCCTGAATTATTTGTATTCTAATTTGGAGAATGTCATACTGTACTTAGAGCTGGATAGTTCTAAGGTCAAAATCCACCTTAGACCCTTATTAACAGTGTAACCCTGGATAAATCATTTAGCTTCTGTTTGTCACAGTTTCTTTATCTGTAGAATGGTGATTATAATAGCATCTTCCTTCCAGGGTTATTAGGATCATCAAATGAAAAAATGATTGTAAAGTGCTTAGCACAGTATCTGGCACATAATAAACACTTTACAAATGTTAGTTGAAAAAAACCCAACTAAACCTCTCTGATCATCATTTTCTCACCTATAGAACAAGGGGCTTAGACTCGACAACTTCTAAGGTCCCTTTTGACTTTATGTGCTGTTATGTGGGTAATTTGAGGAAAGGTGTTTGGGATAAGGGAAATTGAAAAGGAGGATGTTGGAGACTTGCTAAGTGGGTTTTCTTGGTTACAGGTAGGCTGGGATTAAAGGAGATCCAGGGTGTAATAGGACTGAAGTTAAGAGTATAACACAGAAGGGAAACAGAGATCTTTTAGGGAGAAGAGAAATTAAACTAAACAGACAAACACAGCAGGCTTACAGACTGAGACTTAGACTCAAACACAAGCTGAGGGAAATAGACTAGACTGAAATTAACAAACAGGCTTTAGTTAATTTCACAGGAAGGGACTTGTTTTGAAGTAACACTTTCCTTCAAGATGGATGCCTCAGCTTCCCTCTAACCCCAGAGTATGTTGTCTCTTTCCCTCTTCTTCCCTCTTAATAACTAACAGACAAATTATACTAATAGGGCTATTGAAACACAAAAGGGTTTATTTTGTTTGAAGGATGTTTGTTAGGAAGGTGGATCAAAGGAAAGCCCTATCAGTTGTCTCAGGAACCTCAGGTGGGGGAAGGGAAGTAAAGATGGAGTCTGAGTAAGGACCTGCCTTTAAACTCAGCTTTACAAAATGCTATTACTATCTAAAGGGAATAAATGATGACTTGACTAACTATAACTAATGCTGTCAATTAGATAACTCTTCACAGATTTAACTCCTCTCTAATTACTCTCCTTATTAACTCCACAGACACTAAGGTAAGGGAGGGAAGGCAGGGGTGGTATAGGAAAGGAAGATATAAAGGGTTTATCTAAAATAATAATTTCTTAAGTAAATATATCAAAGCTAGGCTAAATTTCAATATTAAAGCTAGGTAATCAAAGCAGCTCGCTCATTGACCACCTCCCTCTATGGAAGATCCAGTCAACTGCTTTTCCTCAAGATTCTAAACCTCTAACAGCTTTTGGAACTCAGCCAAAGCTAGAAAAAATTTTATGACCCTGTATACTACAGTGCCCATGAAGGCAGCATGAAGTAGTAAAATGCACATTAGTCTTGAAGATAAAAGTTAGGTCTGAAATCTGCTTCTGCCCTTTCAAGGGTTTGTGATCCTGGACAAGTCTGTTCAGCTCTCCAATCTTGAACTTGGTTATCTGAAAAATGGAGAACTTATACCATCTACCTCTCAGAATTTTTAGAACCAAGTGGAAAAATTTGTATAATGTGCCTCATTCTCTCTTTCTTTCTTTCTTTCTTTCTTTCTTTCTTTCTTTCTTTCTTTCTTTCTTTCTTTCTTTCTTTCTCTTTCTTTCTCTCTCTCTCTCTCTCTCTCTCTCTCTCTCTCTCTCTCTCTCTCTCTCTCCCCCCTCCCTCCCTCCCTCTCCCTGTCTGTCTCTCTGTCTGTCTGTCTCTTTGTCTCTCTGTCTCCCTGTCTCTATAATTCTAGACAGATTATGTAGAATTTCAGAGTTGGCAGACCTTAGTTGCCATCTAGTCCAACCATACCTATAAAAACATTTCTCTACTGGACTAATTGTTGCCCAGGTCTTGCTTGGAGATCTCTAAGAGAAGAAACCTAGGAAATCCTTGAAAGAGCATTTTTGGCACCCTTGTTTAGAATTCTGTATCTACCTTATGATCTATTTCATAGATGCTAGACACTGCAATACATGAAATGCTGTCAAAGTACCTGATTCCATTAGTAACAACTGTGGACCATTTGCTCTGAATAGGCAGATAAGCATGCGAGCCCTTGGAGTGGAATTACTCCCCTCTCCACCCTCCAGGCCACTAGCTCGTCCTGCTTTCAGGCCAGCTTTCATAGCCATCATTTGGGGAAACCACTCATATGAAGAAGGAGCCAGTCATCGCCACCAATTGCCAACCAACTTCCACTTACAAGGCAGGCAAGTTGGCCTCATTGAAGCAGCTGGGCACCCTGAGGGAGAGATGGGAGGCAACATGTGCCAGGTTTCTCAAACTACCTCTGCCCTTCATGTACCCTGTCAGAGACCAATCAGGACCCAGATCCCAAGAGCCTGGTGGGTACCAATGCTTCCAGATCAGTGCCAATAGCCATCATGGTGGGAAACAACCCATCTCCTATTCAATTGCAAAAGCTCTAGAAAAGAAAATTCTTGCCATTGAAGTCCTTGGCATTGTCAAATGATTCAATATCAGAAACAAATAGCATTTTATCAGTGCAAATGAAATTAAAGAAGAGTCTGTACCCTCTTGTGTGCCATGACACCCTAAGGATACTTTTCTATCAACTGTGCTATTGA
Source organism: Gracilinanus agilis (assembly GCF_016433145.1). NCBI lineage: Eukaryota > Metazoa > Chordata > Mammalia > Didelphimorphia > Didelphidae > Gracilinanus > Gracilinanus agilis. The sequence continues at coordinate 169,479,579 of NC_058134.1, forward strand.
AACCTTCTCCAATTAGGATATGAGCTCTTTAAGAGAAGATACTGTCTTACTTTTCTATTTGCTGCCCTTTAGTGCTTAGTTTCGTGAATGTTGATCTGTTTAATTGTATCCACAGAGTGTGCTTTAAAATTTAGATACAGAGTCAAAGATATTTAATAATTGTCATAAAGAAGAGTGGACAAAGATAATGACATCTTTGTTCTTTTCTTTGTTAGAACTATTTGATCCCCTCAGATCTGGAAATATTCAGATAAAATGTTTCACAGACCTTAGCCTTCATCTTCAAAACCCTTGCTCTTTCCCCCATATTTACTACTACAACCAGTTGGAATAATCATGGTCAGGAATAAAGACAACAGATATGATGCTGTCTTTCTCTTTTTTGGTGTGGCTGCTTGGCTTGCCATAGAATTGACTCTTGAGAAAGCATTTACTGCTAAATGATGGGGTGAAAGGATAGAAGAAATTGATTAGTTCTTTTGGTCTTCAAATCTTCTGTGAATCTCCCAAATGAAATTATAAAATTCAACTATTACTTATTAGCAAGGTACCTCTCATATTAAACCTAAATTTGTCTCTTTACAGTTTCTACTGATGTGTCTTAGTTTGCCCTCTTGTATAAAGTAGAAAAAATCTACTTCCTCTTTCAAGGGACAGCCCTCTTTAAACATAAAGATAGAGGCACCTGGGTAGCTCAATGGATAGAGTTAGGCCTGGAGATGGGAGGTCCTTGCTTCAACTCTGGCCTCAGGCACTTCCTAGCTCTGTGACTTTTGGCAAGTCATTTATATCTAATTGTCTAACCCTTCCTATTCTTCTGTCTTGGAACAAATACTTAGTATTAACTGTAAGACAGAAGGTAAGGTTTTTTTTTAAGTGAAAATGGCTACCACATCAGCCCTAAGTCTTCTTTTTCTAGACTAAACATCTCCAGTTCCTTCAGCCAATCCTATTTGATTGCTTTCACCATCTTCCTGATTGACCTTCTTGGCATGTGCTTTAGGTGAGATTATCTTTCCTAAACTATAACTCCCAGACTGAATACAACATCCAAGATATTGTCTGCCCAAAGCTAAGTATAGTTGTGCTATTATCTCTTTAGACCTTGATCCTGCAGACTAAGAACATGTTAGATGATCTGCTTTGGCTGACATATCACCTTGTTGATGCAAATTGAATTTATAATACACTAAATTTCCCAAATCTTTTTGCAAATGAACTTCTGTCTGGCTGAGTTTTTCCCCCATCTTTTACTTGTCAGGCAGTCAAATAACATTTATGAAGCACCAGAACTATGTTAAGACTCTAGGAATACAAAGAAAGGCCAAAAAGCCCAGTATTTGCTCTCAAGGAACTCACATTTGTGGCTTCTCCCTCTGATTGCTGATTCTTCCCCAAATCTCCATTTTGAGAAGGATGCCCAGGTTAACCATGTTTTTAATCCTCACCACACAGTACTCTTGTCTCTCTGAACTCTGTCATGCCACCAAAACCTCCTTGCCCTGGAAGTTCACTTGCCCCTGGACATCTCACACCAGAATTACTTTCCACCTTGGGGCCTCTTCCTCTGATTGACTGGTTTCTTCTAGAACTTCAAATTTAAGGAAACCATTCAAGCCATCAATGTTCTTCTTTCTGTTATTAGGATAAACAGCAGCCTGAAACCAACTTCTTTTATAACAACAGAAATGCAATATATCAGTTTTAATCTTACACTGTCCAATGACTCGTGTATCCACTTCCAGAGAAATAAGTCATGAGTAGAAATAAGTAACACACAAATAAATACATTTTAAAAAGAATCTATGACCACCTTCATGCACCAATGAGGAGGATTTTTAGTGGTCTTCTAACATAACCTGTGCCTTTTTTCATCCCTTTATCTTTGCTCATATTATTCCATATACTTGCGATTCCCTCTCCCCTACTCTCCCATACCATCTCCACCTTTCAAAATATTGTCCACCCTTTAAAATGCAGTCCAAAGCCCCTCCTCCTCCTTTGATTCCCTCAAGTATGACACAATCCTGGTCTCTTAAAAACCCTTTTAGTACCATTTATAGCCTTATATTTTTATTTATTTTTTTAAACTTTCTTGCCTTCTTTCTATGCCATAAAAAGGCAGAGTTGCACAAAGTTGGCAGTATCATTGTCACTCTTCAAAAAATTGTTTTCCAGATTATATGTTAACAATTTTTAATAATCATTTTCTGATATTTTTCCATCCATGTTCTCTCCCTAAGGCAACAGGTAATATGATACACGTACATATTTTATCGTATAATATATATTTCCATGTTTGTTATGTCATGAAGGAAGAAACATATCAATTACACTAGAGAAAAATTCATGGAGAAAGTAAAGTGAAGAATGGTATGCTTCAATCTGCATTCAGACTCCATCATTTTCTTTATGGACATAGATAGCCTTTTCCACCATGAGTCCCTTGAAGTTGTCCTAGAAACATGCGCTGCTGATAATAGTTAAGTCATTCACAACTGATAATTATACTTTATTCTTGTTGTTATGTACAATGTTCTCCTCATTCTGCACACTTCACTTCGTGTCACTTTATACAAGTTTTTCCAGGATTTTTTTTTGTGATTGTCTTATTTGTCATTTCTTGTGGCATAATAACAATCCATCACAATCATATACCACAATTTTTTTAGGTATTCCCCTGTTGATGAACAACACTTTCCTTTCCAGTTCTTTGCCACCATAAAAGGAACTACTCTAAATATTTTTGTATAGTAGATCCTTTCCCCCATTTTTTATTTCTTTTGGGCACAGTATTGCTACTGGGTCACGGTTACACACAAGTTGATGGCCCTTTGGGCATGGTTCCAAGTTGCTCTACAGAATGATTATATTAGTTTACAGTTCCACAACAGTGTATTAGTGTCCCAATTATTCCACATTCCTTCTGACATTTATAATTTTCTTTTGTCATATTAGCCAGACTAATAGGTATAAAGTGGTACCTCAGAGTTGTTTTTATTTTCATTTCTCTAATTAAAAGTGATTTGGAGCTTTTTTTTATATGACTAAAGATAGTTTTAATTTCTTCATTTGAGAATTTCCTGTTCAAAAAAGCTTTATATTCTTCTAAATTTGACTCAGTTCCCTTTTTATTTGAGAAATAAGACCTTTCTCATTCTTCCTTCCAGTCTTTGAAGTCCAATGGTAAGGCAAAAGTCAAGATGACCAATGACGGCTCTATATGCACTGGATGATGTTGGCTTCTTCAATGTTGAACCAAGCTTCAGCTATCTTCCTGGCCACTGGAGCAAATTGTTCTTATCGACCCCCTCTACTTGGGAAATTTTTTGCATGCCTGAAGTAGACACCCCCCAACTCATGAACATGTTTGAAGCCTCTCAGTTAACTCCAACTTCCCTTAAGTACCAGTGCCTTAACTCCCTAATTCCCTTGTATATAACTACCTTCAATTTGTGTTATTAGTGCCAAGCACAATGCTTACCACATACTAGGTGCTTACTAAATGCAAAATGATGGTTTACCGAGGAGAGTTTTTACAACAAATACTATTTCCATTTTAGTCTCTCCCTCAGTGCCTAGTACAGTGCTTTGAATATAGTGACGACTAATTATGTGTTTGATAATGCATGTTTGTGGCAGTTACTAGATATTTTCCTTCATGATAAACATACCCTAACATTAGAAAACAAATCAAGGGCATAACAGATTTCCTAGGACCTAGGTGGTGGTAGAGAAGAGGTAAATTAAGGGAACACAGTGAATAAAGATGTAATTTTTCTGTGTCAATGACCAGGCAACCATTTGTTCCAATGAATTCTAGCATCTCTTCTAATGTCTTGAGATAACCAAATGAAAGAGGACCAGCCATTGTTTAGAAAGTGATTCAAGTGAAAAAATAAAAAGAATAGCTACTTCAAGAGGAGTTCCCTATATTCTCTTTCATCTCTTCTGTCTAAGCTGTTTCTTGCTTTACACATTATATCCATCTCCTATAAGGTCAAGTGTAAATTGAATTACATTTTAAATGCATAATGGAAGCTTGCTATGAAGCAAAAGATCTTTTTTTGTAAAGTCCCCATTTGCTAAATCAATTTGAATTTTCATATATTGATTGTATGCAGAGTACTGCATTATTGCAGAATATCATATGCTATCTTATCCTATCAGAACTGGCCTCAGCAGACAATAGTTTCACTACCTGATATGTGATAGTGGGCACATCAATTCTGGGATAGAATTTTTAGAATATGCATTTGAGAATGTTAACTCATTGTAGCTTTTTCTTTAGGTTGTAGATATATACACATTTTCCTTAACAGATCTTTGGTTAGGAGAAGAATTCATGACCAAACAAAGGGGAGAGAATCAAAGAAGACAAAAGCAACAATTCTAATCATATAATATTAAAGTTTTTGCACAAACAAAAGAAAAAATCAGAAGGGAAGCAGATGCTATATAGAGAATGAATGCAAATTTATAAGAATATGAGCTTTTATTCTTCAATTGACAAATGGTCAAAGGATACAAATAGGAGCTTTTAAAATGAGGAAATCCAAGCTCTTATTAGCCATATGGGAAAAAATGCTCCAAATCACTAATGTTCAGAAAAACGCAAATTAAAGCAATTCTGAGACTCTACAACACACATATCAGATTAACAAAGTTGGCGAAAAGGGAAAATGACACATGCTAGGGGGACTGTGGGGAAAATGGGTTAATTAATATATTGTTAGTGGAGTTGTGAAATAGTCCATCCATAACTGGGAGGGTAGCTGGAATATGAGCTCCCACCAGTGTGCTTCCCATTGATAATCAGACAAATAGACTTGTTAGTTTTATAAAATGGTATTTACTAAGTAGGTATAATAAGAATAGTTGTTATAGAACTATTTCAGCAACCCCTTCTCCAAACAGGAACAAACTATCCCTTTGTACACAGAAGGTCCAGATGGAGAGTAAGTTCTAAATGTAGCTTGCAAAGATAGTGAAATACATGTGCAGAGAACATATGTAGTAAAGAGCTGTAGTTCCTCAAAGTCCTTCCTTCTTTTCATAAATGGGCATTGTTACCTGGTGGAATGGGATCTCATAGTTCTTAAAGTTGCTTCCTCCCTCACTTGGCTATCTTTCCAAGCTGTTCTTTCTGGATGTATTATCTCTTGATCATTTCCCCTGATACCATTCTCAGTGATGGGGCAGGGGCAGGGGAGAAAAGAGAAAGGGAGAATCTCTTCTTTCGAAGATGGAATCTCCCTCTCAGAGACTTGGTTTGAAGCTAAGTGATACAGTGAATGGAGCATTGAAAATAGTGTCAAGAAAACTGAGCCTTGGGCACTCACCACTGTGTCGACTCTGGACAAGTTACTTGACCTTTGTCTGCCTCAATGTCCTCATCTGTAAAAATGGACACAAAATAACACCTACCCCACCCAGGACTATTTTGAAGATAAAAAAAGATGAGACAACATTTGTAAAATGCTTTATAAATCTTAAAGTGCTATGTAAGTTCTCATTGTGGCTATTGTCATCATCTTCCAGTTGTGTGGAATGTATATTTCTACATAGGAACATCTAGTGATGTTTTGCCCCTAATCTAATTCCTTGTAAGACTTAGGATGTAAGGGATCACAGGATTTAGATCAGAAAGGGACATTACAGGTTATATAATTTTATCAACTTTAAGTTTATTTCTAAAATATAAGTTCACTATTTAACTCATCCTAATATTTATTTAATTTAAAATCACATTTTGTGGGCAGCTGGGTAGCTCAGTGGATTGAGAGCCAGGCCTAGAGACGGGAGGTCCTAGGTTCAAATCCAGCCTCAGACACTTCCCAGCTGTGTGACCCTGGGCAAGTCACTTGACCCCCATTGCCTACCCTTACCACTCTTCCACCTATAAGTCAATACACAGAAGTTAAGGGTTTAAAATAAAAAAAAAACTATAAAAAAAATCACATTTTGTTAAATAATTCAACTTTATTTTATTTAAATATTAATTTGTTAATTAAATTAATTCTAAAATTCTATATTTTATAATTTTTTCTCATTTTATACATAGGGAAATAAAGATTTATGTATGTGAGATGATTTTGCCAATGTCATAAAAATAATAAGTAACAGAGATAGAATTCAAATCCAGGTTCTGATCCTGAATCCAATGTCTAGAGTTTTCCCAAAGAGTGAACTCAGCTTTATTCCATAAGGATTTGGCACATCCAGAGCTTTCTAATTTTTAGAAACTTTCTTGTGCTTGTGCTACTACTACTGAAGAGATTTCCCAGTACCCTGCCTCCAGTATGCTAATGTGTCTGTTTCTTCACTCCCAGGAGAATTTACCAGGGAAAATTAATTATTAGGTCTTTTTTAAGTTTTATTTTTTTTATTAGATTTTAATATGATGCAAATTGGGTAGTAGCTAAAGCAAAAAAGTCTCTAAATATTTCTGCTTCCTATTTTGGCTGATGCTCTATTAGTCCGAAGCCCTGGGCTGTATGAAAAAAAAAGTCCTCTAGTGTTCTATCTCACCATCCAGTTCTGATGGGTGTGAAATTCTTCTCTTCCCTGGCATATTCCAGCTGCCATTTTATATTTCAGATAGGAAAGGCAATACGGGCTCCCAGTGGGCACATGGTTGATTGTCATTGCTAACTGGCACCCGCACATACTCATACACGTGTAATGTGTGGTCTAGCCATTGGCCCATACGGCTGTCATGATAGAAACTTTCTGAGATCCCCGTAGCGCAGCACTCTGCAGCTGGTGGCATTTTGAAGAGCTCTGGCACCCTAACATGTGTGACTTGGCATATGTTAGAATGAGGCTGGAGCACCTGTCCATGTCCAGAAGCTGTCTCCAGCCGCCTCTTCCTGGGTGAAGAATGGCACGCTGGTTGGCTCACTTCATGGCTCTGCTGTTTTGCCTGGGGGCCCTTCTATGTGCCTGCCCACTCACTGCCCTCCTGAAGGACTGGCTGGGCTGTCAGCCTGGTTCTTGACCCTTATCAAACCCTTCACCAGGCTACATATTTACTGGAGCAGCTGCTTCTGATGATCTTCTATTGGGAGATGAAGAGGAATTTCATATTTGCATTAGGAAACAAAGGGATTGTTGACCCATCAGCTCAGTCTATTGGTTTCCAGTATTTTTTAAGCTCCTGTGTCTTTATGATTGTCTATGGCTCTTAGCAAAGGAAAAAATAAACTTATATTTGTGTGTGGACTAGCCCCTGTACATGATAATGACATGAACACATTTTGATGCATAAAACACGTATGTTTTTGTATATACCACTCACCTGTGTTTGGCTTGATCTCATGACTTTGGTCGATTAAGAATATTATCATATATTCCCTATGCCTCCAGAAGGTAGACAATAAAATAAATGCGATCATTCCTACTACAAATATGTATTTTAATACATATTATATTATACTAATAAGTAGTGCTTGGCTTGGCACAGATCTTTAGCAGTTTTGGGTAAGTTGGGAGAATTCAAACTAAATGCCTGTTTATGGGCATTCTAAGTCTCCACCACTTTCTTTCACCCTACTCCGTTCTGCTCAGGGCTCATTACCTTCCTGCCTACAAAGCTGTTTGCTGGACAAAATGGTACCCTGGAGAAGGTAAGTACTGCTTTAGGAATCACAGAATGTGGCTACAAATCTTACCCTCTCTCACTGCCAGCAACGTGACCTTGAGTAAGTCACTTTATTTCTCTCTGGTTGAATTTCATGTTTGGGAAAAGAGGGGTGATATTTATCCCTACTACTCTGTATGAATTTTGTAAGGAATCTGCTGTGGACAGCACTTTGGAGAAGGGAGCCAGCTGCTGGGTTGTATAGTGGATAGAGTATTGGGCCTGAAGTCAGGAAAACAAGAGTTCATATCCTGCCTCAGACACTTGTTGGTTGTGGGGTCCTGGGTAAGTCAATTCACGTTTGTCTGTTAAAAAAGAGAAAATGGAAGAACTTACATTCCAGGGTTGCTATGAAAATAAGATGAAATATGTGTAAAGTGTTTTGCAAACCATAAAGCACTATTTAATAATACTATCACTCTCCTCATGATTATTTTCACCCTTTTCTATCTCTAAAACTTTGCAGAGGGTGCCTCATAACCCTGGTATATTACTGACACTTGCCTATTGCCAAGGCTTGCTCTTCCATTCTTTTAATTGTAATTTCTGTCTCAAACTTCATGAAATCTAATTTATTTACAAGTCAAGACATCATTGGTTCTAATCCAAAATGAAAGACAAACAACAGGTCTGTGCAGGTCTGAGAAAGTTATTTGACTCTTCAGTGACCCCAAGGACTCTCCCCTTGGAGATAGTTTCAAACATAGAGTAAATATATGCCATATATCTCTAAGGCTCTTTAGGTCTACTGGAGATAGAGGTCCACTGGAGAGGAAAGGACATGAATCTTCACTATTTGAGGGTTCAGGTTTGATCCTCACAATAACCTTGGGAGGTAGACATTATTATTATCAAGCCATTGTATATAAGAAGAAACTGAAGATTAGTATATGTTATTTTAGTTAAATTAGTTAAGTGGTTTTTTCTGGGATACATAACTAGGAATTCTCTGAGGTAGAATTTGAGTTCAGGTCTTCCTAACTCCAAACCCAATGTTCTCTCCTAATCCTGTATTTTCTTTCTTTCTTTTTTTCTTAAAAAATAATTAATTAAGAATATTTTTACATGGTTACATGATTCATATTCTTTCGTTCCCCTTCTTCCTCCCCACTCCCATAGCCAATGAGTAATTCAACTGGGTTTTACATGTATCATTGATCAAGACCTATTTCCATGTTATTGATATTTGCAATAGAGTGATAATTTAGAGTCTACATCCCCAATTATATCTCCATCAAACCATGTGGACAAGCAACTGTTTTTCTTCTGTGTTTCTACTCCCACAGTTCTTCCTCTGGATGTGGACAGCGTTATTTCTCATAAGACCCTCAGAATTGTCCTGGGTCATTGCATTGCTGCTAGTAGAGAAGTTCATTACATTCAGTTGTGCCACAGTGTATTAGTCTGTGTGTACAACGTTCTCCTGGATCTGCTCCTTTCACTCTGCATCAATTTCTGGAGGTCTTTCCAGTTCACATGGAATTCCTCCAGTTCTTTATTCCTTTGAGCACAATAGTATTCCATCACCAACAGATACCACAGTTTGTTCTGCCATCCCCCAATTGCAGGACATCCCCTCCTAATCCTGTATTTTCCAACCCTTTTGTATGGCACCATAATCCCCCAAAGTATGACAATTCTAAGAGATTTCTTAAGATAGAAAATGGATAAATCTAGACAAAAAATTCATTTCCTCTAATACACTTTTGGAGAAAAAGAGAACTGAAAGCAGCCTTTGGATTTATTTTATTTTTATTTTTTATCAGGACACCTGAAAATTTCTTGATGTAGAGAACTTGAAGTGAAGAAAATCTCTTTTCCAGTAGTGCTTAGCACCTGCCTTCAGCTTAGTTTTAGAGAGCTGTCTGGAACACTCAGTGAATAAGTGATTCTCCCAGGGTTACACAGCCAGTATGGATGAGAGATAAGATTTGAATACAGGTCACCCTGCTTCCCAGGACAGTTTTCCATCTACTATACCATCTTGCCTTTTATCTATGCTTATTTTTTTTTAAACCCTTGTACTTCGGTGTATTGTCTCATAGGTGGAAGATTGGTAAGGGTGGGCAATGGGGGTCAAGTGACTTGCCCAGGGTCACAAAGCTGGGAAGTGGCTGAGGCCGGGTTTGAACCTAGGACCTCCTGTCTCTAGGCCTGACTCTCACTCCACTGAGCTACCCAGCTGCCCCCATGCTTATTTTAATACTTTAGAGATGCATGCTTTTTCCCCCTCTCTTTTTGAGTACAACCATCCATTGGTAGAGATCACAACCCCCTTCTCTACCTTTCTGAAGATAAGTGACTCTGAACTCAGAGAGGTTGGACTGATTCTTAGATGACAGATAGCACATCAGTAGACCCCTAATCAAAGCCTTTCCATGGATAGACAATATCCAGGAACACTGGTAGAGGATGATATCCAATTGGCATGAAAGGGCATGAGGGCCCAAGAGAAGAGAGATTCTCCAGGACAGTTTATTCTAAATTGAAAAATCTTATTATCATTAGGAAAGTTTGAGCAAATGAGAAGGGGAGTTTGGAAGACTTTCTTTAATTGAAGATAATATTGTCTGCTAAAGCATTTTGAATAGATAAGGAATGGTTAGCTGCAAATTAGAATCATGAATAATAGAAAGGATGTCAGGCTTTGATGGAGAGTAAGAACTTAAAGGCTAATGTTCCAGAATGTGAGGAATGATTCCATTTTCTCTGGCACAAGTTGGCTTTCCAGAGGATGCTCATAGACACAGTCATAGATGGAGTGGGCGATTGTAATAATCATAATACTTCAAAGTAGTGGTTTTACTCTTGCAGGCAATGTAATTTGATAGACTGCCCTTACAAGAGACTAGAACTAATTCAATTTGCTAAATTTACTACCCTTTAGTTTATTTTGTGGGTAAGTAGAAGCCAGCTATGAATTTGGCTTGAATAGTGATCCTCGGACAACAAAAGGTCTAGCTTGATAGGACTTTCCAGAGCTTGTTCTCTGCTGGTGTAGTTGTCAGGATTACAGAGCCACCTCCATTCTGTAATGGTATGATATATGACTTTGTAGGCAGAATAACAACTACAATAATAATATAGCTGATTTTTACAATACAATTTAAAGTTTACATAATAATTTCCTTACAACAGTCCTCTGAAGTATATATACTCAATTATTATTAAGCCATTTTATAGGGAAAGAAACTTAAGCTGATTGCTTATAGGAGTGAGATGTCTGATCTCTTTAGAGACTCTAGAATATGAACTTATTATTCTTTTGATTTAATTATTTTTCTTTCCAGATTTTTTTTTGTTTGTTTGTAGTAGTGATTTTAGCAGGCTTCCCATGAGGAAATTTTTCCCTCAAAGCTAAATAGCAACTGTTTGGCTATTTGTGTAGTGTATCATGTGAAACTATCATAAGCCCTGGCAGACTACAACTCCCAGGACTCTCTCTGCTACAACTTCCCCTGACACCTCCCACTTCCTTTGTGGGAGGTGTCAGAGAAAGTATAAAAGGGAAAGTTTGATGCCTTTTCTCTCTCTCAACCTTGGAGGCTGGTTGGGTGCTCTCTTGACCCTGAGCTTGCTAGCTCTCTCTACCCTGAACCCTGCAGATCTCTCTTGGTGCCTTTTTCCCTTTCTTCCTACCTCCTAGTTTTCTCTAGACTTTTCCCTTTCTAATTAAAACAAAACCTAGCTATTCAAACCCTAAAGTTACTCTCTGATCATTCATTTAGGGGGTCTGGTCAATTTTCCCCTGCCTGGGCTGGGACTGCTACCTTCCTTTCCCTTCCTCTACCTTCCTCTCTCCTTTCTCCCTTCCATCTAATCTTCATATCCTCCTACCTTCCTCCTTTCAGTTTCACACACACATTTTATGGCAACCCAGAAGGACCTGAACCTGCCTGCCTTACTGCCTAAGGGTAAGTAAAAATTTTTCCCGCCCAAACTCAGCCCAGTGGGGGATCGTTCACCTACTAAACCCCTGCCTCTCTTAGATTTAAATCTCTAAATCCACCCACCCCAGCCCAGGAGCCTTAACCCTAATTCCCCTTACCCCCTACTGGGGCTAAAACCCAGCAGGGGGTCTCACTGAAAAACCCAGAAGGAGTCTGGGAAAAAACACCAGACTCTTCCCCTACACTTCCCCTGCCCAGCGCCTGTGTCTCAGCAGGGGATCCAAATCCATCATTTAAGTCTCCAATCCCTCACCCAACCCAGGAACTTAACTAGCCAGCAAAAACCCTGCCCCCTAAGAAAAACCCAGCCAGCAGCAAAAGACCCAGCAGGGGGTCTGCCAGTGGCAGGAAAGCAAGATCTGCCCCCAGTGGTCTGCTGACGTGAAAACCCAGATCCTTCTCTACCTTCTATCCCCCTACTAGCTTCAATTTCTCCCTTTGGAGAGATTTTGCCTTTTAAAAGGCAACACTAAAATCCCTAGCATTAAAAAATCCCACTTACCTTGCTTATCAGCCTGATGACTGTCATCAGAGCTTTCGTCCATTTCACTGCTCCCCCTCCCTTCTCCTCACTAGCCTTCAGTACTACCTTGGCCACTAGAGGCCATCACTGAGCACGGAATGTGCTCCCCTCTCCCTTTTTCCTGCTAAGTTTGCACTGCTACCTTTCTGCCAAAGGATAGCTCCAACAGTGCTACCTTTCTGCCATTGGAGGGCAGCACCAAGGATAGCACTGATAATAGTACATTAAATAATAATAATAATAATAATTTTTCCCCGCTGAAATGAAATAAATAATTAAAAACAAACAAATAAATACACAAATAAGAACAGTTAAATACAAAAAAAAAAATTAGAATAAAAGCAAACTGAAGAAATACAGGCTAGCTAATTAAATAAACAAATAGAAGCCTCCCAACATGTTTGCTTTTATACAGGAAAAATCTTTTGGCTTTTGCCAGATTGGACTGCCTCCTCCTTCTGATGCTGCTAGGGCATCTTGTTTTCTTAATTTTCAATATGATGATGCAAAAGGCTGCAAATAGGAAAATGCAAGCCAACATCCAAGTAGCAGTACAAATCCAATTGGATAATTTCAAATATGCTATGCACAATGCATTGGAAAAGGAGGATCCAATTCAAAAATCTGATTCCAAATTTAGCCAGGCTGTTCCTGAAACACTCAGAGAGGAAAGTCCTATGTCTCCTATTTCTCCTAAAATAGAGGAGACAGATGTAACGAAAATCCTGTCTCATCTTGTGCATCTCCTGACCAACTCTCCCTCCCCTCCTCCTTCTCCTGACACCCCGTCCTCTCCTGTCCCTTCTCCCAAATCACAACCAACCCCAGTCCAGACCATACCGGTTCCTACCAATACCACAGAGACAAACACACAAACAACTCAAAAGGCACATAATGCCATGGAAAGCACACAAACACCTAAAAAGGTCTGTTCTGCCTCAGTAAGCACCAAAATGACTAAAAAGAAAACAAAACCACACTATGATTCTGATTCTGATTCTATTTCTGATTCCTATGATGGCCTTTTCCCCTTAAGGGAAGTGCCTACATTAGACAGATCTGGGGATGTGATAAATTTAACACACCATACTCCATTCACTCCTCAAGATATCAAAGAGTTTAAAAAAGATATTCTAAATTATAATGATGAACCCATAGCTGTAATGAAAAGGATGGAAGATATATTTTTCCAATACAATCCTTCCTATAAGGATGTGGAAAAATTACTCAAGATCTTCCTGACAGAGAAAGAGAAACAAAATCATCTCTCATGTAAATAAGGCCTGAGGACAAAATGCAACACACTGGCCACATGAGAACCCGAAATGGGATTATAACAATCCAGAGGAATATTTGCAGCTAAAAAATACTAGGGATGCAATATTAAAAGCAATGAAAGAATGTGCAGAATGTACAGACAACTGGAACAAAGTTGATTGCTTAACACAAAATGATGATGAAACTCCCTCTCAGTTTATGGACAGGCTTATTGAATTGGGAGCTAGATATTTGGACTTGGATTTATCAATAGAACAAGGCATACAACAAATAAGGTAACAATTCGTAAACAATTCTAGAGGAGTGGTACAGGATTACTTTAGGATGCATTGTCCGAAATGGCCAGAAATGGATCTGGATGAATTAAGGAAAATAGCTGTGTGTGTCACTAAAGGACATGAAGAGACAAAGGTACAAACTAATGTCTTATTAGATACCATACAAAAAGAACTGAAATCATTATGAAATGAAATAGAAAAACTGGAAAGAGGGCATGATGATACTACACCAATACCACTTGCCCCTCTCCAAGAGTCTAATTATCAATCTCTGACCTGCCACTTCTGTAACAAGAAGAGCTACTTAATTATGAATTGCTGGAATTTGTTACAGATAATTAGGAATAATAATAATAACAACTACAGAAACAATACTAATTTCAGAAACAATAATTATAGGAATCACAATTTCAGGACTGATAATCAGGCAGATAACCCACAACAAATGACCCCACAAAAATATCTCCAAAGTGGAGCTCATCCACACACTAGTCAGGGTGCCACTGCTCCTCCATGTGGGGCAGAAAGAGGTGCCTCTTAAACTCTATTAAACTCTATTGCTTTTGTTGTTTTGTTGCTATTAACCCTTTTCAGTTTTGTCTCCCTTTAAAAATAGCAAAAGAAGAAAAAACAGAATTTTGAATACAGTGACTTGTCTACCCCCTTAACTTTATTTATGCCATCTGGTATTTGACATTTGCCTTTGTACTGATAATTTGGAAAACTTGTGTTTTGTGTATTTGGAAGATTTGAACATATATTACCTTGAAGGAAACCTGTATTGAATTGACTTGTTATGCATTTTGTGCTTTTTGTGAAACTTTTGTATTTTCTTAAATGTATTATTGCATTTATAACTCCATTGTTTTACCTCATTTGCACTCACACTGTGGATCATGGCTAAGTTAAGAGGAAATGCATCTAAATTCTTGGATAAGAACCTTTATATTCTACCCCTCCTTAAGTGACATGAATTGCAACATACATATACCTATATTTACTTTTTTTCTCTCGTCACTGATTATAGGATATATATATATATATATATATATATATATATATAT